>NC_081327.1:8787878-9090909 GCF_026419965.1 Kogia breviceps
CACCACCCCCACCCCCACCACCAGCCATCATGCCTAGCACAATTCTTCAGGACCAGCTGTGAGAATTTATCACTATATCAGGTAAGTCCCTGTCCCCTCTGCCCTCAATTTCCCCATCACTTAAAGAGGTGGCATGGTGGGGGGGGGGCGCTGAATTACATGCTTCTAAGAGAAACATTCAAGAACACAGGGTCCTTACCACGCAGCGCTCTCCTGAGGCCTGGCAGAACTGAGAGTAAGCGTCAGCGATGACTGTGGCCCTGGAGAGCAAAAGAAGGCCCTCAGGAGGTGACCCTCCTCCTACCACCCGTCCTCCCATTCCCCCCCACCCCACCCCAACTCACTTGCAGTGGAGCCCTCCCCCAGGAGGTAGATCCGGGATGTCCTCAGAGGCCAGAGTCCTGAAAACTGTGTTCAAGCTGGGCGGCTCCTGGCCAGAGGCACACAGCTCTGAGAAGGAGGCAAGGATTGTGGGAGTTACCCTGCTTGCTGACCACCCCTTCCGCCGGGCTCCTGGCGCCTGCTCACCTGCAACCCTGCGTCCCAGGGCTGCGTCCAGCACTAGCTCCTTCCTGATGGCCTCCTCACAAGACCTGGGGGCCCCCGGGAAGCAGACCAGGATGCAGGTCATGTTATCCAGGCTGCCCTGGAGAAGGCAGAGAAAAGAGAGCCTGGTGGAACACGGCTGAATGCCCCAGCACAGGGCTCCATGCCCTAGGAAACAGTTTCCCAACACTCCCCTTGCTCTAGGGCCCCCTTCCCAATCTGGTTATGCCCATATCTCTAAAGTCCCACCCTTCTGCCAGTCTAAACCAGGCCTCTCACAGGGACCAATGCCTTAGACCACGCCCTCTCACTGTCCTAGCACCACCCTATTAAACAGAGCCACTTCCCTTTTCCAAAGCTCCTCCCACTCTGCTGTTGAGCTGTTCTTCCTTCTGCCACTAGGCACACCTCGGGACCCATCTTTAGGTCTAAGGGCTGTCCCATTCCAAAAGCCACGCCCTTTCTCGTAAATCCCTCCCACTTATCTATCGAGAACTACAACTCTTCCGTCTTGTCTCAAGGCTTCCTTCCCTCAAGTCTCCGCTCCCTGCACATTTTGGCCCTGCCCCGTTCCAGCAGGCCCCGCCCCCTACGTGGAGTCCCACCTCTCCTTTTCTAGTTTTACTCTCGCCTCTGCATCAAAGCTCCTCCCCCCTAAATCCCTTAGGTTCTTCCCTCGAAGATCTCAAGCCCCGCCCCCAGGACCTTGCAAAGACACGTGTCCAACAGCTGCGCGCAGAGAAGCTCTGGGGCCAAGCCCAAGCAGAGGCGAGATGACACCAGTTCCGCCAGGGCAGAGCCAGACATCGCGTCCCACACGCCATCAGAGGCCAGGAGCATGAATTCGTCCTCTACTCGGCGTGCCAGGGCGGTCACTTCAGGCTCCGCGGAAACGAGCTGCAGTTCAGGGGGTCTTCCCGGAGCCTCTTTGTAGGCAAAGTCTCCCAGTGCTCGGGACACTGCCAGAGAGCCCTCGAGGCGCCGGCGGCTGATGGTGCCGCCCGCGTCATGGATGCGCTCGCGTTCCCGGGGACGGAGGGGCTGATGGTCTTCGGTGGTGAAGGCCACGGCGCCGGCGCGACTCAGCACCGCGCGGGAGTCACCGCAGTGCGCCAGGTACAGAAAGTGCGGGGAAACCAGCAACGCCAAGGCGGTGGAGCCTCCCGGCTCGCCGCGGGGCCAGAGCGCGCGCAGGCGTGCGTCTGCGCCCAGAAAGGCGCGGCGCAGTGCTTCGCACACGCCCTCGGGCTCTCCGGGCGCTGGGCCCAGCTCCTCGAGCACGTAGCCCGGCAGGTGGCGCGCACCGAAGAGGGCGGCTCTCGTCCCACCGTGGCCGTCGAGGACCGCGAAGAAAGCCCAGCCCGGGCCCAGCCCGGGTAGCTCAAGCCAAGCGCAATGCGCGTCCTCCATGTGTGCGCGCCACCCTTGCACTGCGCTCGCCCCGAAGCTCAAGCCCCAAGACGCCGCCGCACCCCCGTGCGGCCGCTGGGCACATCGCGGCGCGTCCAGGAGGGACTGAGGCCCGTCGGGAGAGCTGCGCCTTTCCTCTGCCTCCTCCACCCGCTCTTGCTTACGAGCTGGCCAGAGGAGACGTTCCAGCAGGCGGGCAAGGGCCGCCATCCTTCAGCCTGGGGATCAGGAAAGCTCCACCCTCTGCACATGTCAACAGCCCCGCCACCCCGCCCCCGTCACCTCCACTAATCCTCTGCACTGTGAAATTTTAAACCACCTAAATCTCCTTCCTATGCCCTTGACGTGCACTCAAGTCGAGTCACTAGAAGGGATTGAACTCTTCGTTCTCCTCTCTTCCGCACCTTCAAAATGAGGTTTGGGGTTTGTTTTGCGTCAGGGAAAAAAGATAATAGTACCAAACTAGCATTTACCATGAGCTACACACTGTTTTACATCATCATCTCCAATTTACCGAAGAGGAAACTGAGTCACAGAAGTAAACAGTGTTACAGGGAAACAATCTCTAGAATCCGTATTCTCAACACAACACTCGGCTTCGTCTCCCCAGCCCGACTCTGTTCAATCTCTGCCCACATCACTGGTCCCATCCGGGTTTCAAAAGCTTTAAACGCTTAATTTTTTTACTTCGACCCCTCCCCTCTCCGTCTCTCCTCACTCCAGGTTCAGCTCACCTTCTGGGCAGCAGCACCACCCTTGATTGTTCTGCCCTATTCCCTCTAGGCCACGCCTCTAGCTCCTCAGTCTCGGACTGACCCCACCCAACTCTGAACAATTCTAAATTGGCTTAAACCTCCCCAAGTCTGAGCTCCTCTCCTTGTCTCAAAACTTTCCGAGTAGTTTCTTCCCGCACCCTTTCCCATTCCCATTGAGAATCTAGGCTTATACCTCTACCTCTCAGCGGTAAAATCTTTACACCCTCCCCTCAATGCCACCTCTAGCTCCACCCCAACCCACTCTGAGATCCACGCCCCCATCCTCTCCGCCTAGGCTCCTTCAGCATCATTTCCCGGAGCCCCTCGCGCTAACCTCGGTCCCGCTTCTCTCCCCCTAAAGGTCCCGCCCTCTTCTGTCTAGACGCCGCCCTTCAGACCGCCTTCCAGGCCTTCTCGGCAAGTAGCCTACGGTCCTAGCTCCGCCCCTCTATTTAGGAAGGCCACGCCCACCTCCATCCTCCCGGGTGTTTCCCCTCCCCCTCGCCCTCCCTCAGGTTCCGCCCCCCGTTTTCTGGCCCCGCCCCCGGCCCCCGCGCTGCAGTCGCCCCACAACGGCCCCGCCCGCCCCCGCTGAGCCGAACCGAGGGCGGCGGCGGCGGCGGCGGCGGCGGCGGCGGCGGCGGCTGCTGGAGCGGCCCGGGAGGAGGAGGCAGCGAGGATGGCGGCGGCGGCGTCCTGGGCGCGGCGGAGATGAGCGCTCGCGGCCCCAGGCCCAGGGCGGCGTGGCCGGAGTGGGCGGGGGTCCCGATGCAGGCCCGAGGGGGGCCATGGGGCAGGTCCTGCCGGTCTTCGCCCACTGCAGTGAGTAGGGGGAGGCTCAGGCCTGGTGTGGGGCCCAGAGGCCCGGGCGGGTTCCTCCCCGGTTTCCCCTCCGACTTGGGCCGCGGGAGAGCAGAGATGGGGAGGAGGCGAAGGAGACAAAGGAAGCTCTCCCTTCCCCCGTGTTCTAGCGGCGATGGGGGCGACTTGACCCGGACAACCTGAGTGAGACTGGGCAGAGGCTGGGGGCACTGAGATAGCCGACGGGGGGCGCTCTGGGCCCTTGAATGTGCCGCGGGGCTCCGCCCGGGGAGGAGGAAGCTCTCCGGGAGCTGTCCCCTCGCCCTGGTGCTGGCCACAGCCAGCGGTGAGGGGATTTGAATGGAGGGGTAGAGCCACGATGGAGAAGAGGGGTCTGACTCCCCCCTTCCCCCGCATCACCCATCTTCGCATCCCACCTCCGTTTTCTCCCCAGACTCAGAGGCAGCCCCGACCTCGCCCGAATTGTACAGTCCCCTGTCCCCGGGATACAGACATCCCTGGGTTTGGGCTAGGACTCTTGGTCCTTAGGTTTTACCACTCCGGGTCTCTGATTCCTGGCCTCCTATTCCCAGCTGAAGAAAAGAGGTGGGGGCGGGGGGGGCATCTGATTTCAATCTCCAAACGATATTGAGCATCTCTTGTAGGCAAAGCCCCAAGCTAACTCTGAGAGGCTGAATTCCATAATTGAAAACGCCTTGCCTGAGCCTTATGATTTCTGAGCCCAGGACTCTAACAGTCCTTGTCTAACATTCTCTGTCTCACACCCCTATGGTTCTGACAGCTGGGGATTGCAACGCCGACCTAGCCACTTGCATGTCTTGGGAGTCGACATGCCAAAATTCTGAGAATTTGTTATTTCAACATTTTAGAGTATCATCCCAACATTCTAAGATCTTGTCCTTACCTGGGCTTACAAAGGAAGGCCCTACGTGATCTCCCCACTCGCACCCCACCCCGCCTTTCCTCTCTGCCCTCATCTCCCTTCCATCTCACCATCAGTCACCCTGTTCCAGTCACATCTGCACACTTCTCAGTTCCTCAGATATGCAAAGCTTAGTGCTTGCCTCAGGGCCTTTGCACTGGCTTTTCCCTCTGCCTGGAAGACTCTTCCGTAGATATCCACATGGTTTCCTCACATCATTCAGGTTTCTGTTCAAATGTCATCCGGGAAGTCTTCCTTACCAACCTGTCTGAAATAGCATCCCCGTACTTTCTCTTCCCTTACCTTAATTTTTCTCCACACACTTAGCACCCAACATCATAAGTTTAATTGTTACTATCTATCTCCCCTATAGAGTGTAAGCTCTATGAGACTAGGGATTTTATCTGTTTTGTTCACATTTGTATCCTCAGGATCTAAAACAGTGCCTGGCATGTATTAAACACTCAATTAATGGTTGTTGAAAGAATTAATGAATTGAAGCCTCCTAAAATCCCTAATTTAAAGACACTAAGATCGAGATTTCTGGATTTGAACTTCTAAGACTGAGCTTCAGACAGCAGGGATACTAAGGTTTTACAGTCTGTATACAGAACATTCTAGAGGTCCTGTAATTAAAACTCTAAGATTCCTTAATTCAGACAGGTTTCCAGGAGTAGCACACTACTTCTGTAACTCGGGCAATCTAAGCTTCTAAGAGTCTTTGATTCTTTCCCTCTTGCAGAAGAAGCTCCGTCTACAGCTTCCTCTACCCCTGACTCCACAGAAGGTAAGCAGAGAGGGAGGGTGTGAGAGTGGGACTTGAAGGGGGCTCGCAACTGGGTAAAGGGGTTAAGGGGAGTGGGCTAGGGTCTTGGTCAGAGAAGTTCATGCCCTCCTTTGCTCATGGCAGGAGGGAACGACGACTCGGATTTTCGGGAGCTGCATACAGCCCGGGAATTCTCAGAGGAAGACGAGGAGGAGACCACATCGCAGGACTGGGGCACTCCCCGGGAGCTGACCTTCTCCTACATCGCCTTCGATGGCGTGCTGGGCTCTGGGGCCCGCAGGGATTCAGCTGCTCGCCGCCCACGGCCCCAGGGCCGCTCAGTCTCGGAGCCACGAGAGCCGCCCGAGCCGCCCCCGCAACCTGGCCTGGGCGACAGCTTGGAGAGCATCCCCAGCCTGAGCCAATCCCCGGAGCCCGGGCGCCGTGGTCACCCCGATTCTGCCCCTCCAGCTGAGCGCCCCCTGGAGGACCTGGGGCTCCAACTGGACCAACTGGGCTGGGCGGCCCGGGGAGCAGGGTCCGGGGAGGACTCTGCCACCAGTAGCTCCACCCCGCTGGATAACGAAGAGCCCGACGGATCAGAGGTTGGAGAGGCTGGGAAAGGTGAGATGTCCCAGGTGCTGGGACCAAAGCCACCAGGGGTGGGTGGTCTCTCCTTAGGGCATCTCCATGGTGAAAGCTCACAGCCTTCTCTCTCTAACGCGCCAGAACTGGACCTACAACTCGGATTCGCTCAGTCCTCGCCGCCCGAGGTCTTGACTCCACAGCCTAGCCCTGGCTCTGGGATCCCTCAGGCCCGTACTCCATCTCCACTTCAATCTCGGGATTCAAACTCTTGGCCAGTTGAGCCCTCACTGGACGAGAAGGAGGAGGAAGAGCCGTGGGGGCGGCTGGAGCGGGAACCAGTCACAGGGCAGTGCCTCGATAGCACGGACCAATCAGAATTCACACTGGAACCACACTTTCTAGGTAAAGTGCATGAGGGAACGTGCTCCTTTGGACTACAGCGAGGGTGGAGGATTGATTTTTAAAGGGACCATCCTCGGGAAGGAACGGAGGAGAATGGAGAAGCGCGGAGGTATAGCTACTGGCAAGACATTGTAAACTCCACCCTTAAAAAAAAATTTTCCCGTTACCTGAGATTGCTATTGGCTCTTTTAAAATGGTTCCCCCGCCCACTTGAGAAGTTAGCCCTCCCACCTGAGAAGTTGGAAGAAGCATTAGGACTGGCTAATTGCTAAAAAATAATCCCTCTTTTGGAGTGCTCCCCCTAGAGGCTGATTTTGGACAGGCCAAATCCCTGAAAAAATAATGCTCTTTTCTGAATGTGGCCACTGGGCAAGTAAAAGTAAACTCTGTGCGTTTTAAAAACTCTCCTCTTCCCTGACCACATGAATTGGCCAATTGTAAATGGACCCCGCCTTACTTTAAAGTATGCTCAGCCTCCACGAACGGTTCCTATAGGTAGGTTATAGACATCACTGCTTTGGGCTGTTTACAAAGAGAGCCACCCGGTTTTGGAATTGTTCCCACCGCAATGGAGAGTCATTGGCTGGGTACAAAGGGGCCCCGCCCCCTTACTCCCTCCCTCCGGGTTCCACTGAAGTGGGCAAAATCCCTGAGAAGCAGCAGTCTGTAGCCTCTCACTCGGAGCCGAGATGGGGAGTAAAGGTGGGCTTTTGGGGCGGGTTGGGACGCGGGCGCTGGGGGACCGTGGAAAGGGACCCAGATTCACTTTTATCGCCCTCAAATCTGGGAGATGTTTCCTCTTGGTCCCAGATTCCCTGGAGCGGCAGGCTGGGGCTGAGGGGCTGCGGGGGTGTCTAGGGAGGGCGTAGAGGGAGTATGGGGTCCCCTGTCTCTCGAGCCGGAGCTTTGGGGCCCAAGAGCAGCGAGGCCCCCTCCCCCAGCCTCAGGCCCAGGCGGTGCTGTCACTCAGTAGCTGTACAGGCCGGCACAGCTGCCTGAGAGGCACCCTCCCCCCAGCGCGCCTAAACTTAGCTCCCGCCTCAGGCGACCCGGCCCCTCCCCCCCCCCACTGGCTCAGGCTTTGGGGAGCCTGCAGGGGAGGGGTTGAGGGGAGGTCTACCCTAGTTAGAGGTAGATGGGAGGATGTGCATAGGGAAGATACAGAAGTGAGGAGAGTCAGACTCTGAGGGGGACTGGTTGGGATGGGTCAGTTTAATTGGAGTTAAGGGTGGGAGGATGGAGACTGTCTGGAAATAGATGGCAGGGTACTGGGCTGTCAGTTCAGGGCTCAAAGCAGAGCCGATTATAGGGACGGCTGTTAAAAGTTAAGATGAGTGAGATGAAACGTTGGGGTCCAAAGGTCACTGATCAGGACATAGGCTGGGCTTGGGAGGTGAGTTTAGCAACTCTGAAAAGGGTCGGAAGTTTGAGTTAGGGCCTAGGAAGGAGGATGATGTTATTAATACATTTACGACTTAGATGTATGTGTTGGTAGGGGTATCAAGGAGATATGACTTTACACCTGTCAGGGTGCAAAAAATTAAAAGAACAATAACACCCATCGTTGGGCAGGATGCTGGGAAAAGATCACTTGCATGTTGCTCATAGAAATAAGGATTGTTACAGTCTTGCTAGTAAGCAATCTGATAATATTTATGATATTCGAAAATACATAATTAGTCCACCCAGCTATTCGACCCCTGGCATTCTATCTCAGAAATAGAACCTCCCGGAGGTAAGAATATCTGCAGGAGGCTGGTGCTTGTAGTACTGTCAGGGAAGAGGATGGGGGGAGAAAACAAAGTAAACAACCCGGCAATAGCTGCATGGTTGAATAAAATGAATGATAGTGTAGCCACACCATGGAATATCGTGTAGCCCTTAAAAAGAGTGAATTAAGAGCTATTCCCATTGACTAGGAGGGAATTCTAGGAGCAAAAGTAGAGTGAGATATGCATGATGCAGAAGATTGATTTTTCACCCAAAATTGTGTTCACACATTATCTATGGGCAGGAGTAAGCTTGAGGGGACTTGCCAGACAGTTAACTTGGGTTTTCCAGGAGGCAAGCGTGGAATAAAAGAAGATAAATAAAAATCTGGAAATTGGGTTAAGGCTCTGACAGGTGTGTCAAGAGATGATGTTTCAGCCCCGAGACAGGAAATAGGAGGTCAAAAGGTCAGCCAGGCCAGCTCCAAACCCCAGCCTGATTGCCACCCCCTCCCTCCACAGTGGCAGACCTGCTGTACTGGAAGGACACGAGGACGTCAGGAGTGGTCTTCACAGGCCTCATGGTCTCCCTGCTCAGCCTCCTCCGTTTTAGCATCGTGTCCGTGGCCGCCCATGTGGCCCTGTTGCTGCTCTGCGGCACCATCTCTCTCAGGGTTTACCGAAAAGTGCTGCAGGCCGTGCACCGGGGGGACGGCGCCAACCCGTTCCAGTGAGAGCCCGCAGCCTGGCCCCCAACCCTGAACTCTGTCCAGACCTCAGCGCTGACCCTAAGTCATGACCCATGACCTCAGATCAGGCACTGACTTCTCACCCTGGCCCTGACCCATCCTGTTCCTGTTCCTGACTCCAACCTGACCCTGACATTAAACCAGACTCTGACCCTTGACTTCCAGCCATAACCTCAGACCCTAACCTCTTACCCTTAATCCTTGATCCCGTCTCCTGACCCTGACCTCCACCCTAGCACGCTACACGTGGCCTTACTCCCCAACCCTCACTTCTTGCCCTTGTCTCAGCCTGGGTCCCATCCACCCACTGAGTGGCCTCACACACCTCTGTTCTCTCAGGGCCTACCTGGATGTGGACCTGACCCTGACTCGGGAGCAGACAGAACGCATGTCCCAACAGATTGCCTCCTGCATGGTCTCTGCGGCCACGCAGCTGCGGCATTTCTTTCTGGTAGAAGACTTCGTGGATTCCCTCAAGGTGCCCCGAAGCCCCCTACTCCCTCCTGGGTCCCAACATTCAACTCCCTGCCCCTGGGGGGAGGAGGGGAGGAAGGCCATTGCTGGGGAAGTTCCCAGCCCAAGGTGCATCCCATAGACTCTGCTGACCCTGACCCTCACCCTCAGCTGGCCCTTCTCTTCTACATCTTGACCTTCGTGGGTGCCATCTTCAATGGTTTGACTCTTCTCATTCTGGGTGAGCTGGGAAGGCTGCGAGGGGCGGGGCGGGGAGGTGGCTTGCTGGGGTCTGCTGGAGGACAGGGCTCCGCAGGGAGCTGTTAATCTCCCTGGAGAGTCCTGACCCCCATCTCTGTGCCCGCAGGAGTGATCGGTTTATTCACAGTCCCTCTGCTGTACCGGCAGCACCAGGTAAGTGCAACAGGCCCTCAGTTGGCAGTACCCAGGCCAAACAACTCCACACCCACACAGCCAGGGTCCGTGACAGATGTCCCAGCCAGAGACAGGACAAGCTGGTGTTCCCACCCCTGACAGAATCACGCTCTGACTGACACATGCCAGGCACAGGTGGTCTGCCTGCCGCCCCTCCTCCATGCAGCTAGAGTCTACCTAATACGTTTCAACAGCCAGAGACAGGCATTTCGATAGGTGGCCCGTGACAGAGCCAGGATCTGACTGACACATTCCAACCCAAGGCAGGTAGACTGACTGATGCTCCTCCCCAACAATGATCCAAGGTCTGCCTTGACACGTCCTACCTCCAGAGAGGCAGCCTCACTGGCGTCTCCTCTCCCTGAGCGTCTCCTCTCCCTGACATAGCACGAGGCTGAACAACACCCTTTCTAGCCAGAAACAGGCAGACAGATGAATGCCTTCTCCTGATACACCGATACCCCGTCTCCCCTGATGGCACCAGAGACTGACAAACACATATTCCGTTTGCAGACAGACAGACTGACGCCATCTATCCCTACACATAGTCTGGGTCTGACTGACACCCATCCCAGACCAGAACACTGACAGAACCAGGGCCAACTGACATATATCCTATCCAGAGACAGGCAGATGGGCCAACATTCCATGTTTGACATTCTCCGACACAGCTGAGAGCCAAACGATACATGTTCCTGCCAGGGAGACGGTCCTAACTCCCTCACGTGCTGGAATCACCGAGGCTCACAAAGTCGATTAACACTGAATTAAACTAGTATTTATTTATTTATTTTCGGTACGCGGGCCTCTCACTGTTGTGGCCTCTCCCTTTGCGGAGCACAGGCTCCAGATACACAGGCTCAGTGGCCACGGCTCACGGGCCCAGCCGCTCTGTGGTATGTGGGATCTTCCCGGAGCGGGGCACGAACCCATGTCCCCTGCATCGGCAGGCGGATTCTCAACCACTGCGCCACCAGGGAAGCCCTAAACTAGTATTTAAATCAATCCACTCAGGGACTGGACAACCAACACTAACGCCCTCTGTTCTTACACTGCCCCTAAACACACACACACACACACACACACACACACACACACACACACACACACACACTCACTCAAAGATTAACAGTAGTTCCCAGGATGCAAAGCCACTGGCAAATTCTTGTGTGTCTACCTGACTTCAGTTCCCACACAGAGTGTGGTCCAATTGACTTGACACTTCACCTTGGACTTCTGACTTCCAAGGGTATTTTATTACGTTTAGAGTTGATGGTGGAGGGGTGGGCCGCTCCTCCCAACTCCTGATCTGGGGGTGGGGGAGGAAGCAGCTTTCTTAATGAATTAGGGAGAAGAACCCCCTCTAATCTCTCCTTTCACCCTTTCCTGTCTCCCCAGGCCCAGATTGACCAGTATGTGGGATTGGTGACCAATCAGTTGAGCCACATCAAAGCTAAGTAAGGGCATGTGGTAGAGACGGATGGGATGGGGGATGAGAAAACTTGGGAATGCGCCTCCTTCCCCCCACCCCCAATATTCCCTGTCCCTAAATCTCCTGGGGCTGAGTGCCTGCTTTTCTTAAAAGGTGAGAGACAGTTCCATCGCAGGCCAGTAGGTGGAGGGCAGGGGCTGGCTTGGGCACTCAGTTCCTCCATCCAGTTTTTAGTTCTCAGATACTACTTATCCTGTCACTTGACCCACCCCTTGACTCCACCTGTTTCTCCCTCAGGATCCGAGCTAAGATCCCAGGGACCGGAGCCCTTGCCTCGGCAGCAGCCGCAGTCTCCGGGTCCAAAGCCAAAGCCGAATGAAAGGGGTGTCTCTGCCTGCGGGACGCCTGCCCCCACCCCCTGTAGCCCTGTGCCCTCCTCCATTTCCCTTCCATCCCCACCCTCTCCCTGCCTCATCCCAAGCCATTTCCCAGTGGGTGTCAGGATCGCTCACACCAGGGAGTTTGCGCAAATTGCCTGAGTGGCCAGGACTACATTTCCCAAGAGGCTCTGCTCTAGGAGTCTTGGAAAGACGAGGCACCTTGGCCGCGGGGCCTGCTGGGACTTGTAGTTGCCAAGATAGGGCACACGCCCTGCACTTCCGGGACCCCACCGCTGGAGGCGCCGTGAGGGGGTGGTGTCTCCTGGATGCCACTGGCCCCAACGCTGGGGCTTTGCATGGGGCCCAGGGGAGGCCTGAGCTTGGATTTACACTGTAATAAAGACTTCTGTGGAAACCCAAGGCCTCCTGTGCTTCCAGCCCTCTCCAGTTTTCACCTTCCTGTACTGAAAAGCAGGTAAGTGATACTCAAGGAGGAACCTTCCCCATCTCTGCGGAGGAAGAATCTTTCCCTCTGCCATCTAGAGTTGGCTGATCCCAGGGCTATCCAAGCCTTGACAGCACTTTCCATGCCTGTGCTCAAGGCAGACATCACGAGTTGATCCCCACACTCTCCCTGCTGTGCAACCATTTCACCTGAGTCCCAGACCCATGTATCCAACTACCTAATGGAAGACTCCCCCCTCAAACATATCTAAACCTCTACCTTGTCCTAGTCCTATCTGATTTCCCACTCAGGGACATCCCCTCCTGCCCACATTGTCGCCCAGCCAGAGACCCAGGTATGGCCTTGGACTCCTATTCCCTCACCCCCCACATCTAGTCAGTCAGCAAGCCATGTCTTTTCTCTCTCTCCAACCTCTCCACCCACTTCTCTCCATTCCGGCTGCCTTGGGAATAAGCACAGGTCCTCGTGGCCTCTTTGGGCCTCAGTTTCCAAAACTAAACTGGGGGAGGCGGAGACAGGAGACTGGAGTCTAAAGACCCACAGACCTGGATTTGAATAATCTTCACTTTTTGGCTGCGTAACCCTGAGCAAGTGACCTCACCTCTTGAAGGCTCATTTCCTCAAATAGAAAATTGTCGCCATAAGCTACCTACATGTAAAGCCCTTGTTACAGGGCCTGGCATAGAATAAATGTCCAGTAAACAGAAGCTGCATTGTTAGCTATGACATTGTTTCCCAAACCTCAGTCAGCCCTCAGGACCTTGATGATCTTTATATCACCTGTTCTGCTATTTGCCTAATTTTTTCTTTAAATTGGTTTATTAAAAAAAATAAAACAAACAAATGTCTTTTAAAAGGAAATGTTACTCCACCACCAAGGAAGTCAGTATCGCTTGCCAGAAATAGAAGATAACAGTTAAACATGAAACTATTACCATTTAAAATGTTTGTGCATCCCCTAAAATCTTGCCTTTTGTGATGCATGTCACATTTTAGGAGATAGATAATGATGTTACATGAGTAGTAGTTACAGCCTCAGGTTTTGTATACAGGGGTTGCCTAGCAGCAGCTAGCTAACTGTAAGAGGACTTAGGGGGGCTTCTCTTGAATCTGAATTTGCCAAGCAGGGGCAGTGTTTTAAACTTCCAAATAAAAGAGCAACATTTCCTAAAGATACTTTTATTCATACTTTCCATAAGGCAAAGTGTCCATTTGTCTATCTCAAAGAAAGGAGGAAGATGGACCGGTTGTGATTATGGGTTCAGGAATGGCTAAAGCCCCCAAGCCCATCCTTGGTACCCCCACTGGAGGCAGGAAACAGGTTGGAAATGGAAACAGCCTTTATTGAGTGACTCCCAGTTGCCTGGTGCCATGTCAGCCTTCTATATCCAACTGCTTGTTATGATTCCCCCTAGTTGCACTAGTCTTGTTTTCCAGATGGGGAAACTGAGGCTCAGAGAAGGATAGTGATTATATTCTTGCATTCATCCTACATTTAGTGAGCATCTGGCAAGTGCTCAAGCACTCTTTGGGTACCAGGGACAAAGAAATGAACCAAAGTGATTAGGACTCTGTGCTCTCACCGCCTAGGGCCTGGGTTCAGTTCCTGGCCAGGGAACTAGGATCATATCAGCTTCGCGGCGCGGCCAAATAAACAAACAAACAAAATCCACCAAAACAAAGTCCACGGTTTCATGGAGCTGATATTCTAGCGGGAGCAGCCAGACAATAAGCAAATAGAAGTAGAATATGGCAGGTGGTGATCAGGGTGATGGAGAAAAGTCCAGCAGGGGAAGGGGATAGAGTGACAGGGCTTGCTATTTTAGATTGGGTGCTCAGGGAAGGCTTCATTAAGTGGTGATATTTAAGCAGAGGCCAGAGTGAAGAGAGAGGCAGTGAGTCATGGGAACATGCAAAGGAAAGGAGATTCAGGCAGGGGGACCAACAAACGCAATGGCCCTGAGAAGGGAGCATGCCTGATGTGTGCAGCAAGAGATCTGTGAGCCAGAAACCAAGTATATGACGGGAGAGGAGTAGGAGATCGGGTCCGAGGAGTGCAAAGGTCTAATCATCGGGATTGTAAGGCTGTGATGAGAGCTTTGACTTTTACTCTGAGACGGGAGCCATTGGGAAGGTTTCATGTCGGGGAATGATATTGTCAAAGGATCACTGGCTTGGATTTTTATAAGGATCACTTTTTTTGTAATAATATAATTACAATGGCACAAGTTCTGTTCTCCCAAGTGGAAGGGCTGTGTGGATAGGGTAGGGTACTATCCGTTTCTACGCCTCACTTTCCTCGGCCATAAAATGCAGATGCAAAAACGGATGATCTCTAGGGCCGAAGCTCAATGGGGACAGAAATTCTGTCATCCCCAGAACCTAGGACTGCGTCTGGGACTCTGTAGGTGCTCCCTGAACATGTGAAAGAACGTAGGGCTCTGTAGCTCGCTGAAGTTCCACAAAAGAACAGCAGGTGTCGCCCCAGCCCTATAGCCGCCACCTCGGAGCCTCCGGGGCTGGGCTAAATCAGACTCTAGCAGGAACCCACCCACTTGAATTCGGATTTTTCAGGAAAGGGGCCTCTGAATGCCGAATTATGAATCTTTTCTCTTAAAAAATGGACTTCTTACTTGGGAAAAAAAAGGGGCTTCTGGCCCTTTAACAGCCAGAAGGGAGGACACCAGGTCCCCTGGCGCCGTTTCCCAGAATGCGCGGCGCTATGCAAATGAGACAGTTTCTAAAGAGACAATGATTCAACTCATATGAGGCAAACTCAACATTTTGGAAGGATATGCACCGTAATAAATAGCTTGGGAGAATTTATAGATATTGAAGTCAACAGTCTCACACTCTTCCAAACTACATCACCATAGGTTAAAAAAGTAGAAATTTATGGGTTTTATATAGCTCTGTGGGAAGATTGATTATTCGCCCGGATGATCCTCAGTGGTCTGGGGTGCAGGCTTCAAACCTGTAGCTGTCTAGCGACAGAGTGGTTCAATTCCACCTTTCGGGCGTCGTACTTCCCTTTATCTAGACCGTTCGTTACGGAGTGCGCGTTGGCTCAGCGAACGTCCTTGGCAATTTCTTCTTCCCCATCTCAGTCTCCCTGTGGATACGTTTTTCTTTTTCCGCGAATAACAAAGAACTCCAAAAGATTAAGAAAAATTCGTCTACAGTCTCTGTTCTAGGATATTTACAGTTGGAGAGTGATCCTGGATTCCTCCCCTTCACTTGCCTACTCACTTATTCATTTACTCACTCATGTATTTAATCACGCATGCGCTTACTAAGCAAATATTTATTTATTTGATCATTCATTCATTCATTCACTCATTCAACAAGTATCTGCTGGGTGGTTGCTCTATGCCCGGCCCTGCACTGAGCGGTCCTGGGGACACACTGATGACGACAACAAAGCCCTGCCCCTGACTTCATGGTGCCCCCAGTCCAGTGGAGGAGACAAACCATTTAATTAACAACTACAAAAGTGATAACTACTGAGAAGGCAGGCACAGAACCTATGAGGACATCTTACAAGGACATCTGAATTCAGGTAGGGTGTCAGGGTAATATCTGAATATACACCTGAAGGATGAGAGTGGATTAGCCAGCAGAGAGGGGGAATATTCCAGGCGGGGAAACAGGGTGGCCCCAATAACAGCAATGAAGATGGTGATAACTGCATTTTACTCTGCGCTCAGCGCTGGCGTGTACTAGCTCACTGACTCCCCTCAGCCCATTCTGCAGCTGAGGAAACTGAGGTTCAGAAAGATGAAGTCTCTTGTCCAAGGTCACCCAGCTTTGGGAAGCCTCCAGCCCCAGGGCTCTCAGACCTCTGGCCCATGCTATTTACCACTGCCCTGTGCTGTCTTTCCCAAGTCAGCTACTCACCAAGTCCTGTCTGTTCTAATCCTTCCGCTCCTCTCTATCCCACAGCCCTGGTCCTCTTCCAGGCTCCCCCTCACACCTCAGTGTCCTCACCCTAGCCTCGTCTCTGATCTTCTGCCTTATCCTTGCCCCCTTCCTCTCCCAGCTTCCCTCAACCTGGCAGCTAGAGGAGTCTACCTAAAGCACAAACCTGTCCCTGACCTTCTTATGCTCAAAACCTGCCAGAGCTCCCCAGTACCCTCAAGAGAAGATCTAAACTCTTAGTCTGGAATTTCAGCCTGCCGAATCAGTTCCCTGGTAACCTCTCTCTTCACACCTTTTGTTCTCGCACCTGTGAACCTCTAGCTCCCTCAATGTATCAAGCCCTCTCCCCACTCACAGCTGTTTGCACTCACTATTTCATTAGACTCAGCCTTTTTCTATTCCCTTCTATGCTGTCTGTTTACCCTCTAAGGCTCAGCTTAGCTGTCCTCCCCTCCAAGAAGTCTCCGGACCTCCAGGTCAGGTTAGGGGCCTCCACTGGGCCCCTCAAGTCCCATGGGCTCCCCCAACCCTGTCCAATTTAGATCATCCCTGACTATGAACAGGTAGGTCTGTGTTCCCCACTGGACTGTGAACCTTAGGAGGGGGGGAGCCTGGGGCTGTCTCAGTCTCTGCAGTATCCCCAACCCTGCCTAGCACAGGGCTGGGCACACGATAAATGCCTAGCAAATTTTGTGAATTAACTAAGAAATTAAGTAATTCCATCCTGACAAATTCCCCTGCTTAGTCATTTACTAAGACATCTGACCTCTGGACCAGTACTTCCTTTCCCAGAGTGCTTGCTGCTATGCTAATGAGAATGGGCTTGGATCTTGCAATGGGGATGGCTCTGCTGTATCTTTGGACAAAGTGGCAATGGTTTTGGTTTAGTCAATCTTGGTTTGTCCCCAATATGTTCCAAATCCAGAAGAAGTGATCATGTGAAAAAGCAAAAGGCAACTGACCTTCACTGTAAAAGTGATTCAAGTTTTGTGATTCACATAACCCTGAGGTCTTACCATAAACCTGAGTGGTCTTCAGCAGCATAAATTTCTTCTACCTCTAACTTTTGCTCAGACAATTCCCGGAACATTACAGGGTCAAGTACAATAAGTTCCCTACATAGGAACCTTCAAGTTGTGAGTTTTCAAAGATGTGAACATTCATTTGCATGTCTAATCATGTAAGTTAGTTCATGTGTAATGATACACGAAGGTTGCAGCAGCAACCTGCCAGAGCAGGTTCAGAATGCAATCCAGTGCTAGCTACCATGTCATCTATGACGAGAAAAATAGAGCTACTACCTAGACATCACTGGATGACTAGCAAAAAAGAGCTACTACCCAGACGTCACTGGATCGTTTTTTCAAGAGGGTAGATAGAATTGAAGTCATCAAGAAACCAGAACCTGTGCCATCGTCAGGCATGAGTGAAATTGCAGCTTGCCCTCTGTCTCCTGTTGCTGACGATCCTTCAGCTCTACCATCTCCCACCTCCTTTCCCCCCTCCCGTAACTCTTCTTGCCTGTTCATTCGGTGCCAGCCCCTGGATGCCAGCTGCTGTACTTTTCAAGGTATTGTACTGTAAAACTAAAAATGTTTCCTTTATTTTTTGTGTTTGTTTTTTATGTATTATTTGTGTGAAGTATTATAAACCTATTACAGTGCAGTACTATGTAGCCGATTGTGTTAGCTGGGTACCTACGCTAACTTTGTTGGGCTTATGAACAAATTGAACTTAACGAACGCCCCCTCGGAACAGAACTTGTTTGTATGTAGGGGGCTCACTGTATAAATTCTTCCCTCACCAGGAAACCTCCCTGACCTTTAGCATTTTGGTATCAGACACCTCATGGCTTATATTCTGCCTCATTATTTCTTCAAGGAGGAGGTACAGCCTGTGTGTGTGGGAAGTCCTCCTGACTGTCTAGCCTCCCTCCATCCTGCTGTTGGCTGATTCACTAGTAAGAGTTCCAGCGTGTGTGTGTGCGTGCATGTGTAGTCCCATAGCAATCTAACCTCACTCCTTCATGCTGAAAGGAAGGCAGGTGATTGGTGTCAGGAGCAAACAGACCCTGAAGCTTGGTGGATGCACTTTTAAGAGCTTTTTATTGGCGACAGTGCAGAACCACGAAGGGGAGGGTAGCAGCCCAGTGCCAGCCAGCCCCAGCCCCTCAGGGGTTAGGTGCAAAATACAAAAAGAGAATCACAAATACAGCATGGGGTGGGGGTAGTTGGATATTCGATAAATTGTGGTCTGCAGGGGCAGGCCCTGCTCACAGCTTCACACTCACACCCAGAACCCTCAAAGATACAGATTACAAAAATCTATAATTCCCCAGGCTTACTCACAAAAATAAAATCTCAGGTCCCCAACGAACCCGGAGTCGGAAGACCGCTGGAGGATCAGGGACAGTCAGATGGAAACGGTCAGGTAAAAACAGACAGAGAAAAGACAGAGGGGAAGGGACACTCGGGAAAGAGACAGCCAGAGACGGCCAGAAAACAACCAGAGGGGCCGAGACAATCAGAAAAGAGACAGCTAGAGACAGAGGCAGCCCAAGACAGGCTGCCTCGAAGTTTCCAAAAGCAGTGTATCCAATTCAACGGCATGGCTTTGAGGGCCAACATGGCCTAGAACAAGGTTGCGGAAGCGCTCACGTACGCGCACACACACACCCACATATAATATATTTATTTATACATAATAGATATAAGTGCCTTTCGGAAATCAGGAAAGGGATAAATAGCAACGGGAGCGGGGGGGTCTGGGTTCAGGGCGGGAGCTGCGGGACGGGGCAGTGGAATGTTCTCCATGCAGCACGGAGGGCGGCGTGACCCACCCGATATTAAAAAATATCAATTGGCCTCATGACAAAATTCTCATGAGGTGAAACACAGGGAAAGGCGGGGGGCCGGGGGGAGGGCGCCGAAACCAAGAATTGGGGCTGGGGCTGGGGGAGGGGAAGCTGGGACGGCGGGAGCCCAGCCCCTTCGGGTTCAAAGCCTCGGCCTTTAAATCTTCTCCGGAAAAACGTCGGGCCCCCTGGCAATCTCCCCTTGCTCCCTTTCTAGAAAGGATGTGGGGTGCCGAGGCGAGGGAGAAATTGGCGTCCTAGGCTGGGATAGGGTGATAGGCCTTAAAGGAAGAGGCCAGGGCTTGGTCTGGGGTGGGGGTGGGGGATCCTGAGGAGAGAGGCTACGCGAATGGATAAGTGTCAGTCCCTCTCGGTTCTGTCACCCCCTTGAGTCAAACTCATCTCGAGGGGAGGAGGAGGCAGGTGGGGGAGGGGAGACCACGGAAGGGCTTCGGGGAGTGGGCGGCACAGTCCCTCCGGAGGGGTTCGGCCCCACCGGGCTCCTCCCCCCGCCCAATCCGGCCAACTCATTTCACAGTATAAAACACTCCCGCGGGACAGGCGTCACAGCACCCCCTGCTGCCTGAATCCGAGGGGCCCAACAAGGAAGGCCCGGAGGGGAGGCTGACGGGCGGTGGGGGAGGGTAGACTAACACTGTAATCCGAAAAGAGGGCTGGGGGCTGAATGTGCGGGGGATCCTTAGGGTTCAGGGAATTTAAATCAGAGCCAGTCTCGCTGGGAGGCAGCAGCTGGACGGTCAAGGGAGGGAGGTTCACATTTCAGACTAAGTCTGGGTGGGGGAGAAGGGGCTCATCATGGGGGGGGGGCGTCAACTTCCCTTTAAAGAGGGGCTCAATTCAGAGGAGGATCTACCCACATGGAAATGTTAGATAAATAAGCTAAGGTCGTGGTGGGGGGCGAGCAGGGAGAACCAGCCTGGTCACCCCTTGAAGGGTGGGCGTGGGAGACTCTTTGGGGGTCCTGTGGCATTTCCTTGTTGGGCCTCTCTGCAGAGGACTACAGCTCACCCCAAAGCCCACCGCCAGCACGACTTTCCCTCCAGCCCAAAGGTGGGCATCACCCCGCCCCCACTCCCCCATCCCCAGAGGTTGGGTTGAAGCAAGACGGCCGACAGGCAGCCCGGGGGCGGTGTCCATCCCCTCCCCACCCCCTGTCCCCAAAGTCACCAGCTCTCTGGTCTCGCCGGGCCACAGAAACAAGAGGCGGCACAAAACACAAGGAAGTCCTCCTGTCCGATGGCAGTGGCGGCAGAGGGTCAGACAGGAGAGGCAGGGAGGCCACACACCCGCTTTGTCTCTTCCCCTCTCTCCTCCTCCTCCTCCTCCTCCTCCTCCAAATCTCTCTCTCCCTTGTGTGTTTGTTTGTTTTTTGTCTAAGGAGTTCACAGAGCGAGAAGGGAGGGCGAGTTCAGGGGGTCGGAAGGCTGGTCACTGCCGCTGGTGCGTTGGGCGCCGGCGAACGCGGAGACCTCCGGGCAGGTGAGGACAAACGAGGAAGTGTACGAAGGGTTAACAACGGGGAAGGGGTCGCCGAGGACTTGAACTTCACTGTGTGTAAAGAGAGAAGCTGTCAGGTTGGGGGGTGCGTCTTGGCTGGTCTGGAAGGGCAGGGGCGGTGGTGGCGGGGGCGGAAGCAGCCAGCTGAAACCATCTTCCTTAGTGGATGCTGACCCCGGCAAATCTCTCACCTCCGCCAGCGGGCCAGGCCCGGGCCCCTCTTCGTAGGGGATCTTGCAGCCCGGTTTGTGGGCCACCAGCACAAACTCCAGACGTTCCTTCTCCTTTTGGAGCTCGGCGATCTCCGACTCCAGCTCCGCCTTTTCTTCCTCCAGCTGGTCTGTCTCCTAAGGCCCGGGCGGCCAGGTCGCCGAGAAGAGCAAGGAAGGAGAAAAAGACCGTGAGCGACTAGAGAAGGTGAGTCATGGCTGAAGCCATCTCTCCTAGACTGACTGCTGAGGTCCAGGGTTGGAAGGCAGCTCTGGACTGAAAGACCCCCTGAGATGGAGGCCTGGTGTGCTATGGGACTTGGAGCAAGGGTCTTGCTTTCTAGGAGCCTCAGTTTCCCCATCTGTCCAGTGGATGGTTGGGAAAGGGCCAGGTACACATGGGAAGTCTCTGGTTGCAAGAGGCACTCAGAGGTTTGTTGAGTGAATGAACGATCGTCATATGTTTCTAAGGCCACCTATTCCCCTCTGTTACCTTTCCCCCTCTGCCTCCCAGGGAAGAGACCAGGTAGCTCAGGGAAGTAAAGGATTTCCCTGATTTCCTCTAGGGTTAGCAGGTCACCCCCTGCAAGCATAAAGTAGAAAACTCTCAGACTGAGGTAGGGCATGAAAATAGAGGGGCATCATGGCAGAGGCCACCAGTCCAAGCTCTGAGAACTACGGGTGGCTGGCGCAGGTGGTGGGGGAATTGACATAGAATCAAAGAATTTCGTTTCACAGACTCTCCAGAATGTTAAATCTAGCAGGAACCTGGGAGATTCACTGAGGAGTTGAAGGGATGGAGAAACTGAGGCAAAAATAGGTTATCGCTTGCCCAAGACCAAAAAGGGGACATGACTGGAGCACCCCTCTATTAAAGTTCGCTCATATGTCCCCTCAGGATGAAGTGAAGGCCAGGCAAGTGGTGTGGGGCGGGGGGAGCCGGGGTCATAAACCAGGACAGGGAGCAGCCAGGAGTACGTGAGAGCCTGCGTGTATGAGCTGGGTGACCCCATCTGTATCTAGTTCCACATGTGGAACCTCTGGTTCTCGGTCCAGGATAAGGGCACAGGTGGTGGTGGGTAACACAAGATGGGGAGAGAGCCCTCCTTCAGCATACCCTCACCCCACCCCAGGGACCATCCTCACCGCCTGGAGTCGGTCAGTCAGCTCCCTTCGCCGGTTCCTACACTTTGCCGCTGCCAGTTTGTTTCGTTCTCGGCGAACCCTTCTCTTCTCCTCCTCCTCCGGAGTGAGCTGAGTGGGGGAGATAGAGATAGTGAGATTTGGGGAACACGTGTTCCTCCCCATCCACCCCGAACCTCCTCTTCTTCAAGAACCCCCAGGAGTCAGAAAAGAACCTTCTAGGCTTCACTGACTGTGGGGAGGATGATAGGGTTTCTGCAGCATTGAGGCTGCAGATGGTCCCTCACCCCAACAGTGGGAAAGTTTCTGCCTCTCTTGCTTCCTCCCCCGCACCCGCACCCGCACCCAGAGCAAGCTCTGATGCCCTTTACTCACCGTCTCCTCTCGGGGTCTCCTAGGCCGGGCTCGGGCTGGGCGGGGCCCAGGTCCAGTCCCAGGTCCGCTGGTGGTTCCGCTGGTGGAAGGCCCACCACTGCCACTAGCTCCGCCACTGCTGTAGCCACTCATGCCCGGCGTGGAGTAACTGGTTCCTGGCATGTCATAGGGGTCAACGGCTGTGGGCTGGGAGGCCAGTGGCTGCCCCTGGGACTGGGCCATGGAAGAGATGAGGGTAGGTTGCACGAGCCACTGGAGGTCCTGGCTGGTTGTGATCGCGGTGACCGTGGGCACGAAGGAACCGGGCATTTCCCCAAGACCGGCGCACTCCTACGGGGTGACACATACACACACAGGCGTAGACACACAAACAGAGACACCGACACACACACACCCAACACACATACACACACCGACCCTGTGAGTGAGCACAGGGCCAGCGGGTGTGGATGTGTGTGTCACAGGCAAAAAGCCACAACACCCACCCTTCCACTACACCGTGACGCAGTGGTTAATGAGAGGATTTCTGTGCAACTGGCTTCTACCTCCTCCTTCTTCCTCGGGGAAAGGTTGCACGGTTCCAGCGGGTGGTGAATCACACCCCGGGTTGGTGACTCTTAGGTGTGGGGGGTGGGGAGGAGGCTGGACACAGCCGGGTGACAGAACCCCCGGGATGGAGTCACAGCCACATACACAGCCACAACACCCCACCCCCACCCCAGAGGCAAGGGGAGGGAGAGGGAGAGGCCTTAGGCTAAGCCTCCCTCTACACTCACACACATATACACACCCCTCTGAGCGAGGGGATGAGAGACTGGAGGGTCCATGAGACCCCCGTGCAGGGGCGGGGGTCCCAGTTTAAAGGGTGTTGGGGGACGGGCCTAGGAGTTTAGAACAACGTTTCAAGTAATTGTCTCTCCCCAGAGTGAGACTGACAAGCGACAGGTTACGGTGGGCAGACAAGGAGAGAAAGTGAGCAACCAGGCTCCCTCAGACTGTCGCGGAGGTGGAGTGGTGTAGGTTCTGAGACCCCAAGCCCAAGCACCGTTCATCTCCCCCACCCCCAAAATGTAATCCTAGAACTGCTCGGAAGGCTTAACTACTCTCCCAGGGGGCGTGGTGAGGGACAGGCTGGCTCGCTGGCCAATCAGCATCCTGGAAACCCAGAGGGGGCGGGGCTCCTGGAGACCACCTGGCTGGTTCCCCTAGGGCTAGCGGTTCTAGTCCTGTCTTCGGACAAACCGGAGACACCCGGCGTCGGGAGCAGAGGGAGTGGGAATGTGTCTGTGTGTGCCTGGAGAAGTGGGTGACGGTCACTATGTCTCCTAAAGGAATTCCGGCACACAGACACCCTCTGACCCTGAAAGCGGAGGGACAGGATCCCGGCAAGGTCCTTGCGGACTCATTGGGTCGCAGAAGATCGCTCCTGTGGCGACAGGAATCCCCTCGCTCTGCCTCTAGAGGCCCGTAAAAGAGACCCTAGTGCCGAAGAACCACGGGTTCCGGGGACGAACTGGGGGAAGGAAACTGCACCCTACAAATAGGAAGGGAAAGTTGATTGGCCAAAGCTTGCGCCGCGGCGGCCAATCGGAACGCCGGGCTGCCCCCTCCCTTAGCAACGTGGCCCCGGCGTTCCAAAATAGAACGCTCCCGGGACGTCAGGGGCGGGGCGGACGAAGGGGGCGCCACGCGCCGTGCGTGCCCCGCGTCAGACGGAGGATTCCAGCGCGTCAGCCGTTACGCACGGGTTCCCCGTTACGTCTCCGCGCAGGAGGCGGAGGCAGCGCCACCGAGGGTTCGAGGCCCGCTTTCCCACTGGGTCGAGGGTGACCCGGCGCCGGAGTAGGCGCTCGGATGGAGGAGGAAAAAGGGAGGAGGCTACTGGAAGCTTCCCCGGGATTTCCCCCACCTAGCTAGCCTAACCGTGCTAGCTTCAGGTTAGTGACCCGAGTGGGGGGCAGTCCCCGAGCCGGCTAAAAGTTCTCAGCCCTGCTATTTCATACACGTTGCACTGAACGGCGCACTCACCCCACCCCCAAAGCTCACCCCTCTGTGCTCCCTCCCTGCGCTCCACGCACACAACCAATTGCAAGCACGTCCGGACTCTGCAGTTTGCAGAGTGCGCCGTGAGCCTATCCCCTCTCAGATCCTGGATTTTGACGCGTCTTTATTTGGGGTGGGGGGATTGCTCGCTCCACCCTTGACTTTAAAAAAATTATAAACCACAAAGTAGCACCCCAACCCTCTAGAACTTACCTGGGAGGCGGCGGCGGTGGGTGGACTGCCGAAGGAGTCCACCGAAGACAGATATTGAGACTCGGCGGAGGGTGAGGAGCTGCACCGGGAGCCTGAGTCGTAGTCTCCGGGGAAAGCTTGAAACATTTCCCTGGGCACAGGGGGCCCCCTGTGACCACGCTGAGGTCGCCGGGAAGCCAAGGCTATGGCCGGGTGGGGGAAAGAAAGGTGAGAGTCCGGGGAAACTCGGGATGGGGGCAGCGTCCCGCTCCAACAAAGGCAAAGTTTCTGTGTAATTCTTTTGCGGTGCCCAGGCCCCCACAAGATGCCGCTGTGCCTCCTGAAAGTCCAGGCTCCGTAGGACCCGGGGGCGAGGGGGGATCGCTCCCCCAGAGGCGGAAATCTCTGTCCTGCTGTACAGAATCTGCTTCGGGTGCGGTCCCCTCCACGCGTCCGGCGGGTCCCACGGGGGGAGGGGAGTAATAAGGAAGACGAACAAAAGTAAGTCGATCCTCCAAAATAAAATGTAGAGTTATCTAGAAGAATCCTTCCAAAAACTTTCCGGAAAAAAAAAAAACAATTTCACAGCCCCCAAGACGAAGAACCACAACAATCAAGTCTCAGCTCCGCGTGTCCCAGCCTTGGCCGTAGCTCTCAGTCTTATGAATGAAGCCCAGAGCCGCTGTATTTATATGCCCAGGGCCCGGCCCCCCTGCTTACGTCACCCTTCCCGCGCTCCGCGAACTTCTCAATATCTCCGGCCCTGGTGAACCCAGCCCCGCACCGTCCGGCAAGAGGCCTGCCCTAGCCTCGATCTGATCACCTGAATCACCCTCGAGGCCCTGAGGGTCTTGGGGGCTGCGTTCTGAAGCACTCGGCGGGAGGGGATCCCGGCTTAGTCTCCCCGGAGTTCCTGTGACGCAATTAGCCATATAAGGAGCTTGGCCGGCGCCGCTGAGTGTTTGTTTGGTATCCTAGCAATTACGTCAGAGGGAATCCCTCGCTCGCTCGTGCGCTTGCCCCGCGCGCCTGCGGAACCCGCCCGTGCCTGCGCAGTGCAGCGCCGCCCCGGGGGCTGATATTAATAGGCTATTAGACTGACACAGCGGAGGATCCCCGCAGGGGAGACCCCAGATGGGGGTCCCCCTCACCTCTGGCCGCCCCTCCCATTTCCCCTGGTGGTGCAGCGCCCTCTCTCAAGAATAAGGTCAATCTCCAAAAGCAGACTCTGGCTCTGTGGTGTAGTCACATAGGCGGGGAAACTGAGTCCCGAGCCGGGTGGGAGGGGCTGTGATGCTCCAGGTGAAAGTGGAAGTGGGGGTGGAGTCCCGAGGCTCACACCAGCTTCTGCCCTGACTGGCTGTGCGACCTTGAAAAATGTCTTTTCTCTCTGAGCTTCAGCTTCACTT
The DNA here is from genome assembly GCF_026419965.1 of Kogia breviceps. Taxonomy (NCBI): domain Eukaryota; kingdom Metazoa; phylum Chordata; class Mammalia; order Artiodactyla; family Physeteridae; genus Kogia; species Kogia breviceps. The sequence continues at coordinate 8,813,375 of NC_081327.1, forward strand.
TTCCCGGATGGACAAAGGATGTGTGTCTTGGACCCTGCTGCCCCCAGAGATCCGGCGGCGTTTGGGAGGTACGCGGGTTTGGAGGGGGTGGGGAATAAAACAGGGTGAAGTGTCCCTCCTGCTGATGGTATTGTTAACCTCTCCTTTCTGCTTTATAATTCTATCCGTAGTCAGAAATAATGTATGTGTGGGGGGGCATAATAAATAATAATAGTGATAATAACGATGATGATGAAATAATAATAATAGATGCCATGTATTTAGTTAGCACTTACCACATACCGGCTCTTGTACTAAGCCTTTCAATACAAGATTTACAATCCTTAAAACAGCTTTGGAAGGTTAAGGGAGGAAAAATCTTCATTTTATAAAAGAGGAAAATGATAGAGAGTTTGTGACCTGCCCAAGATCCCATCTCATCCCATCCCATCAAGAAATTCAAAACCAGGATTCCTATTCTCTTCCTGACTTCTGAGAGAGCTGCCTGGTTCAGTGAAACTCCCTGAAAAACCTGGGTGTTGGGATTGTTTAAATGACAGTTCCATTGGTGGGGAGTTATAAGCCTTGCAGACCTATCCTGTCTGCTCACAGCATACACTATTGTAACCCAGGCTCAGAGGGGCAAGCTGCTTACCTAGCCACCCAGTTAGGAAATGTAGTTCAAGAGTCTAATTAGGGTATTTCAGACACCACAGCCTCCAACTCTTAGGCATCCACTGGTAAGGATCTCACTAGCTGCTTCAGAAACCTGGCTTCCTGGCACTTCCCTCTCAGTGCAGAGCCTGGCCCAGCCAGGGCACAGAGGGTGAAGCACTTTAAAACTGTTGAATCCCACAGGCCCAGAGAGGGGAAGGGCCTGGCTCATGGTCACACAGCAGGTATGAAGCCAAGCTGGAGGGGTTGGGTGGTTCCTAATTCCCAGGAGAGTCTTGATTCTCTGTCCCAATAGTGGGGAAGGGGTAGGGAGACGTGGAAGGCTGAGGGGACAGGGGGACAATACAGGGAGATTGAGGTTTCCAGACCAAAGCCCAGCCTCAAACACCTCTTCCGCCGCGCCCCCTCTGTCTGCAACCAGTCTGGGAGGAGGGATAGGGACTAGGAGATGACACGGCAACCACCAACAGGCAGTGACTCGGCCCCAGCATCAGACAGGGAGTGACCCCTCATTCCTGTCCTGTACAAAGCCCCTCATCTCCTCTCCCACGGAATAAAAGAGACACACAAATACCTACCCTAGCTGCCCAAAGACCTTCACACCCCGCCCCAGGTGGCCCATATATCCACACATATACTCACAGGGGCACACAGGCACTCAGACATCCACCCACAAGCAGCAACACACACCGCCACACAGAGAAACAGCTTTACGCACACACACACCTGCAGATAGAAACACACACCTTCACATGGTTACCAACACACATGACACACACATCCTCACTATAGATGCATGTGGTGCTCCTCACACGCAATAACAAGAGTAATTCTTCTGAGTACTCATATTAACTTACTGAGTTCTCACAACACTCCTATGAGGTAGGAACTATCATTTTACAGGCAAGGAAATGGAGGCCCAGAGAGGTGGAGTCACTTGCCTAGAGTCACACAGCAAATTAGTGGCAGAGCTGGGATAAGAATGTAGCCTGCGGGACTTCAGAGCCTTTGCTTTTAATTATTATTCAATGAGTTATGTATGTTGACATATTCACATGCAGATGGTCACACATGCAGACATTGGACATTCAACCCCCGACAGGCAGACCCAGAATCTGGGTGGCCTGGGCTTACATTCTGGCCCCACCACTTAGTAGTTGGGTGAACTTGAGCTAGTGATGTCTGGAGCCTCCGTTTCCTCTCTGGGGAAAGGAGGGCAGGAATAGTGCCCCGCTCATGGGGCTGGTGAGGGGATTATGTGAAGTGAATATCAGTAAAGTTTCTGGAACATGCCTGGTACATTGTAGGCGCTTTTTTTTTTTTTTTTTTTTTTTTTTGCGGTACGCGGGCCTCTCACTGTTGTGGCCTCTCCCGTTGCGGAGCACAGTCTCCAGACGCGCAGGTCAGCGGCCGTGGCTCACGGGCCCAGCCGCTCCGCGGCACGTGGGATCTTCCCGGACCGGGGCACGAACCCGTGTCCCCTGCATCGGCAGGCGGACTCTCAACCACTGCGCCACTAGGGAAGCCCAGGCGCTTTTTTTTAATAAAAAAAAAATCATTTGTTTTGTTTTTGGCTGCATTAGGTCTTCGTTGCTGTGCGCGGGTTTTCTCTAGTTGCGGCGAGCGGGGGCTACTCTTCCTTGCGGAGTACGGGATCCTCATTGTGGTGGCTTCTCTTGTTGCGGAGCATGGGCTCTGGGCGCGCCAGCTTCAGTAGTTGTGGCTTAAGGGCTTTGCTGCTCTGCCACATGTGGGATCTTCCGGGACCAGGGCCCGAACGTGTGTCCCCTGCATTGGCAGGTGGATTCTTAACCACTGCGCTACCAGGGAAGGCCTTATTTTGTTTTTGAAACAAAGCTATGCAGACCTTGGCAGGCCCTCATAGAACCGTGACCTTTGCAGACCCTCATAGAGACGTGACCAGAAGCAGAGACACACAGGATCACATTATAGCTTTCATGGGTCCAGGCACTTTTGCCTTTGTGGGCCTCTTTCTCCATAAAGACATCTTTAAAATTATTTATCATGACTATGTTGGTATAAAGACAAATATTAGATATTAAAACATTTCATTTGACCTAGAAGTTTAGTTCTTCCTTGATTTTAAAAGAAATTAAACACTTTCATCATGGGCCTCTAAAATTATCATGGGCCCTAGGGCCTAAAGTAAAAATTGGCCCTGGAGACACACACACACACACACACACACACACACACACACACACACACTCTCTCTCTCTCTCTCACACACACACAGAGTCTTACTCAAACATACACATGGACGTGAACACCTTGCCCCCAGAGCATGGCATGGGCAAGGCAAGTCTTTTGCCATGAGGCTGAATCCCAGGGAACTTCCAGGAGGAGGAGGACTTGAGTGTAGGGGAGAGGGCAGGACCCCTACTCTGGCTTCCGAGGGCTTGGATCTGTGTGGGGAGGAGCAGGCAGAGCCCTCAGCCTTCTGCCCCTGTTGGGGGTGGGGTGGCAGTGCCAGCTCTGCTTGCCCAGAGCATCCTGTAAATAGCCCCGGGGACCCAACTCTGCCAAAGGGAGCCCTCAGCACATTCTTCCATTCTTCTTTTGGCAAAACCCTTGCTACTCTGTTTCTCAGTTTCCCCATCCATAGAGCAAGAAGGTTGGATGACCATGGGCTCTGAAAGTCCTTTCCAGTTCTGAAATTTCATAATAAAAATGAGGAGGAAGATATGGAAAGTAAACACTTGGCTCTGCTCACCTGCATTTTCTCAGTTAATCCTCACACCACACCAGCCCCATAAGTAAGTTATTGTCCCCATTGTACAGAGAAGGAAACCGAGGCACGGGGAGGTTAAACCTGAGAACAGTGCTTCTCAGCTGTTATGTGCAATAAAGTAAGCTGGGGAATCTGGTTACAGCTCACATCTGGTGTAGCCTTTTGTGTTTCCGTGCAGCCCCTGGGTGATACCAAGGCTCTGGCTCCAAAAGAGATGTCTGTGAGAGTTTCTGAAGCACGAGAGGAGGGGAGGTGTGCATGTGTGAGTGTGTGTCCTACTGTGACCTCCGTGAGGGTAGAGCCCAGGTGGTTAGTAACTGCTGGCTTCTCCATGTCCAGCATTGAGTAGTGAGTGTTCCTGGCTGGCTGGGCCCGCTCCCCACTGAGCAATCCTGGTTGCCTCCTGGAGGGGGTGTCTGTGGTGTTTTAGGGAAGCAGAGTGGTCCAGATTGGAAACTGTTAGCTTGACCCTCCCAATACCCCTGCATCCTGCATTCAAACTCCTCACTCAGCACAGCCCACAAGGTCCGGCATGACCTGGCCTAGGCCGACCACTGCAGTCTCACCTCCCCCTCCTCTTCACCGTGTTCTAGACGCCGTCCGTGGTCTCTCTCCCTAGTCTTCAGAGACTTTGTATGTGCTCTTCCCTCTGCCTAGAGCATGCCCCTTTTTCCTCCCTCTAGCTCATACTCTCTTCCTCCAGGTCTCAGCTCTTGTATCCCCTCCTCCAGGAAGCCCTCCCTGGGTCAGTACCCCTCCCCTTAAGAGCCCCCCTCCCCTCTCTGCCTGTCTGGGTTCATCACTGTCTGGGGACAGTCTGGTCTTCTTCACTGGTCTGTATTATTATTCAGGCCCGGGTCAAGGCTGTCCAGGTCACGGCCAAGTCCCCAGCACAGTGCCAGGCACTCAGCAGGTGCTCAATAAATATTTGTTGATTAAATGAATCTTCACCATCCACTCATTTATTCATTCATAAACTCTGACAGACTGCCTTGGACAGAAACATATCTGTCTTGCTCAGAGCTGCATAAATGCCTACAGAACAAGGCGCACAGATACATAGCATCACACACTCCGATCCCATTATTGTGTACACTCTTTCCCATGTATGCTCACAATTATACACACGCACAGTGTCACATGTGTGGGCATGCAGACACAGCTAAGTAGAGGCCACCCTCAGATGCTGGCTTGTCTCAGGCCCTGGTCCAGGGACCCCCTCACTGTAGGGGCCAACCTCTCACCCACCCCAGACCCTCCCAGTGTGGTGCTGTATCACTGGCTATAACCACTCCAGGCACTGGGTGGCAGGAGTGCTCAGGGAGGCCTGAGCAAATCAGGAGGACTTCCTGGTGGAGGTGTTTGGACAACTACTGTCAAGTCCTGAAAAGATTCAGATAAGGAGGGAGTCCGGAAAGCCCTCTCTCCCTACTGTAGACATGTAAGACCAAAGAAGAGGAAGCAGGAGACTGTGGGAAGCTAAAAGGAAGGACTGTACCAAGGTGGTGTGTATAATGGTTTTGGAGACCTTTCCATCTGCACTTTGAGTGAAAATAATATGAGTAGAATGAATAAGATAGCTGGCAGTCACTTAAGAAAATTAACCAGGGGCCAGGTGCTACATACAGATCCACTGTATTTTCTTGTTTAACTCTTCCAATACCATTATGAGGAGGGCACTACCTGTGTGACACCAGGCAAGTAACTTAAGTTCTCTGGACCTCAATTTCCTCATCTGTAAATCAGGGTTAATAACAGCACCTCCCTCCCAGCATTTTGAGGAGTAAATGAGTTTGTACGTAAAAATGCCTAGAACAGTGCCTGGCAGAACGTATGTTCCCTGTAAGTAGAAGCTACAATGGCAATTATTATTATCCCCACTCAACAGAGGAGTCAACTGAGGCCAGGAGCCCTTAGGGAACTTCCCTGACCTGTGGGTTTCTGTGGGGTGAGGGCTGGTTACAGCCCAGGTGGTGAGGCTCCACAGTTGTGGGTGGACGGAGGCAGGGCCTCCCCGCTCTGGGGTGTTTGCATGTGTGAGAGCACGTATGGTGATTCCATTGTTCTCCGCACAAATACCCAGACCCCATCCCACCCCAAGCAGGTCAACCAGCTGCTGGCCACAACCCACAGCCTCCCAGTCATACCTGAGCGGGCTTCCTCTTCACCGCCCAGGGGCCTCCCCACCGGCTCTCCCCCGCCTCCCCTTCCTGCACCCCCTTCCTGCACCTTGAGGACGCCTGCGGCTGGACTGGGTGGTCTCAGCCTGGAGCTGCCCTGTCCCTGACTCAGGCCCCACGCCCCCTCACTGACCCGAATGCGGCCTGCCCGGCCCCCGCAGCCAGACGGACACGGGGTGGTGGTGGTGGTGTCATGGTGGGGGGGGGTCACAGAGGGCCACGTGCCCGCGCCCGGGGTGGCTGAATTCCACCTGTGATTCAGTCGCTTGTCTGGGCCACTGGGGGGTGCCCTGGCTGGTGATGTCAGCGGCCAGGTATGCGGCCGGGGTTTCTCCGAGGTGACTCAGGCGCCTGAGCTACCCTCTCCCTCCTGCAGACACTCTGGGCAGCTCTCCAGGGCCGGCAGCCAGCAGCCTGACCCTCCCTTCCCGGCCTCTTCCACGCCCCCCACACCCTCCACACCCCTGAACTGTGGGAACAGCGGGCTTGGGGACAGGCACGAGGCGAATCTCAGAGGCTAGGGCCCTGGGCCAGTCCTGGCAGCCCACCAGGACCTCCTCACCTCCCCTGGAGACCAGAACTCACAGGTTATTGTAGGGTGAAATTCATTCATTCATTTATTCATTCAATCAGCCATTCAAACACATGTTCTCAGCACCTCCCCTGTGTCAGGCTCTCCAGGCACCGGAGACGGAGCTGAGAACAAGACAGAAATTCCTCACAAAGCCCCATCAGAGCCTGAACACTGTACAACAGTGTTATTGCTATTGTTACCCCCTCCCGAAGTTCCACCAGCCCTGCAAGACTCAGGCTGGTTTCTGTTCCTCCTCCACGCAGCTCTCCAAACAGTTCCAGTTACTTTTAATCCTTAGCCCCGAAACCGTCCCTTGAGGGAAGTCCTTTCAGGACTCTGACCTTCAGCCAGCCTGCTGCAGCCTTTTCTTCCCTCTTGGACTTTACTCATTCCCAGTCCCGTTGAATGATTTGAACCTCTACTTTCCCCACCCCCAGACTCTGCCCCTCCACTGCCTTCCCCAGAACCTGAGCTGCACAGTGATGATCATGACTGTCCTTGCAGACACGGAGCGCTCCCTGGGTCCTTACACCAGGGTCAAGACTTAGAGACACAGCTTCATTTGGTCACAGCCACCCCTGGAGCAGGCCTGTTTTCATGCCCATTTTGTAGGAAGGAAACTGACACACGGAGGTATTTTGGCACCCACTAGCTCAGAACCACGCCTGAGTCTGTAGCTCAGATTCTGGACACATGCATACAGGGGCACACAGAGAGGAAGTATGTAATACCGCTGACAATCAAGTGTGGTGTTTTGTAAACATTTATTCTGTGCCGAGCACTTTCCAAATGTTCTCTACATGAACTCCTTTACTCCCCACAACAGTCCCATGAGTGAGTACAATTATTATTCCCATTTTACAGATGATAAACCTGAGGTACATGGAGGTCCTAATGCTAATACAGTTCAAGTCCACAAATATTGACGGAAGCTCTGCTATATTTCACACAGTGTGGTGGGTGCTGAAAATTCGAGCTACACAGCTAGACGCAGCTACCTAGACCCACAAAGCTGGAAGGCAAACACAGGAGACTGCCACCCAGAAGCACAGAACCACTCACACAGTTACACACACGTGTGCACTTGACATGGACACACATGAGTCACTGATTCATTTACTCAACAAATAATTACTGAGCACCTACTGTGTGCAGGGCAGTGCTGGGGACCCAGTGGTGACCACAACAGCCCAGGGCCCTGCCCTCATGGGGCATGCGGCCCAGCTGGGGAGACAGTAAACAAACAGATATATAATGACAAATTGTGATAAACACTGTAGAAAGAACTGTGAGAGACAACTGGTTGACAAACGATTACCTGCACAGTTACACACAGATGACCATACAATGAGATTCAGAACTACACACATACACACACAGCCAGAAATGCAAGCTAGAGGCAAAACCGTACACATCCATAGGTACCTACACACACATTGTTTCACGTATGACCACACAAAAAGACTCACAAGTATACACATGCGAACACATACATGAACACAAGTCAGCAGGGTTCAAATACCCATGCATCCAGATACACAAGTGCAAACTGGGGAAACCACTCACTCAGTCCAGCACTTGCTCTCACACACGAAGGAAGCCTTCCGGAGCATGCTCTCACACAGGAAATCCCAGGTAGACACATTGTCACCGACAGAATCACTCACCAACAGTCACAGCCATTCACAGCCACACACCCAATTTCTTCTCTCTCCTTGGACATTCACCCCAGCCCTGGTCACATGAAGCTACTGGATGCGGGGTGTCGGGGGGTGTGTTGGGGATGAGCTATTAAAAAACCTTCCAACTGTGGACAGCTTCCCAGACACAGGATGGAAGGACCTCGGGCTGCTTGTCTGATGAAAGAGCCTCCAGAAAGACAGGCAAGAAAAGAAAACCCGAGGGGAGCGGGGAAAGGAAAGGGAGGGAGCTCTCGCGCTGTGGCTCCAAGTGTGTATGGGCGCGCACAGGTTGTTCACTGTGCCTGTCTCCACTGGTTGGGACCCCAAACGGAACAGTGCACCCAGAAACCCGGGAGTCGGAGGCAAAAGCAGCAGGCCAGAGAAGAGTGCTTGGATCTATTTCAGTTGTTATTGTTTGGGGGAATATGAGACAGCCACGGCGCAGGAGATGCTGGACAGACAGACATGCCTGGGACGAGGGGGCGCAGACGGACAGATACCCAGCGGAGGCGGTCCCAGGTCAGACAGGAGGAGCGGGTGACAAGCAGACGGCGGCTGTCTAAAGGGAAACCGGCAATTTGGGGACCTGGTTCTCCCCCGCTCCCATCACCGCAGCGCCCCCCCCCCCCCACCACCACCACACACACACACACACACACACACACCAGGCTCCCGGCCGGCCAGTCTGTCCGCCCTGGCTGGTCCTGGTTGCGCCCTGTGCGGCCGCGCGGCCAGGCCCGGGACAAACAGCCTTCATGTTGCTAAGCGACGGCGTTCCACAGCCCGTCGCGTCACCGCGTCTGCGCGGGCGGGGGGAAGGGGGGGTGTGCGGAGACAGCGGCCTTGTCATTTGTTGACGTTGCCTGGCAACCGCCGTGGCGCTGCCGGGCAACGCCGGCCGACTGTTCCTTCTCTTAAAGGGCCAGGAACACTTTACTGGATCCAGCTCGGACCGCGCTGGGGCACTGAGGCCCTGCTGGGAGAGGGGAGGGTTGCTCCCCAGGCGTCGGGGAGGTTTAAGGGATTGGAGACCGGGTTATGCCCTCTTGGAATAGAGGAAGAATACGAGGCAGGAGCTGTTGATATTTGAACTAAAGTTTTTGAGATGTTAGTGTAAGATGTTAGGTTGATTGCATATGTGCATAGGCGCACTTGTGGGCACGCACGTCCACAGGGGAGTGGGTGGCAGAGATAAACCGATAGAGAGACCTGGATTCAAATACCCACTCTGTGACCTTGACCTGTAACTTCCTTTTTCTGAGCCTCTTTCCTTCCTGAATTGGGAGTGAAAACATCACCCGCCTCCAGAATTGTGACTGTATGAAATCCTGTTAAGCACTTAGTACATAGTAAGTGCTCCGTACATAACAAGTATAATTATGTTATTTAACAACTGGGTTCTGTCCCTTCTTCACTGGGATTTGGAATAAATGAGATGGTGTTTGTAAAGTACTTATTGCAGCACAGTGTGCTTAATACACCGGGGCTGTCATATTATTACTGATGTTTTTATTATTTCCTCCAGTCTGTAAAGGAACACATCACAGGTCATTGGCAGTCATTGCCTTTCTTGGTATCTTGGGGTGCAAAGGCAATAGAATCAGGCAGATGAGGTTGGAATTCTTGTCCTACTGGACCCTGGCTGTGTGACCCCAGAGCAAGTGCCTTGCCCTCTCTGACCCTCTACTTCCTCCTCAGTGAAACCTACAATCTCTCACTTCTCACAGTCACTTCCAGGTAACAGTCCTGGGTGAGGGGTCCCCTCTCATTGGGCGTGTCAGGTCACTGCCCCACACGTCTGCAGCATGACTCACGGGGCTATGTTATGTAAAGCTCCTAGATTCTGCACAGAGGGCAGGTTATATAAACGTGTTTAATGTGCATCCTACATGTAGGGCCTAGGGAGGGAACCTGGCTTGGTAAGCCTGCAATTGCCAAACTATGTCACTGGTTGCTTCTAGGAAGTAGAGCCTATAAAATGTGGGCCACATGTATACTGTTGAAAATGTGCCCCTCTTGGGGTCTCTCTATCCCCCGAAATGATTGTCTGTCTGTCTCTCAGTCTCTGTCTCTTAATATGCCTCCAATTTCTCTCTGCACCTTTCTGACCCCTGTCTCTCTGTCTCTGTTGCACCATCTCTGTGCATGTCTGTCACTCTGTGTCTCTGTTTCCCTGAGTCCCTTTCTGGATTTCCGCCCCCCTCCCACTCCCCTTTCTCTGAGTCTTTATCCATTTCTGGGTCTGCCTCTGTGATTCTCTTTTATTATTTAATTTAACTCCCAAACTTGTTCCCAAAGGGAGTCCGTGGATTCTGGATAGCTCCAAGCCCCTCACAGCTGAGTGCTGTGGGGTGCTGGGATGGTTCCTCTGTTCTCTGGACCTCTGCTCTTCCCTTTGTGCAAAATTAGATGGAGTAGCTAGTGCAAGTCTCCATCACCTGGGGAGCTTGATCAAAGTGGATTGCCCCAGTCCCACACCCAAAAGCTGTGGGTCGGAATCTCAGAGAAAGAAGTGGCAGAGATTATGACATGCGAGATCCTGCCTGAGTAATTCTGAGCAGCTGAACTGAGGCCTCCACACATGTGTCCCGATGCCAGGTTTTTTTTAAATGTTTTTTTTAATTGAAGTATAGTTGATTTACAAGGTTGTGTTAGTTTTAGGTGTACAGCAAAGTGATTCAGTTACATATATATATATTCTTTTTCAGATTATTTTCTCTTATAGATTATCACAAAATATTGAGTATAGTTTTCTCTGCTAAACAGTAGGTCCTTGTTGGCTGATGCCAGGTTCTGATGTCACATAATAGGTGAGGTTCTGCGGAGACACGTGGCCAGGGACAAGAGTGATTTCCCCTGCAGGTAGAGGGTCCTGAGTGCGAGGAGTCAGAGAGACAGATCTGGGGGTCAGTGTGGGGACAGAGAGAGACAAAGATAGCAAGACACAGAGAGAGAGAGAGAGACGGAGAGATATGGAAACACAAAGAGATAAAGCCAGAAATTGCGTTTTCTGCACATCACCTGAAAAGGTACCTCCACGGTGGAGGGCCACGTACCTATCTGCCTGTGAGTGTGTGACTGTATTAAACAGGTCACTGCAGGCAGCACTGGGGTGTACCTGGGTCCAGTGGCTGGGACTGAGTGCAGGAAGCAGATGCTGGGCTGGGAGGTTCTGGGTGTACCCTCTCAGCATGTACCTGCCTGCCTTTAAGCAAGTGTTCCGGGCCAGCATGGGTGACTACCTGACAACTGGAACACCAGTCAGGCAGCATTCTCCATCAGGCCACCACTTTCTACACCCACTGGGTGCGGTTGATGAGGATATAGCTCCAGGGGTCCTGGGGCCCACATGGATAAGTTTAGGTATAGTTCCAGACTCTGAGGGTGTTTCGGCTTTGGGAATAGCCAACCTAATAGAGGGGTACCATCTTTGGAGCCAGACTGAGCTGGGTCCTTGGGCAAGTTGAGTGACCTCCTGGGGCCTCAGTTTCTGCATCTGTAAAATGGGGATGCTAAAGACTTCTGTGAAGATTTTGTGAGCACCCCCTAACTAATGGTAACTAATGCCATCTACTGAGGGCTTGCCATGAATGTGCCTTTCAGCAAATTCTACAGCTCTATGTTCAAACACCTCCAGAATCTGCAACTTCCAAGCCACCATCACCTCTTGCCTGGACCATTGCCTGGGGCTCCTCACTGGTCTCCCTGCCTCCACTCTGGCCTCCCAAAGTCTATTCCCCACATACAGCCAGAGGGATGCTATTTAAATCAAAATCACTCCATGTCCCTGTTTTGCTCAAAACCTTCCCATGGCTCCTAACTCACTCAGAATAAAACTCAAAGCTCTCACCATGGCCCACAGGCCCCAGTGTCTCTGCCACTCCGTCTCTCCTTGCTTTCTCTGCTCCAGCCACACGGGCCTCCGGCTGTTTATCCAACACACCAGGCATGTTCCCACCTTAAGGCCTTTGCACCTACTTCTCCCTCTGACTGGCATGCTCTTGGCCCAGATATCTGCAGGCTCCTCTCACCAACTTCCAGTCTTTGCTCAAGCATCACCTTCTCATGTCGGCCTTCTCTGATCACCCTATTTAAAACGGCTACCCCAACCCTCCCCCCCTCCCCCTCCCCAGCAATGACCACTTTCCAGTGTGTTACATAATGTGCTAATTTGTTCTTCTATATCGTCCATCACCTCCTTCCCCACTCCCAAAGTGTAAGCTCCCACGAGGACAGGGATCTTTGTTTTTGCTCACTGTTGAATTCCCAGCACTTACCACAGTGCCTGGCACATAATGGATGCTCGATAAATAGCTGTTGAACGAATGAATGACGGATGGGATGTGCCAGGAGTGTGCCACGAGCTCCAGGTCGGTGAATTCACTGAATCCTTACGACAGCCCTATTGTCACGACAGCCCTCTGTGCTGGGCGCTACCCATTTTACAAATACGGAAACTGAGGGTCCGAGAGGGAGGCCCCTGAGACAGAAGGGCAATGGCCCAGACGATCTGAGGTGGATTATGCTGCCCTCTGGGGCGTCCCTGCGGACCCGTGGGGTGTCTGTGTTTAGCCTCGCTATCCCCGAGTTTATTTCGGGGCCCGGTCCTTGTTTGCTTTGTCGCGCGGTCTCTTTATCACTGCGCCCCAGACAGCACCCTGTGGCTTCGGCCTCCACGAATTTCTCGAGGTTTTCTGGCTCCGGGGCCCTGAATCTCTACTTCCGCGGTGCCGTCTCCCCGGGTTTCTGCGCCCTGCGGGCCTCCGGAGGCGAAGGCCCCTGCCCTGTGAGCCCGCCCCGCCTCCGCGCGCAGTCTCGGCCTCGGCGCGGCTGGGCTCGCAGCGGGCCGCCCTGGGGCGGGCGGGGCCTGTTGCCCGGAGACCAATGTTTTGCCGCCGCAAACTGGGTCTCTAGGCCACCGCGGGAGGGCGGCCTGGGAACCCGAGCCGGGCGTGGGAGCGGGCCGGCGAAGGGCGCCGGCGGCCAGGGGCCTGCGGCCGGGGAGGGGCCGGGGGACCAGGCGGCTCTCTGGAGCCGGGAGGGTATGGGGGACCCGATTTGGGCGGAATGAAGTAGGGATACTGGGGCAGTTTCGGGGAAACAAGAGAGGGCTGGGATTAGGGACGAGAAAGAGTATTCGGGGTCAGTTTGAAGGAGGTGGGGAGGGGTTTGGGGAAGACAGATGATGGGGAAAGTTTGGGGGAGCCAAGGGAGGAGATTGGGAAGGCGGGAGCGGGGTAGGAAGTGGGGGCTAGTTTGAGGGACCCGGGAGAGGGGCCCAAGGATGGGTGAGTGAAGGAGGGCGTGGGAAACTGGACGTTTAGGGGATTCAGAAATCACAGGGGACTGGTGTGAGGGCAGGGAGTTTGGGTAGAGGACATGTTTGCAGGCTCGGGGAAAGACGTGAAATTTAGGGAGGACAAGAAGTGAGGGTAGAGAGTTTGGGGGAGATAGGGATTCTTGAGGAGGAGGAGGAGGCTTAAACGGGCCGGAAACAAGGGTGAATCAGAGGAGAGGGTGCCCTTGCCACTTCCAGGCTCCTGGCGGGAGGGCCTTTCCCCGCCCATTGTCCCTGGCCTGGCCAGGACGTCCGGCGACATCCCTGGGGACGCGACGTCGGGGGGTTATGTAACACTGCCAGGCCCCGGGGAGCGGCGGAAGTTAGGACTCCCGGGTTCCTCTCCACGCCCCATCCCAAGGGAGGGACACGGGTCGGGATCCCCGAGCGGCTTGTGACATCACACTTGGGCGGAGTCCATCAGAGGCACGAACTCCTTTTCTTGCTCACCCCCACCCCACTCGGGAGCGAGGACTGAGATCTGAGACCCTAGGTGGGGAGGGGTATCCCTAGCAACGCCATTGGCTGAGGTGGCCTGATGGCCAGGGCTGTTAGGCAAAAAGGTAAAGTGAGTCCCAGAGAGTGCTGACCCCTTTCATTTGATTCAGTCATTCAACAAAGATGTACTGAGCCCCTACTGTGTGCCAGTTATGTCCTTGGTGATGGGGACCCAGAAGCAAACAAAACAGATGTCCCGATCTCAGCAGCCTCTGGGCTGACCCCTGATTCTGAGCCCAGACCTACTCCATCCCAGCCAAACGTTGTTGAAACTAGACCTTCTTCACTAAACAGAACACCAAAACGTGGATCCTCTCACCCAACTTTCCCTAGTGCAGGGGGCAGAACACATCTCTCAGCTGCTGAGTCCCTGGTCTCTAAATGACTGCATCCCTGTCACCCCCACCCCCCGTGGCCTGTCACTTCCTCCCATCCTCATCCCCCCAACGGGGCATGACTAGAGATGCTGGTCATAACACGCAGTTGGCGAATCACTGAGATATCATCACAGCCGGCTGTGCTATCACCGTGTCCCTGAGATGTCATCAAGCAGCCTCAGTCTCTTCCTGTGAACACCTCTGGGGCCTGAGGAGGGGGTGCTGCCCTGCTGCCCGGGGTACCTCAGTCTCCCAAACGGACTGACTTACTTCCAGCTAAGCCCTTCATCAGAAGGCTCTGGAAGTTACCTTCCTAGCTTTCCTCACTCCTCCTCCAGGCAGCCCCCTTGAACTCCCTGCCACTCCCCTTCAGTTCCCTGGGCTCTGGCCCTTTGGACTTTTTCCTCTCTGCTCTCACATGCTCCCATACCTTCAATTTTGAAAAACCTTCAAAGCCAGGCCCTTGATAGGACACATCCCTGCATTTCTCCAAGCCTCAGGCTTCACTTCTCTAAAATGGGTATAGCAATGGTGCCTGGCCAACACACTGGGTGGTGAGTGATTTGAGCAAGGTCACTTCTGTGACGGGGCTTAGCACAGGCTGGGGACATTGTGAGAGCTCAATGAATCCTATTGGCCAAGGTACACAAGAAATAGTTAACAGTGAGAAGTGGGGATCAGAGGGAGGAGGAGAATTTACTTTTTCAAGTTACACTCTTTTATTTGCCAATACATGTTCCCCCAATTTTTTAAAAAGTTAATTAATTAATTAATTTTTGGCTGCCTTGGGTCTTCATTGCTGCGCACCAGCTCTCTCTAGTTGAGATGAGTGGGGGCTACTCCCGGTTCCAGTGCACAGGCTTCTCATTGCACTGGCTTCTCTTGTTGCGGAGCACAGGCTCTAGGTGCACAGGCTCTAGGTGCACAGGCTTCAGTAGCTGTGGCACACGAGATTACTTGCTCCTCAAGTGTGGGATCTTCCCAGACCAGGGCTCAAGCCCGTGGCCCCTGCATTGGCAGGCAGATTCTTAACCACTGCACCACCAGGGCAGACCTTCACTGACTTTCAAATCTGCTCTCTCCTCCTCTTTCCCCTCCTCCCACTCCTACCTAGGTCCAGGCCCCTCCTTTCCCCCTCCCTTCTTCAGTCTACCTCAGGGAAGCAGTCAGAAAGGTCTTAAAACCTTCCTCTGTCCCTGCCCCGCTCAGAACCTGCCATGGCTCCCCAGTGCCCTTTGGGGAGCTCCTCACCATGTGTCCAGGCTCCTCACCATGGCCCATGGGGCCCATTTCTGTCTGGTCCTTGCTGACTTTTCCAGCCTCCTAATTCTTTGATCCAACTACATGATTCGTCTTGCCTTAAAGGATCCTCCAGCTCAGTCCCTTTGCGTGGCAGTTGAGTCCCATCCAGACAACATAACAGTTGGACACCTGGCTAAAGCTTGGTGTCCACTAGGGACAGGGACACCACTTGAGGCTGCCTTCCATCCACAGCCAAAGAGTTCTGCCTGAATTTTCACCGAAGCAACATCTGTCTACTGCACTGTGCTCCCTGGGTTCACACAGGACGGGGCAGGTTCTGTCCTGTGATATTTCAGAGGCTAGAAGGATGCAGACTTTGAACCTCAGGTAAATGTGGTACAAGATCCTTGAGGCTGATTCTTGGAGTGGGCAGTGAAAGAGTCACAGGATATCAGAGTGGGAAGGTGCCCTAGAAGATCCAAGTGCAAGGGGGAGACCTAGGCCCAGAGGGAGCAGGGTTCCTGGCTGTTTCCGCTGCCTGGAGCTGTCGTGTCCCATCACTGACTTGCAAGGGAGGGAAGAATCATAGTAGAATTGGGTTTGTTGAACTAAACAGTGGGTGCCAGGCTGAGCCCTGACTCTGGTGACCCCAACCTTGGTGACAGCAGACCTGTGTCTGACCCCAGTCTGAGCCCCAACCCTGGCCCAGGCCTGAATCCCTGACCCTGGGCACAGTATGAGCCCTGAAACTGGTTAAGACCCAGAACTAAGCCCACTCAATCCACTGTAGAAACTAAGCAAGAAGTCAGAGGCTCATCCCCAGCCCTCTGCTTGCTGGTCTGGTGTGACTTCCTGTGACCTCCCCATCCCCCCCCCAATAGAAGTGGAGCTGAGAACTGGAAGGGGGGGGGGCGGATTCAGAGAGGCGCAAGATTCGTGCTGTGGCTGGGGAGGGAGAATAGGGACAGGGCTTCGGGAAGAGTAGGTTGAGGACTTGGGGAGGGGGCGGCAGGGCTAGGAGTGAAGGTTAGGATAGGGAAGGGGGAGGTAGATAATGGTCAGGGATGAAGAATGGAGGGGAAGCAGAGGATGCCGGGGACCAGGAGACAGGGGATCGGGGGGGATGGAGGATTGGGGGTGCTGATTCGAGGCTGGTGACAGGTTAGGGTCAATGCGGCGACGGCGGGGGCCGATCGTCCGGCCGGGGCTGCGCGGCGAGGCCCAGTTGAGCCCAGGCCCACCCCCAGGCCCCCCCGCCCCGCGCTGCTTCCCCCTTCCGCTCCCCGGAAGCGCTGAGTCGTACTGCCTTATCTGGAGGCCGCTATTTCGGGCTCAGCTCCTAGCGCGAGGACTATTTTTAGCGGCTCTCGGGTAAAAATGGACGCGGCGCCGCGCGAGTTCCAGAGGCCGTGCGCGCTCCCTCGCGAGAACTGGGGGCCCGGGCCGCGCGCCTGAGTCACCTCCAGCCCAACCGCCCCCCTTCGAGGAGCGCGGACACTCCCCCGCCCATCCGCACGAACTCTTGGGCTCCTGGACGCCTGGAAGCCAGCGCGGCTCAGAATATTCCAGGACTATCGGGACGCATCCACCCGGGCTCAAGCGGCTGAGGGTCGACTATTTGGGCAGAGGCGCCGCGCCCCCTGGTGGCTCTTGCGGGGATAGCAGGCAGGGGCTGGGCCAAGAGTTCACAGACCCCCAGACCCCCAACCTCCGCCACACACCCATTTTATAAATGAGGAAACTGAGGCCTGGAGAGGAACTGGATTGCATCATGAATTGCAAGGTACGCTCTTTGAGTTTCAGCTTGGACACTTCTCTTAATGGAGAACCCAGTACCTATCAGACGCGCAGGCTCAGCGGCCATGGCTCCGGGGCCTAGCAGCTCCGCGGCATGTGGGATCTTCCCGGACCGGGGCACGAACCCGTATCCCCTGCATCGGCAGGCGGACTCTCAACCACTGCGCCACCAGGGAAGCCCATTCTTCGTTTTTATAAGCAGTATTTATCTAGTCATTCAACAAGTATTTATCAAGGGCTTGCAGGGTGCTGGGAACACAGCAGTGAACAAGGCAGAAGAGAGATCCTTGTGCTCGTGGGGCTGACGTTCTAATGGGGGAGACAGTAAATAAATAAGGTGATTTCAGATTGTGGTAAGCACTGTAAGGGAAATAAAATGGGAGGATATATTATAATACAGGGGATACTTTGGTAAGAGTAGTCAGGGAAGGCCTTTTTCTGAGGAGGTGATGTTCTAAAATGACCTTCTGAAAAAATTAAAAATCAAATAAAATAAAATGACCTTCTGGTTTCATGCAGTCCCCTCACTCATCCCATTTCATAGACCTGGAGACAGAAGCCTGGAGAAGAACCAGTTGGGGACTGAGCTTGTACAGTGTAGATTGCATGAGCTTTCACTGCGTAATTGTTCAGTTCCAGTTTGGTCTCCTCCTGAGCCTGGGAGCTTATTTCCTCCCAGCATAGCCTCTCATCATCAGTAGTAGTAATACTGATTACTAGTTTTTAAATAATAGCTACCTTTTATCCAGCACCTGCTCTCTGCCTAGCTGTCTACTAAATGTCTCACCTGTGTTCATTCATGGACTCCTCACCCTAACCCTTAGAGGTGAGGTAATATTCCCACGCCCCATTAACGTATGAGAAAATCTGTTTTCCAACCTTCCTTTCCTCCCAGCCACATGGGCATCTACAGTTTTGCTGGCCTTCTGCTTGTTCTTTGGGAAACCACCCCTTTCTCGATTTCAGTTCACCTGGCTGTCTTGGGGCTCACCCCATCCTCCGTTTCCAGGGAGTGGCACGTGTCCTAGGCCCAGCCAATCAGAGTATTCCAGTTGGGCTGTCCGTTGATGACAGTGATTGGTTCAGAGGTGAGCATGTGACCCATTTGGGACAATGAATGATGGGACCATTGGCTAGGAGCACTTTCTTCCCTTTGCGGTGGCTAAGAGGATGAGATGTGAGCCTAAAGCTGCTAGGGCTATCTTTGCTACCTCAAGGAAAATCTTTCTGAGCGAAAAATCAGAGAAATATGAAACCCAGAGATGGGACAGTGACTTCATATCATTTGAGCTCCTGGATCAAGCTGTAACTGAAGCTGCTTTTGCTCAACCTTCTGAACATGTGAGCCAATACATTTCCTTAAACCAGTTTTCATTTGAAACCGAGAGACTCCCAATTAATTCGCTTTCCCTCTCTGTGCCCCGCCCCCCAACCAGGAACTGGTCCTGACACTTTCCACTGCCCCTCGTCCTTGGGAATGGATCACTGTACCCCCTGAAGTACCCATTCATTGCACACTGCCCCCATGGAGGCATGCATTGCTTGTATACATCTGTGCTCTCTACCCCCCACTGGGCAGGCACTCCTGTGGGGATTTTGGGTCTGCTCATCTTCCTGTCCCCAGGTACAGACCAGGATGAGAACCTGACACCAAGGCTACTGTCCTGGGCAGGACCACTTTCTGCTGTCATCACTGGCTGATGGTGAAGTTACCCTACTGCACCCTCTACTTTCTCCCACTGTCAGGATTTCAGCCCTGTCTGAGCTCTGTCGGCCTCCCAGCCGCTGCTTCACCGTCTCTCCCACGCTCCAGACCCATGTGTCTAGGAGCCTCTTGGATACCTTCCTCCGGTTGTCCCGCAGACTTTCACCCTGACCTCAACAGCTTCCTGCTACACCTGTGCCTCCTTCTCCCAGGTCCCCAGCTCAGGCGTACTCCCACATGGACCCCGTCTCCTGGACCAGGGTTCTGGGCCTCCTCCTGGTACCTTCCTCCCCTTACCTCCCATAACCCATCCCTCATCTCCATTCTATCTCTTAAAGATTTTATATCTTCTCCTTCCTCCCCCTCCTTACTCTGGTCCAGTTGCCTACGTGGTCCCTTTTCCCCACTTCATCCTTCATCTCTACACTCATCCCTGGTTTCCTGCCCCAGTTCTGCCCCTTCCCATCTAGAAGGATTTTGCTAAACCGCAAACCTGCTCCTGTCAGGTCTCTCCCCTGCTCAGAGCCTGCTATGATTCTCCAGTGCTCTAGTCCTGTGACCTACGAGGCCTTCCGTGGCCTGCTGCCTTCTTCAACCCCATCTCTTGCCCCCCACCCCTTTCCCCAGCACACATTTACTGCGCCCGCTAACAATACTCAAACAGCTTGCCTCTCCCCCAACGCATCGTTCATGCCTCCCGACTTGAACATTCGGCTCCCCTCTGCCCCAATACCTTTCCCATGCTTCTCCACCTAGTGACTGTGTTTCCGTGCTTTGAGGTACAACACAGCTATTCCCTCTGCTGAGAAATCTAGCGTGACTCCCTCCGACCCAAGCAGGGCCCCCGCCTCTCAAGAAACCTGGTCGCTGCTGTAGCTCATGCTCTGCCTGACCACGTGTCGGGCCCTTTGCACGTGGGGTCTCACTGAGTTCCCCCAACAGCCCTCAGGGCACAGGGACAGACACTTCCAGTTTCTGGATGAAGAAACTGGGACTCATGGGAGGAATCACAGCTCGGGAGGGGACAGGGTCTGAATTTGAACTTGTGATCTCGTGCAGCCTGGCTCATCCATGAGTACTTTATCTCTGTTTTGTAAGTTTTTATTTTATAACGCTCTCAGTAGAGGCACACATGTATATAATTTATGAATAAAAAATATACTCCATATACCAAGTGGCCGCAAAGTACTGCCTGGCACTGTGGTCTTTCTGGGTTAAGTAGCTTCTTCACCTGGGCCTGGTGGAGGCAGGGATTTGAGAGTGTCCTTTAAGGCCAAATTTTTTTTTTTTTTTTGCGGTACGCGGGCCTCTCACTGTTGTGGCCTCTCCCGTTGCGGAGCACAGGCTCCGGACGCGCAGGCTCAGCGGCCATGGCTCACGGGCCCAGCCGCTCCACGGCATGTGGGATCTTCCCGGACCGGAGCACGAACCCGCATCCCCTGCATCGGCAGGCGGACTCTCAACCACTGCGCCACCAGGGAAGCCCAAGGCCAAATTTTTGACATGAGCATCAGTTGCTCTGTTTGAATAAGCTTCTGACATGGATTGTTCCAGAACATCCCAAGAAATCCCGAGGCTCATAGGCCCCGGAACAAATGGCGCTCCAGCATCTGATGTCCTCCCAGATGGAGAAACAGCAAATTCCATGGACCAGCACTGTCCACAAGAAATAGGACACTAGCCACATATTCAAGCTTAAATGCCCTAGTAGCCACACTAAAAAAAAAAAAAAAAAAAAGCCAAAAGAAATAGGTGAAAATAATTTGTTCCTGTATTTTATTTAACCAGATAGATGCAAAATATTATTTCATACATACTCAATGTCAGCATTTTTTTTCCTTTTATAAATTTATTTATTTATTTATGGCTGTGTTGGGTCTTCGTTGTGGTGCGCGGGCTTCTCTTGTTACAGAGCACGCGCTTTTGGCACGCACGCAGGCTTTAGTACTTGTGGCTCGTGGGCTCTAGAGCACAGGCTCAGTAGTCGTGGCGCACAGGCTTATGCTACACGGCATGTGAAATCTTCCTGAACTAGGGCTTGAACCCATGTCCCCTGCGTTGGTAGGCAGATTCTTAACCACTGCGCCACCAGGGAAGTCCCTCAGCAGTCTTTTAAATGAGATAGTTCTTAAATGAGATTCTTTTTAATCACGCTAAGTCTATGAAATCTGGTGTGAATTTTACACTCATGACACATCCCATTTTGGACCAGCCATGTTTCAAGTGCTTAAAAGCCACGTGTAGCCAAGTGGCTGCCATATTGGACATCACAGCAGTAGACGGTGCCTGACCACGGATCTGGGAGTATGGCTTCCTCAAAGTCCAGCTTTAACATGGGACAGTGTGCCTCGAGGTGACAGCATGGCTTAAGGTCAAGATCCTAGACTCTGAAGCCAGACTGCGGGGTTCAAGCTCTGGAACTTCCCAAACTGCCACTCCAGCCTCTCTGCACCTCAGTTTATTCCGCTATGAAAGGAGAATCACCAGCAAGACATCAGAGGGGTTCTTGTGAGGATTAAAGGAGTTAATAGATATTTAAACACTTAGAACAGGGCACATATTAATTGCTGTATGGGTGTTGATTTTTATTATTATTTGGCATTTTGTGAAAGAGAAAATCTCTCGACTCCACATTAACAGTGGAAGAATGAAAAACTCCCTTAAAGACTTCCCATCCTTGTGGAAGATGTCCAGAACAGGGGCGACACACGGGACTTCTAACTGCCACGTGTAGGACGTACAGACCATTCTGGGCGGGCTTCCCTAGTGACGCAGTGGTTGAGAATCCGCCTGCCGATGCAGGGGACACGGGTTCGTGCCCCGGTCCGGGATGTTCCCACGTGCTGCGGAGCGGCTGGGCCCGTGAGCCATGGCCACAGAGCCTGCGCGTCCGGAGCCTGTGCTCAGCAACGGGAGAGGCCACAACAGTGAGAGGCCCGCGTACTGCAAAAAACAAAAAACAAAAACAAAACCAGACCACTCTGGGCTCTCAAGGGCAAATGCTTCAACATTCTCCACTGGCACGGGCGTGTGCAATCGCAAAGCTTTGGACACCTCCCAGCCTAAACTCTGCCGCATCTTGTCCTGTTCTCATTTTTCTGTTTTAATCTGTGTAGTGGGTTGAATGGTGTGCCCCTCCCCCCACCCAAGATAAGTCCACCTGACACCTGTCAATGGAAACTTATTTGGAAAAAGAGTCTGTGCGGATATAATTAAGGTTAGGATCTCGAGATGATATCACCCTGGATTATCCAAGTGGGCCCTAAACCCAATGGCAAGTGTCCTTTTACAAGAGAAAGGCAGAGGGAGATTGGACACAGATAGGAGAAGAGGTGGCCATTGTGAGGATGGAGGGAGAGATGAGAGTGATGGGGCCACCCAGGAACACCTGGGGCCACCAGAAGCTGGAAAAGGCAAAGAAGAATCTTCCCCGAGAAAATTCAGAGGGAGTGTGGCCCCGCTGTTACCTTGCTTTCGGATCTCTGGCCTCCAGAACCGTGAGGGAATAAATTTCTGTTGTCTTAAGCCACGAAGTTTGTGGTAATTTGTTAGGCAGCCGTAGGAAACAAACACAGTCTGTTTAGGGGCCTGTCTTCTTCCACCCTGAAGACAGAGTTTCTGTAGCTTTCAGCTGCTGTCTCACAGCAGGAAACAGGCTCAGAAAGAAGGCAGAGCCAGAACCAGAACTCAGGTCTCTGGAACCTCATTCCAGATCCAGGGGGTCACTGTGGAAACTCGCAGGGTATTTTGCCTGTTAAAGAAATACAGAGTGACTATTGAATTTTCTTTTAAGGCAGTGGTTGAAAACACAAGCTTTTGTTGGAGTCCTGGTTTGTTTGCTTACTTGCTTTGTGGCCTTGGTCAAGAGACTAACCTCTCTGTGCCTCAGTTTCTCCTTCTATAAAATAGGGATAACAAGATAAGTCATCTCAGAGAGCTGTGATATGGAGTATAGGAGAATTGATCAACTTTGCCATTTGACGTTGTCCTGAAGGTCTTTGCAAATGCTATAAGACAAGAAAAATGAGATGTAAAGATGGGAAGGCAAGACATAAAACTAACGTTTGGATCATTTCAAAGGAAAGCTAAGAGAATCAACAAACTTTTTGTATGTTTTTGGCCACGCTGCCCGGCAAGTGGGATCTTAGTTCCCTGACCAGGGATCGAACCCATGCCCCCTGCAGTGGAAGTGCAGAGTCCTAACCACTGGACTGCCAGGGAATTCCCTCAACAGAATATTTTATTTTATTTTTATTATTTACTTTTTAAAAAGATTTTAATTAATTTTTTTAACTTTAGCCATCCTAATGGATGTGAAGTAGTATCTCATTATAGGTTTTTTTTTAAAAAATAAACTTATTTTTTGGCTGCATTGGGTCTTCCTTGCTGTGCGCTAGCTTCCTCTAGTTGCAGTGAGTGGGGGCTACTCTTTGTTGCGGTGCATGGGCTTCTCATTGCAGTGGCTTCTCTTGTTGCGGAGCACGGGCTCTAGGTGCGTGGGCTTCAGTAGTTGTGGCACGTGGGCTCAGTAGTTGTGGCGCATGGGCTTAGTTGCTGCCTGGCATGTGGGATCTTCCCGGACCAGGGCTCGAACCCATGTCCCCTGCATTGGCAGGCGGATTCTTAACCACTGCGCCACCAGGGAAGTCCCCCACTTTAATGTTTGGCTCAACAGAAGATAACTGGGTCTTCACCTCTGCTTGGGTGCTCAGTCTGTTGTGGTATTTTGCAGGTTGCATTGAACACTCAGGAGAGAGTGAGAGTGAAAAAGGGAGGTAAGTGTCTTAGTATTATTATGATAATCATTTTGACCTCAGGGACCTCTTGAAAGAGTGCTGGGGAACCCCCCAAGGTTCTGTGGACTGCACTTTGAGAATCACTCCTTACCTTTGGGTTCTATAGGGCCTAGAGACAGTGTCCTGGGAACTGAACACCTCTGGGGCCGTGGGACCTGGTTCAGGAGACAGCTCTGACTACAAGCAAGGTATTCTCTGAGCCTCAGTTTCGTCATCTCTAACATGGGGTTGGTGATGATGAAAATAATAAAAGTACCTCCCTCCTAAGGTTGTAGTGAGACCCATAGGAGATAACTCTGACTCACACCTGGCATGTAGCATACAATAATCATTTGCTATTATAGTTTGGGAAACGTCATTTTATTTTATTACCAACACTTCTTATTCATGCAATTAACTTCTCCAGAGGCCTATCTTGTGCTGGGCAGTGCTGGGGACATGGTGATGAATGAGAAGGGCCTGGCCCTCCCCTCATGGGGTTCCCAGTCCAATGGGTCACCGAGTTTCATTTGTGAGGGATTGCCCTTAGCACCAGGTCCCTGAGGAGCATGAGTTCTTAAGACTGGGGAGGCAGGGAAAGGTATTCTAGGGAGTGGGAACAGCATGCGAGGAGCCATGGCAAGTGGAGAAAGGGACAGCTGTGGCCTGATGGTTGGCTGGTTGTGTCCATTTCTCTGCCCCCAAGATGCTTCAGTCCTGTTGCTGGTGAGAAATACGTGTGTATATCTGGTTTATCTTTTTAATATTTATTTATTTGGCTGCACCGGGTCTTAGTTGCGACATGCTGGAATCTTCTTTGCAGCATGAGAACTCTTAGTTGCGGCATGTGGGATCTAGTTCCCTGACCAGGGATCAAAACCGGGCCCCCTGCATTGGGAGCGCAGAGTCTTAGCCACTGGACCACCAGGGAAGTCCCCAACCCCTCTTCTTGTGTAAAGTTAGTTCCTCAATTCTGGGCTCTTTTTTAAGGGAAGTCCCACCTCTGATCTAACCTCAGTCTCTCATGCTGCAGATCCTCCTTTTGCTGCATATCCATCCACGGTGCCCCGTGGAAACTTGGGACGTCCCAGCAGAAGAGGTGCCTGGGATGGGGCGGGGTCAGGTCCAGCTCCTCCACTGTCCCCCATCCGGGGGCCGCTGCTCGGGGCCGGGTGAGTCAGCCCCCGGCGGCTCCCGCGTCATCCTGGCCGTTAGGCTCCGCGCTATTTCGGGCTCGGGCGCTATAAATAGAGGCTCGCGGAGCAAAGCCGTTCCCCCTCCGCTCGGGCGCCCCTGCGTCCCTGGACCCGCCGCGATCGACGGGCCGCGCGTCACCGCGGCTAAGTTTAGAGGCGGGTGGGGACGTCGGCCGGGTCACTGCTCCCCTCGGCAGCGCCCCCGCTTACAGAGCCTTCGGCCCGACGGCAATCTGCCCCCTGCCCAGAGTCCCTCGGGTGGAATTAGGGGCGAAGTGTCTCCATATTCTCCATCCCCACCCCAATCCTTCGGAGGCGCAGAGGAAACTCGCAGTTGGGATTAGGGGAAGGTCTGGGCACTGTGTGTGCTACAGCGGTGGCCACAACAGCTTCAGCCTCTGCTTTCCCAGGACTTGGTCAAGGCCTATTTTATTTTTATGGACTCGAGGAGTCGCCCGGGAACTTCAGTTGGGACTGGAATTTGAACTTGGAGCGTTTGGAAGAAGGACAGGGAAATAAGAGTACGGACAGCTGTTAGACTCGAACTCGCAACTCTGGGAGCCGGAAAGATGCGAATCCGGAATCCGAAAGTTAAATTTGGGAAGAGTGTAGGAATCAAACTTGGAAATATAATATATTACAGAGCCGAGGACAACTTTTCTCCCCCTTAACTAACGTAAATAGGCTCAGAGTTACCTGAACCGCGCTCAGCGGGCCCTTTGCCGCACTTCTGCGATAGTGAAACGGGTCGGGAGAAACGAAAGGGCAGCCCGCCGCCTTCTCACGGGTCTTGCCCCGGAGTGCGTTCTGGCGCAGCAGTCCCCGGCCCCTCTACACCCCAAATCCTCTTGTGGGGCGCCATCGCCCCCTGGCGGAAAAGGCACGCTTTGCGGGTTTATTTGGTAATTCCCGTTCCCCGACGGGAGAAACTGAGTCCCACCCAGGCTGGCTTCCTTCTAGAAGCTCTCTCTGCCCTTGGATTCAGAGACACATTTTCATAGTCCTTCTCTGTGTCACTGGGGCCTCAGTTCCTTCATCTGTCAAATGAACTATCGATACCTAAGGGGAGGGTTACTGTGAGGATTTAGCTCATAGGAAGCTATCTGTCTGGTTTGATGGGTATATAGTTGATGGTAATATATGTATCTTTTATTTATAGAGCCCCTCTTCCTGTGACCGTGTGGCCCCCTCCCCCATAATCTACTTCACGTCACTGTTTTTTTTATCATCTCCAGAGCATGTATGACCGTCTGGAACTCTCTATTTGTGGGTTTCTTTCTTATGGTCTGCCTCCCATGAGACCATCAGCACCACAGGGCAGGGACCTGGTCTGATTTGCTGCCAGCTGTATCCCCAGTGCCTGCCACACCGTAGGTGCTCAATATGTAGTTATTCAAGGAATGAGTGAACCATGGGTTTCAAGACGGGGCTCCATGGTCTTATGGAATTCTCACAAGCTCAGCAGTTACAGATGGGAAAACTGAGGCTCCCAGTGGTGAAGTCGCTTGCTGGAGGATTCTGCTTCTGTTCTTTGTTCATTCATACAACATATGGTTCCGTAGCCCCTTCCTGTTTCTGGGCACTGTGCTACAGCGGTGGCCACAACAGCTTCAGCCTCTGCTTGCCCAGGACTTGGTCAAGGGCTATTTTATTTTTAGGACAAACCTGAATATTTCACCTACTGCATGCCAAGTAAAGATGTAGGGACTTCACACGTAACTCATTTCATATTCCTAATAGTTATGCTCTTGTTATCCCCATTTTAGAGATGAGCAAACTGACGCACACAGAGAAACTGAGTTGCTGGCACCAGGTCACACTGCTAGTAAGTGATCCCGGGGAAAAATTACACCCAGCAATGAGACTGCTTATGAAGGAGGGAGAATCAGGGAGATGGTAGACTTCCCATTAGTGACCCAGATGGAGCACCAGTGTCTTCTAACTTTGCAAGAAAAATAACTAGGAACCCAGAATTTTTTTTTTTTTTTTTCTTTTGCGGTACGCGGGCCTCTCACTGTTGCGGCCTCTCGTGTTGCGGAGCACAGGCTCCGGACGCGCAGGCGCAGCGGCCATGGCTCACGGGCCCAGCCGCTCCGCGGAATGTGGGATCCTCCCGGACCGGGGCACGAACCCGTTTCCCCTGCTTCGGCAGGCGGACTCTCAACCACTGTGCCACCAGGGAAGCCCGGAACCCAGAATTTGAGATTCCATTTGTGAGGGTCAAATAAAGACATTTTCAGATGAGCAAGCTCCGAAATTTTCTATCCAGAATGTTCTCTGAAAAAGTTAGAAAAGAATGTACTCTAGCAAGAAGTAAAAATTAATTCAGAAGGAAGAAGTTTATAAAAAGTAACAGAAAATTGTTAAGGGTTGACTCGTGTCCCCCAAAAAGATAGGTTGAGTCCTAACCCCCGTTACTTCAGAATGTGACTTTTGAAATAAGGTCTTTACAGAGACAAGTTAAAATGAGGTCATTATGGTGGTCCCTAATCCAATATGACTGGCATCCTTATAAAATGGGGAAATTTGGACACAGAGACGGACATGCACAGAGGAAAGACAGTGTGAAGACACACAGGGAGAAGATGGCCATCCACAAGCCAAGGAATGCCTGAGGCTACCAGAAGCTAAGAGAGGGGGCTGGAACAGATCCTTCCCTAGTGCATTCAGAGGGCACATTGCTCTGCCAATACCTTGATTTTGGACTTCTAGCCTCCAGGAACTGTGAGAATAACTTTCTGTGGTTTAAGCCAGTCAAGTTTTGGTACTTCTTTACAGCTGCCCTAGGAAACTAATACCATGAACCAATTATATAAATAAAAATTAACTAGAAAAAATCTTTTACAGTAGGTCCCTAACAAAAGCCCAAATCAATGGAGAGATAGAGACAATATGTTCATGGGTATGAAAAAGATGTCAATCTTCTTGTAATTAATCCATCAATTCAGTGCAATTCCAATCTCAATAGGATTTTTCAGGGAACTAGAAAAGCAGCTGCTAAAATCCATCTAGAAGAGAAGATGGACAAGAATGGTAAAGACAGATTTGAAACTGAACAGAGGTGGGGAACTTGCCTCATGTGATATCAAAACATATCTAAATGAAATAATTAAACTGGCATGGAGGCAAGGGACAGATACAGAGATAAATGAAACATAATAGAAATGTCAGAGATAGACCTGTGTATACATGGGAATTTGGCACATGATAAAGGTGGAATATCAAAACCAGGGAAAGGACTGGCTTCTTTTTTTTTTTTTTTTTTTGCCCAGCTGCATGACTTGAGGGGTCTTAGTTCCCTGATCAGGGATGGAACCCCGGCCCCGGCAGTAAAAACACTGAGTTCTAACCACTGGACCCCCAGGGAATTCCCAGGACTGGCTTTTAAAATAAATGGTATCCGGACAATTAGGTATATCCACCATAAATTCCTACCTTAGTACATTTTCAAAAATAAGTCTCATATGGATGAAAGACAGAAACAAAATCAAAACTAGGAAAAGTATTAAAAGAAATGATAAACTATGACCTTGGGGTATGGCAAGCCTCTTAAACACACCAAAAGTCAGGATAGATTGATAAATAGGTGCGAATAAACACTAAGACCTTCTGTGTGAGAAAAATAAATAAAGTTAAAATATAAAGTGCAAACTAGCAGGAAATATTTGGAATATGTGTAACTAACAATTAGAATTGGAATCCATAAAGTACTCTGACACATTAACAGTAATAAAAAAGGCATACAACCCCATTGAAAAAATGGGCAAAGGATATGGGCAAGCAACTCACAGAAAACAAAGACCAATAAACTCACAGAAAGATGTTCTCTTCTTAGTAATCAAAGTTGCAAGTTAGAACAGTGTGATACTATCCTTTCAGGAAATGACTAATACTTACTCATCAACCAGGTTTCTGCTCAGATGTCCCTTCCTCTAGGAAGCTCTTTCCTGGCCCTCGGGCTGGATTAGGTGTCCCCTGCCCCACCCCCCTCCCGGGCCCTCTGGGGTCTCCTAGCCAGCCCTGTCCACTCTGGATCGTCACTATTTGGGAAAGGGTTTGTCTCTCCGAATGCGTTGTGAGCTCCAGAAGGGCGGAGCGGGGCTTTCATTATCCGGGGCAATGTATGTGGAGTAAGAGAATGAGTGAATGGGGAAACTGAGGCTAAGTCAATGACAGAGCTGGTATTCAAACCCAAGTCTGTACTGAGAGAAGGAACCTAGTTTGATTATCTGCCATCTCTTCTCCACTAAGCCCTGCCCAGAGCCCAGGCACACAAGAGGAGCTCAGTAAGGGCACTGAAATCAAACTGCTTGGCAACCGGAGACGCTCAGGGCCAGAGGCGGACAGCTCTCTCCAAAACCAAACCTCCGCAGTCCTCCAGAACCATAGAGAGCTGCGCGAGGAACCGCCCCTCTCGATGCTCTACGCCGTTGGGGAACGTCGGGAGCGGGCTGGAGGGCTAGAGAGGCCGGAAGTGCGACCAGCCTGGGGATCCGCTGGCCGCGCCGGAGGTGGGACGCCTCGAGCTCTCTCCTGTCTTTCCTTCTAGGCCTGGGGCCGAGGAGGTGAGTTCTTGGGTCGCTGAGACCGCGGGGCCGGGTTGAGAGGGGCGTGGAGTTGAGACCGCCTGTGGCGATTGGCAGATGCAGAAGCCAATCAATCGTTACAATGTCAGAGAGTTTGAGAGGGTGGAGCGACGGAAAGGCATCCAGGTGCGAGCCTTGGGGGCGGGCTGGACGGAGGGTTGGGGGCTGTGGTCTGGCCTGGCAAAGGGAAGGCGGGGAACAGTGAGGGCGGGGAGAATAGAAAGGTGGGAGCCTGAAGGGCGTGGCGAAAGGAAAGTGTGTCCCGGTAAGGGGCGGGGCGAGCCGCAGGTGGAGGCTCCATGGGGCGGGGCCTTGTAGAACCTGGGGCCCTGGGTGTCTGGACCTGGACGCGATGGAGCCCTGGAATTTTTTTGGGGGTACGGCAGTGTCTGGGGGTTCCTTCTGGGGAATGTCGATGCTTTGCTGCCTCCTGACGCCACGGCTTCATTTTCAGGCCCCAGAAGGACCTTGCGATGGACGAAGAGAGAGTGCAGAAGCCCGCTGGCCCACCCACAAGGAAGAAATTCCTCATTCCAGTGGACGAGGATGAGGTCCCTCCTCCCGGGGTAGGACTAGGAGATGGGGGGACTGCTGGGAGGCTTGGGGGGTGGTTGGGAGGAAGGGGGACAGGAACGGGCCTGTTGGACCACAGTGTGGGTTAGGAAATTTGGGGGCCTGGGTCACTTTGAGAAGACAGTCTTTTGCCTTCTGCAAGTATCAGTTTCCTGTAAAAAGCAAAATGTCATGGTCAGGAGGACTAAGGCAGAGGCTGCAAACCAGGAAGTAGTCCTGAGATACGTTTTATGTGGCCAAAACCCTGGTTCTGCAAGGAATGAATTTATAGCTGATAGTTGAGAATTGGAAGGTTTGGCAATTTTTAAAAAATCTGCATTTTTGACATCTTTTGGTAAATAAAGGATCTGGCAACACAGAGATCTCAATCCTACAGGAACACAATTGCCTGGTGCTAAGTAGTGGCTGCCATCTATGTGCTATGAAAAAAAAAAAAAACGTAGGCTAAGGATAGAGGGTGTGATGGGGGAGAAGAGCTACCTTAGATAGAGCAGTCAAAGGAGGGCCTCTTGGAGGAGATGAAGCCTTTGCCAAAATGTGAAAGAAGTGAGTGAGCGAACTATGCAACATCAGGGGGGAAGGGAACAGCCAGTGCAAAGGCCCTGAGGTCAGAGAGAATCTGATAAGTTTTAGGGCAGCAGGAAGGCCAGTGGGGCTGGAGTAGAGAAAGCCAGGCAGAAGACGTAGAAGGTGAGGTCCTTGAGGCAAGGAGGCAGGGGCAGATCTTTACGAGGCTCGAGGACTGAGGTGACAGCTTTGGCTTTTACTCTTAGTAGGAACCACCTAAGGGCTCTGAGCAGAAGAGGAACATGATATGACTCAGTGTGGGGAGCAGACTGTGGGAGGTAAGGGCAGAGGCAGGGCACTGGTGAGGAGGTGACTGCAGTGGCCCAAGGGAGAGAAGATGGTGGTCGGCACCATGGTAGAGGCCGAGGAGGCGGGGAGGAGTGGCTAGATTCAGATTTTGTATGCCCTCTCACATCTCTCCCCTCAGGCCAAGCCCTTATTCAAATCCACACGGAGCCTACCCACTGTGGAGACCTCACCCCAGCTGGCTCCTCAGACCTACGCCGAGTACGCCATCTCAGGACCTCCAGGAGGGTCTGGAGCCACACGCCCCATAGGGCCAGAACCCCTGGCAGGAGAGACCCCCAACCAGGCCCCCAAACCAGGAGCAAAATCCAACAGCATCATTGTGAGCCCCCGGCAGGTGAGGAGGGGGCTGGAGAAGTGGGGCTTTGGGGTTTCTGGTGAGAAACGTGGTTATAGGGAGGGCTTTCTAGCGGACAAGGAAGGAGTTCTGAGTTCTAGCCATTATGCTCTCAACAGCACCATTCATCCATTCCACTAGCGTGTGTGGGTTGCATATGCCCCGTGTCTTAGTCTGTTCAGGCTTCTGTAACAAAAATACCATAGACTGGTGGTCTGAACAACGAACATTTATTTCTCACAGTTCTGGAGGCTGAGAAGTCCAAGATCAAGGCGCTGGCAGATTCGGTGTCTAGTGAGGACCCGCTTCCTGGTTCATAGACAGCCATCTTCTCACTGTGTCCTCACAGCATATAGGAAAGGGTGAGGGAGCTCTCTGGGGTCTCTTTTATAAGAGCGCCAGTCCATTCCTGAGGGCTCCACCTTCATGACCTAATCACTTCCCTTCACCTCCTAATATCATCACATTGGGGGGTAGTATTTCAACCTATGCATTTCGGGGAGACACAGACATTCAGTCCATAGCACCCCAGCTCTTATGGTTGGGGGCCCGATTATGTTCACGAAGCTACATTTCCTGTCCCCGGGTTTGTCCATTTATTCAAAAACAGTTGAACACAGGCCCGAGTTTGAATCCCGCTCTGCCACACAGTAGTTGTGTCATCTGGGGCATCATCTTGGGTGACTTAACCCCTCTGAGCCTTTAAAATGGGGGTTCACCCACTTATAATCCATAAATATCTTCAGAGGTTACCTGGTGCAGTTCTTAGCTCCGGAGATAGCAGATAAAGTCTCTGCTATTGACGGGGCTGGCATTCCGGAAGGAGACGGCAGCAGTACACAGAGATAATAGTGGGACTCCAGAACATGAAATATGCTCAAAATTGTTAGCCATCAGGGAAATGCAAACCCAAACCACGATGAGATACCACTTCATACCCTAGAATCTAAAGGATAGGCAATAACGAGGGTGGCGGAGTGTGGAGGCGTTGGAAGCCTCGTACCCTGCTGGCGGGAATGTCAAATGGTGCAGCCACTTTGGAACACCGCCCGGCAGCTCCTCAGACACTTAAACGTAGAGTCGTCATATGACCTTGCAGTTCCACCTCTAGGTATATGTGCAAGAGAAATGAAAATACGGTCAACCTTCTGCAACCATGGATACAAAACCCGCAGACACGGAGGGCCAACTGTACTATGTCATCTGTGGATTTTGATATCCAGGGGGTCCTGGGACCAGTCCTCTGTGGATACTGAGGGACCACTGTCTTACGTCCACGCAAAATCTAGTACACAGATGTTCACAACAGCGTTATTCACAGTAGCCAAAAAGTGGAAACAACCCAAATGTCTAGCAAATGATGACTAGTTTTTTCACTTAGCGTGACGCCCTCAAGGCTCATCCATGTCGGGGCGTGAATTAGTGCTTCATTCCTTTTTGTTGCTAAATAGTGTCCATGGCGTGGATATGCCGCTTTCTGTTTGTCCATTCATCCATTGACGGGCGTTTGGGTGGTTCATATTTTTCAATTATTATGAAAATGCTGCTGTGAACATTTGTGTACTGCTGTTAACGTCTGTTTCCAGTTCTCTTGGGTATTTATCTAGGAGTGGATTTGCTGGGTCGTATGGTGACTGTATGTTTAACTTTCTCAGGCACCCCAAACGGTCTTCTAAAAGGCTGCAGCATTTTACATTCCCACCAGCAGTGGGTGAAGGTTCCATTCTCACCATATCCTCACCGCTTGTCATTGTCTGTCTTTCGGATTTCGGCCATTCTAATGGGTGTGAAGTGGACAAAATACTTTTTTAAAAATTAAAATTGGGATAAACAAGGTCCTACTGTATAGTACAGGAAATTATATACAATATCCGTGATAAACCATGATGGAAAAGAATATTTTAAAATATATATATGTATAACTGAATCACTTTGATGTACAGCAGAAATTAACATGACATTGTAAATCAACTGTGCTTCAATTTTTTTTTGTTTGTTTGTTTGTTTTTGTTTTTGTTTTTTGCGGTATGCGGGCCTCTCACTGTTGTGGCCTCTCCCATTGCGGAGCACAGGCTGCGGACGCGCAGGCTCAGCGGCCATGGCTCACAGGCCCAGCCGCTCCGCGGCATGTGGGATCTTCCCGGACCAGGGCACGAACCCGTGTCTCCTGCATCGGCAGGCGGATTCTCAACCACTGCGCCACCAGGGAAGCCCTGTGCTTCAATTTAAGAATATAAATTAAGTAAAATTGGATCCCGCCCCTCCCTTGCCCAAAGCCCTTCCATGGCTCCCAGTGGCTCAGGTCCAGATGGCCCAGAGCCTGTGGGACTTGGGACCCCTGCAGACCCTTCCCACCCCAGCTGCTCTGACCACTCCACAGTCCACCCCGAGAGCAGGTACCACACCCTTATTAGAGCTGCATTCCACCTCACTTGGTAATTACATGTTCGTCCCTGAGATGCTTTTGTTTAATGTCTGTGTCCCCCACGAGGGCAGCAATCTATGTCCTCTTGGTCACGGCTGTATCCCCAGCACTTAGACACACAGTAGGCACTCAGATACCTGAATAGATTAGAGCTTGACTTGTTCAAAGTATTTTGGTCTTGGGCTACAGGGTAGACCATGAGGCGGGGGTTTATTTATTTCTTTTGGCTGCGTTGGGTCTTCATTGCTGCACGTGGGCTTTCTCTGGTTGCGGCGAGTGGGGGCTACTCTTCGTCACGGTGCGCGGGCTTCTCATTGCAGTGGCATCTCTTGTTGCAGAGCACGGGCTCTAGGCGTGTGGGCTTCAGTAGTTGTGGCACATGGGCTCCAGTAGTTGTGGCACATGGACTCAGTAGTTGTGGCTCACGGGCTTAGTTGCACCGTGGCTTGTGGGATCTTCCCAGACCAGAGATCCAGCCCATGTCCCCTGTATTGGTAGGTGGATTCTTAACCCCTGCTCCACCAGGAAAATCTGTGAGGGGTGTTTAGAGAGACGAGTCTGCTGGGCAGATACCAGGCTTTCGGGGCTCTGACCCTGTGGAGGGTCACAGACCCCTGTGAGGAGCTTCCTCCTGAGGGCACTGGGAAGCCATGGCAGGGCTTAGAGCTGGAGAGGGGCAGCTTTGTGCTTTAGGAAGAGCCGTCTGGCTCCTGTTTGGAGGGTGGCCAGGAGGGGACACCACTGGGGCAGGAGACCAGGAGGAGGTTGGGTGGAGGCCATGGCAGTGGAGGGGGAGAAAATTCATGGGAATGCTTAGAAGGTAGATGTCCCACCTGGTGGTTG
This sequence comes from Kogia breviceps, assembly GCF_026419965.1. Lineage (NCBI taxonomy): Eukaryota > Metazoa > Chordata > Mammalia > Artiodactyla > Physeteridae > Kogia > Kogia breviceps. The sequence continues at coordinate 8,847,782 of NC_081327.1, forward strand.
AGGGGGAGAGGGAAGTGTGCAGGACAAGGCTTGGGTCTCTGGATGGTGGGGCTGTCCCTGAGTTGGGGCTGGGAGGGGGAGCAGGTGTGGAGGCCAGTGCTGAGTGCAGTGAGGTAGATACCTGGAGACAGGTGTCCCGTGGACCACAGGACACACGAGCTGGGGCTGGGGAGAGGGCTGAGCTGGAGAGAGACCCAGGGACCCTTTAGTTAAGGCCTAGGGCCAGGGAGGAGGGGCCTAGGTCAGAGCCCCAGTACCAAGAACATTCCAGGCTGAGGAGGAGGAGGAGTCTGGGGAGAGGAGGAGAGCAGAGCTAGAGAAGCCCCAGGTGCAAAGCAGGAGGTGGGGGGAGGGGCCCTGGGGTGGCGGTGGTCCCAGGGTGACTCTGCTAATGGCTTCTGTTCTCCCTCCCCCAGAGGGGCAACCCTGTGCTGAGGTTTGTGCGCAACGTGCCCTGGGAGTTTGGCGATGTGCTTCCTGATTACGTGCTGGGCCAGAGCACCTGTGCCCTCTTCCTCAGGTGAGCTCTGGGGGCCACCCACCCTCAAGATGGCCTGGGAGGGGTGTGCTCTGGGTGTTCTCAGCCTTTGTATGGGAGACCTCTGGGCACGGCCTGGGCCTAGGTGTGACCCTGTGTGCGAGGTGGAGATCTTGGCTTAGACGTGTCCAAAGCAAGAGCTGGGCCCTGGACTCTGGGTCTGAGGGGGGAGGGGCTGGGGGTCTGGATCCTGGGTCTGAGCGGGGAGGGGCCGGGGGCCTGGATCCTGGGTCTGAGCGGGGAGGGGCCGGGGGCCTGGATCCTGGGTCTGAGGGGGGAGGGGCTGGGGGTCTGGATCCTGGGTCTGAGGGGGGAGGGGCCGGGGGCCTGGATCCTGGGTCTGAGGGGGGAGGGGCCGGGGGCCTGGATCCGGGGTCTGAGCGGGGAGGGGCCGGCGCTCTCTGCGGTCAAAGCAGGCAGTCCCGGGGATGGGCCCTGCTTCCCAAGACCAGCTGTGCAGCGCCACCCCCTGACCCCGGTATACACTCTCTGGGGTTTCCTGGTCTCCACCTGAAACCTGAAGTCCTTCTCTTCCCCGGTGAAGAATCCGGGGGTCCACCCTTCCAGGGAGTCAGAGCCAGGCATCCCTCACTGCCAGTCCCCCCGTGCCCCTTTCTTGAAGGGTGACCTTGGGCAAGTCACTTAACCTCTCTGAGCCTCGGATCTGCCTGTGCTCCCCAAGCCCTCTGCTTTCCAGCAAGAGGGGAGAAGGGCTTCTGGGGTCTCTTAGCTGGGGACCTTCCAACCCCTCCCTCTCCCGCCCCCCCAGCCTCCGTTACCACAGCCTCCACCCAGACTACATCCACGAGCGGCTGCAGAGCCTGGGGAAGAGCTTCGCCCTGCGGGTCCTGCTCGTCCAGGTGGATGTGGTGAGCAGGGGTCACTCCTCCATGGGCCTCACTGTCCCCATCTGTGAAATGGGGAGCCTTGGGCCTCCCGGTTGCCTGGTGGACTGTTGAATCTCTTCCGAGGAGAAACGCAAGTTGGGACCCCAGTGGGGAATATCTCACATCTGTGTTGGCGAGGAGGTGGAGGGTCAGATTACCCGTCTCCTCCTTCCCCACGCCCCCCTTCAACCAGGCCCTACCCCCTGCCACTTCAGTACTTCTTGAACCTGTTTCATTGTGTCCTCACAGCCGGCCCCTGATCCAGGCCCTTCCCTCTCTTGCCTGGGTCCCTGCCCCAGCCTCTTCTCTGGTCTTGTGGCCTCCAGCTTCGACCCTGCAGTAGTCAGAGGGGTCTTCTGGCACACGGATCTGATGTCCCAACCCCTCTGTGGTCCCCCCGTGCCCCCCATGGCCCGTGAGGCCCAGTGTCACCTGACCCCTGCCCAACTCTCCCGATTCATCTCTAAGCTTCCACGTGGTCACCCTTTCATTTCACAGCCTCCACCCCATAGTGGTGACTTGTGTTTCCTCAAGCCTTCTTTCCCCTCCCTTCCTTTGCACACGCTGTTCCCTCTGCCTGGAGTTCCCTTTTCTGCTCTCTGTTGCCCTCACTCCTCATCCTCCTTCAGGTCCCAGCTCAGCCATCCCCTCCTCTAGGAAGCTCTCCCTAACCCCCCAGGTAGGACAGACGCTCCTCTGGCTCCCCCACCCCAGCGCTGGCCACTCTTGAGTCATCACTGACTGGGGACTGTCTGTCCCCCTCATCAGGCTGTGAGTCCCGGGAAGGCACAGCCAGGGCTGTCCCGGTCACTGCTGGGTCCTGCACAGGCTGGGCGCCCAGTTGGAGATTAGGGAGTGTCAGCTGAGTGAAAGGCTCTTGGCGTCCTAAGCTGCTCTGCTTCCAATTCTTTGCTTCCTCCCAGATCCCTCATTCTAATTTTCTTCTCTACTCAGAAAGATCCTCAGCAGGCCCTCAAGGAACTGGCTAAGATGTGCATCCTGGCCGACTGCACCCTGATCCTTGCCTGGAGGTGAGATGGAGGCTCCCCTCCCGGGTCAGACTCTAACCTGAGAGTTATCGGCCCTTCTGCCCCCAAATCTTCCCAGCCCTTCTTCCTCCCACGAACTCCCTGTGTGTGTCTGGTCCGGGCACTGCCTCTCTGGCCTTCAATTTCTTTATCTGTAAAGTAGGGTCTTAATTTCTTTCTTACAGGGTTGTAGGCACAAAAGCAGGTGACGTACATCAAATCCCAAGACCGTACTAGGCACTTATGAGTTAGACATAAAATCTGGCTGAATAATTAATTTCAAGTCAAGGTTTCTGAAGACCATTTTGATTGACTCTCCGTAGGGAAAAGAAGACATCCCTTCCTCACACCATAATCAGAACGAAATCTGGATAGTTATAGACACAGAAAGCAAAACTATAGTAAAAGTATTCAAAGAAATCTTATAAAAAATATATATATTTATTATGATCCTGTGGTAAGGAAAGTCTTCCAAAACAAGACCCAAAACCTAGACACCATAAAGGAAAAGGTTACCCAATTTGAGTAAATTAAAGTTTTAAGACTTCCAGATGGTAAGAGATACTGTAAACAAAGTTAAAAGACAAGTGACAAACTAAGAGAAAATACTTGTTTTATATATATAAAACAAAGACTTATGATCCTTAATTTATATATGTATATATAAATTTTATATTTATACAGTTCAAATATATATAAAGGTTTATATTCATAGGAATGTATTTAAACATTTGTTATATATTTACATGTATATGTATATATACATATCTATATCTATCTATCTACATATATATATGTAGATAGATAGATATAAAGAGCCTCTTACAATTCAGTAAGAAAAAGATAGCCCGATTTTTAAAAGTCTAACGCAGGTTGCCAAGAACACATGAAAAAAACTATCAACCACACAGCTTATCAGGAAAAGTAAATTTTCAAAGAATGAGGTGTTATTTTTCACCCATTAATTTGGTGAAAACTTCAGATGGATAATATGAAAGGGGCACCTGCATGTTTGGTTGGCTATTCAACAGAAAATAGACATACTCTCCGAGGCAGAAATTCCCCCACTAGGAATATCTCCCCTTTGATGATCCCTCCTTGGGCGTGCAGATCCACACTGGCGTGGGCCTTCCTGGCACCATCTGTGCAGTAAGCTGCAGGACCAAACAGCATGATATTTTAATTTATGTATAAAAGGAAGGAAAATGAGCCATGTTTTTGAACAGATACAGATGTGAATAAACTGAAGGGGGCTCCAAGGGGTCCAAGCTGTGAACAGTGTTGAACCTTGGGAATGCCACAAGGGGAGAGGTCCTGAGGGGAGGGAGACTTCTATCCTCTGCCCTTCTCTTTTCTTCTGAATATGTAATGGTTAGGTTCTTTTGTTAAAGAATAGGTAGCATATTCATGTAGTTCAAAAATCAGAGGTGATTATATATATATACATATTATATAAGTATGTGTAAGTATTATACAATGTAAGTATATAAATATTATAAGTGTATATAAGTATATATGAGCATATACATAAGTAATATATAAGTATAATACATATACTTATATAAGGATATATAATACATTTTATAAGTATATATAATATATACCTATATCATATAAGTATATATATTAAGATACATAATCACTTCTGATTTTTGAACTACATATATAATATATATATATACCATTTTTATATTGCTTTCAGATACTGTGTATGTGTATACAGAATATATATCAATGGTAGTATATGCCCTTAAAAATCTCTCTCTTCTGCCCCTTGCCTCCCACTCCCCTCCCCTCACCCTTACAGGTCACCATTATTGTTGGTTTCTTTATTTCCTTCCAACGTTTCTATAAAATGCGAACACGTGTGGAAACATCTTAATTTTCTTTCTTAGACAGACGTAAGCCTAGTGTAGATACCGTTCTGTGCCTTGTGTGGGCATGCCATTACCTGGAGGCCTTTTCTATATCAGTGTAGAGAGCAGCCGCATTATTTTTTACAGCCATGAGCACAGGCTCCGGACGCACAGGCTCAGCGGCCACGGCTCAGGGACCCAGCCGCTCCGCGGCACGTGGGATCCTCCCGGACCGGGGCACGAACCTGCGTCCCCTGCATCGGCAGGCGGACTCTCAACCACTGCGCCACAAGGGAAGCCCAATAGACTTTCTTTTAGAGAAATTTTAAGTTTATAGAAAAATTCATTGGAAAGTTGAGAGAGTTCCCACATACCCCCTCTCCCCCTGCACGCAGTTTCTGCAGTTATTTATATCTTGTATTCATTGGTGGCAGTACATTTGTTACAACTGATGAACTAATATTGAGATACCATTATTACTAACTAAAGTCCACAGTTCTCACTTTGTGTTTACATGCTATGGGTGTGATGTGTCCATAATTACTATTGTACAGAATAATTTCACTGCCCTGAAAGGTCCTCTGTGCTCCCCCTTTTCATCCCTTTCTTCCCCCAACCGCTGGCAACCTCTGACCTTTTTACTGTCTCCGTAGCTCTGCCTTTTCTAGAATGTCATATAGTTGGAGTCATACAGTATGTAGCTGAAAGAGAAAAATTCACAGTTCTCCTCGTGTGTTTGGAAAACCCAGTTCTTCATCCCGTGTGTCTCCTTTACTCATCACACAAAGCCCTTCGCTGCTGGCCACCAAATATGTGGAGGCGTTTCCCCACACCAAGCAGTTCTCTGCCAGCTGGGTGTCCTGCAGTGTAGCTCGGTTCTGACACCGTCCACCTGGAGATACCGCCAGATCCCACAGGTCAAGGGCTCGCAGCGCTGCCCCATCACACACACACTGCAGGCGCCAGCCGCAAGCCCAGGTAACGCCCTGTGCTCTGACCAGCCGGCTGTAGGTCAGGACCTCCGATGACCCCTTCCTCAGGTTTGATTATTTTGCTAGCGCAGCTTACAGAACTCAGGGAAACACTTACTTCTGCTTACCAGTTCGTTAAAGGATATGATCAAGGACATGGATGAAGAGGTACATAGGGCAAGGTCTGGGAGGGGCCTGAGCGCAGGAGATTCTGTCCCCGTGGAGCTGGGGTGCGTCACCCTCCCGGTGTGGATGTGTTCGCTGGCCTGGAAGCTCCCCAAACCCCGGTACTAGTGTTGGGATTTTATGGAGGCTTCTCACGTAGGCATGATCACTTATTAACTCCATTTCCAGCCCCTCTCCCCTCTGGAGGATCGGGGGTGGGGCTGAAAATTCCAAGCTTCTAATCCTGGCTTGGACTTCCTGGCTGCCACCCCCCATCCAGGAGCCATCCAGAGTCACCTCAGTGGAACAAAAGATGCTCCTGGTGTTCTTATCACTGAGGAATTTACAAGGGTTTGGAGCTCTGTGCCTTTTTGGCTTCGTTGGATCTTTGTTGCTGCGCGTGGGCTTTCTCTAGTTGCTGCTAGTGGGGGCTACTCCGTTGTGGTGCGTGGGCTTCTCATTGCTGTGGCCTCTCTTGTTGCGGAGCACGGGCTTCCGTAGTTGTGGCTCACGGGCTCTAGAGCGCAGGCTCAGTAGTTGTGGCACACGGGCTTAGTTGCTCTGCGGCATGTGGGATCTTCCCGGACCAGGTATCAAACCCGCGTCCCCTGCATTGGCAGGCGGATTCTTAACCACTGTGCCACCAGGGAAGTCCTAGCAATAGGCTTTTAAGGTTCCTCTATGTCTTTTCATATCTTGGTAATTCATTTGCTGTTTCAGCTGTATAGTATTTTCATTTTCAGCTGTATAGTATTCTACTGTGTAGATGGACCAGCTCTGTAGCCCCCTAATGGTGGACACTTGGGTGGATTTCCAAGCTTTTGCTGGTACCAGCAACACTCCCACTACTGCCCTGAACCCCAGGAATGGGTATTTAGGCCAAAGGGTAAATGTATTTGTAATTCTGTGCCCTCCCTGGGGGTGTGTTATCTCTATACTGTTTGACTATTTGGAAAAATGTATTTATGTATTAATTGTGTATTAAAACAAAAGCAAGTATAAAAATTGCTGTTTGCTGTGGGAAGTAGTACAGTGGAGTATAGAGAGCCCAGCCAGGTGAGACAGACCCACTGAAGGAGCTCTCTCTCCTCCTCGCCGGCCATGTGATCTTGGGCAACGCTGGTCTCAGTTTCCCCCTCCGCGTAATGGATTGAAAATAACTGCCTTACAGGATCTCTCAGGAGAGCCTCTGAACATAAAGGGCTTTGGACAGTGCCTGGAATGCATCTGGGACCCCACACAGGGAATATTTCCCATGTCTTTACATCCAAACTAGGGGATGTTTTGGACCCATTAAGTAAATGAGATCGAGCTCCGTCTGCAGATGTGGAAGGATGTCCTGATTGTACTGTGGAGGAAAAGTGAAAGCAAGGGAGCGGATACAGCATGCTAACTTGTGTGTCCTGAACAAATGATTAATAACAATAACAATAATAATCCCCGCTGCAGTGAGAGGAAAGCAACAAAGCCCATGGAAAAAACACAGAATTAGAAAAATGAGTGTTTCTTTCAAAAATATAAATCAACGTTTAATCAACAAACATTGCTCACTAGCTAGACTTTGAAGGCCAAGAAAATGCCTCAAGAGAAATACTTTATTTATTTCCACACAACTCAATATCCTCAAGTTCCAAAGAGAAAAAAGACCAGCTTTTTCCTGTTCCTTTATTCCACAGACAGACAGTCCCTTTTAGTGATTTAGCTGTTTCAACTACCTTTGAAACAGTTAATTACGTGTCAAAAAAACCCCAGTGCCTAATGGGAAAATGAATGGCGATTGTGAAGTTGGGTTAGTTGTGGTAAAAGATGCAGCAGTCAGAGTCCGGAGCTTTTTCCTTTTGAAGGTACGCTACATGAAAAACCTTCAAAGCTCCATTTTTCTTGGTAGTGGGAGCTGACTGCTTTAGGAGGTCGTCTTCCTGTGGTTGAGAAAAGAAATGGTATTTTTGGTTTTCCTCTCTCTCAAACCTGGCCATACTCTCTGTGCACCGACCTCCCTCCCAGAAGAGCTAACATTTCTTAAATAGACTTCTCAGCGCCAGGCGTGGCTCCTAGCGTGGACTCGTTTGTCAGCTTAATTGTCAGTTGTCCCCCACTTTACAGATGAGGAAACCGAGGCCCAGAGAGATGAAAACCATTGGCCCAGGGTAACTCAGGTGGGAAGTGGGGCCTGAACCTAACTGGTCATGCTCCCTACCTCTGGCCCTTAGTCAGAAAAGATGTGTGAAGATGCTCCCACCAAGCAAGGGTTACCGCCAGGGGACATTTTGGGGGAGGTTGAGGACATTCATTCCTCCATACATTAGAGTTTGGAATTCTTGGAGTCAGCAAATGAAATTAATCTAAAACATGACCCCCTCTTCCCCTGACCCGAATGCCTCTCACCCCAGCCCCGAGGAGGCCGGGCGGTACCTGGAGACATACAAGGCTTACGAGCAGAAGCCGGCGGACCTCCTGATGGAAAAGCTGGAGCAGGACTTCGTCTCCCGGGTGAGGCCACCTCACCTCCCTGCCTGGGCCTCCCCCCGGCTCCTCCTTGGAGGTCTGAGCTGCAGTTCTGATCTCGAGTCATACCTCTCCCTCCCCGACCCCACCCTCGGCTTCCAGTCCCTTCTCCTGCTCAAACAGCAGCGAGAGGGGTCTTCCTAAGCACAAACCTGACCCTGCCCTCTCCTGCGCAAATCCCTCCCGTGGCTCCTCGGTGCCCTCACCATGCTCTCCAAGGCCTTGCCTGTTTGACCCGGCAGCCCCGTCTGCCCCCTGCCCCCGCATTCCGTCGCTTCTCTGTGCCTCTTCCCTCTGCCTTGATTAGCTGCCCAATCCCATCTTTCCCCCATCTCCGCTCCAATGCTTCCTTCTCCAGGAAGTCCTCCCGGATCCCCAGGCCAGGTCAAGGGCCCCCCCGCTGGGCTCCCTCAGTCCCAGCCCTATCTGGGTCACCATGTCTGGAACTGATGTGTCTCCCAAACCGGACTGGGAGCCCCAGGAGGGCAGGGCTGGGGCTGTCTCGATCCCTGCTGTATCCCCAGCACCACTGAACACTCAGTGAGTGCACAGGGAATATTTGCTGAATGAATTACTGAATCTGGGCTCCAATGATAGAGTAATGGAGGATGTCCACAGCCACCCCTGAGGTGGGTACTATGAGGACCCCCATTTGCCTGCAAAGGGAGGCCCAGAGAGGTCAGTTCCCTTGCCCAGGGTGTCACAGGGAGTAAGCACCGGGGCCTGGTTTTGAACTCGGGTCCAACTTCAGAGCCTACGGTCTGCCCCTGGGGCAGAACCAACTCAAGATAAATGGCGTTTATCTTTGAATCACATGACCAACGCCCTCTCAGCTAGTTGGGGATCACTCTGAGATGACCTTTTTTTAAAAAAAAAAAAATTAATTTATTTAGTATTTATTTTTGGCTGCACTGGGTCTTCGTTGCTGCACGCAGGCTTTCTCTAGTTGCGGCAAGTGGGGGCTACTCTTTGTTGCGGTGCACGGGCTTCTCACTGCGGTGGCTTCTCTTGTTGCGGAGCACAGGCTCTAGATGAGCAGGCTCAGTAGTTGTGGCTCACGGGCTCTAGAGCGCAAGCTCAGTGGTTGTGGCGCACGGGCTTAGTTGCTCCGCGGCACGTGGGATCTTCCCGGACCAGGGCTCAAACCTATGTCCCCTGCCTTGGCAGGCAGATTCTTAACCTCTGTGCCACCAGGCAAGTCCCTGAGATGACCTTTTAATCATCAGAACACATAATCAAAACACATGCCCCCAAAGCATTTACTGAGCTCCTCCCGCATGCAGGGCAGTGTGGGAACACAGCAGTGACCCAGTGCCGCCCTCACAGACTCCGTCTCGTTCTCCTTTCTTCCAATCCACCTCTGCTCCCTCCTTCCCTTACAGGTGACTGAATGTCTGACCACCGTGAAGTCAGTCAACAAAACGGACAGTCAGACCCTCCTGACTATTTTTGGGGTAAGGAACAATTCCCTTGTGCCAACTGGCGTTTCTACCCCCTTTGCTTTTTGAGGAAGCCCCCTGCGTACTCCCTTCTACCTCCCTGTCCCCTCCGCCATCCTTCCTGCCTCCCCTGCCCTCCTGCAGGGTATCAGTTCGTTCCAGGAATATTTTACACCCCTAATCAGCTGGGGCAGGGGAGGGTTCTGTGCTCACCTCCCCTGATCGTTCGCTCCTACCTTCCTCAGTCTCTGGAACAGCTCACAGCTGCATCGCGGGAAGATCTGGCCTTGTGCCCAGGCCTGGGGCCCCAGAAGGTAAGAGCCCTGGAAATGGGATTGAGGGGTTGGGGGCAGGAGGGAGCCCCAAATAAATGGGACCTCAGACCCCAAAGTTCTGAGGTTTCAGAAGGCCCACGGTGCCTCTCCCCACAGATGGGGAAAACTGAGGCCCAGAGAGGGTGTGGACCAGCCCAACCTCACACAGCCAGTCTGGGATAGAATCCAGATCAGGCTACTTCTCTCCTAGCCCCCTGAGTCCCCTCCAAGCTAGGAGAAAAAGAACCAAAAGCCCACTCTGATGTATCAAACAAATGGCTCATTTAATGACCACTTCCTGTGCTTTCTCCCTTCCCTCCAGGCTCGAAGGTTGTTTGATGTCTTACACGAGCCCTTCTTGAAAGTGCCCCGATGACCTCTGCTGCCAAGGAGGCCCTTGGTGTAACAATAAAGCACTTTCCTGGTCCAGGCTCAGGCTGGTGTGCTGGTGTGGTCAGTGAGAGTGGGAGTCTTCTCTGCTCTCGCCTCCTGATGGCCCAGGTGGCCACCTTCAGCCTGTCTGAGTTACAGTCATCAGTTTCCCTGGTGGAGACTTACACGGGATCCTCCTGCGGCTTCTTCTTCCTCTTCCTCTCCTGTCCTGTGGGAGCCACCTCCCCAGACTCGGGATTCAGCAGTGGCTCTGGCATCTCCTCCTGGGATGCCGTCTCTGGCACCCAGCTTTCCTGGCCCCGCTTTTTCTTCTTCTTGGTGGATGCCGGATTGGCCCCGGCCTCAGGCTGCCCCTCATCTGGCAGCTCGGGCTCCATCATCTCACCTTGTGGGTTAATCATCCCAGTCCCTGGCTCTGTTGCTTTGTGCCCTCCTTCTTTCTTCTTCTTCTTCTTCTTGGTGGATGCTAGAGCTGCCTGAGGCTCGGGCTCCATGACCTCTTCCTGCGGCTCCACCACCTCTGTCCCTGGCTCCATCATCGCGTTTTGTCGTTTTTCTTTCTTCCTTCTCTCTTTGGGGGATGCCAGAACTGCCTCAGCCTGCGGCTCCACTTCATGTGGCAGCGCAGGCTCCATCATCTCCCCTGGGAGCTCCAGAGGTTTCATCTCTGGCTCTATAACCTCAGTCCCTGGCTCCCTCATCACTTTGTACCCCTTTTCTTTTTTCTTCTTCTTCGAGGACGGCAGTGGGATGGCTTCCTCCTGTGGCTCCATCTTCACCTGCAGCTGAGGCTCAACTATCGTCCCCTCCACCGGCTCCATCCCTTCTGTCCCCTTCTGCTTCTTCCTCTTCTTGCTGGAGGATAGGACTGTCTCTTCCAGAGGCTCACTTTTAACCATGAGTTCCAGCTCCACTGTCTTTCCTTTGGACTCCAGCACCCCCATTTCTGGCTTGACCATTTCTACCTCTTTGGGCTTCTTTTTCCTCTTCTTGGCGGTGGCTGGGGACAGCGCTCCCAGAGGCTCCAGCATCTCAGCAGCAGGCTCTGTTGCCAGTGGCTCTGTCACCTCCAGGTCTTTCAGCTGCTGCTTTTTTTTCTTCTTCCCCACATCCACCTCTGAGGACCCCAAAGCTGTATCCACCTCCAGGGCCCCAGGCTCATTCACTGCCTCCTGAGGAACTGAGGCCTCTGGCACATGCCTCTTGTTTTTCCTCTTCCCGGAGGCCAGTGACTTCAACGCCAAGACTGACCCAGGCCCTGTGACTGGTGGGCTGCCTCCAAAGGCACAGAACCGAGGCTTCAGGCCAGGGGGGATCTGTGGTGGGGGATTTGCTGGAATGGGCTGCAGCAGGGTCCCTGTGAGGGATTCCTGGGGACCCTCAAAGATCCTCAGGCTGCCCTGTAGCGCCGGGGCAGAGGTGAGTCCCCCTCCGGCCTCTGCTGACGGGGCCAGCAGGGTTGCTCCTCCTCCAGCCTGAGGGCCACTGCTGCTGAGGACCCGGTAGCGGTGCCGCTTGCCTGCCAACTTGCCTTTCAAGATCCGGGAGCCAGAGAGAGGCACGAGTCGCCCATTGAGGCTGAAGGGAGAAAGGGGGAGGGCAGAAACTTGGTCAGATTCTTTTGGTGAGACAGGACAGCCGCTGAGAAGCAGCATTACTGGGTTCCCCAGGAAAGACCCTCTAAATTTCCCCCAGGTTCAGCCACTGGGCTGAGGAGTATTCCTGCTAAGTGGCATGGGACCACACTCACCAGTCTGGGGCGAAGTCTACAGGGGCCTGGATAAGCCACAGTTCTGTATCTGGGCCGGTCAACGCCTCCAAAGAGAAACGAGTGTGCTCTGAGGCTGGGGGTGTCGCAGAAAAGTTGGGGGGACAAGAAAACCGAGCAGCACCTGCAGAAGGGGAAACGGGAGTCCGCTGACACTTAACTGCTGGTCCAGTCCTCCAGGGCGCCTATTGGTCCATTGGTCCCAACTTCCTGAGGGTCCCAATCCTCTTACCGCGACTTTCCTCTCCCGTCTGTCCACCAGAGGCGCACCTATATCCGCCGACCCAACCCTTGTTCTCTCCACTGCTGTTCCCGCCCCCCACCCCGCACCAAGGTATCTTCTCTCTATCCTAATTCCCCGCCCCCCTGCCCGCCATCTCCGGATACACTCTCCGCTGATCCTGCCTCCGAGGATGTCCCTTTTTCCGTCCGAACGCTCCAGGGTACCCCCTTTTCTCCTCCCGCCAGACAACTCTCTGCACCTTGTCGGCCCGCCGTGAAGCAACTCACCGCCGGACGGGGTCCCCGCCATCCCGGGACTCACGCCTCAGACCTAGCAGCCAGAGCCACTCAGGCCCCGCCGCCGACCACGTGGAACCAAAGGGGTGGGGCCTCATCTGGGAGCGTCCACGTGGCACCAGGGCGCGGGAGGTGTCGCTTGGAGCCCCCTCGCTCTGTGAGCACAGGTGGGGGAAATTTCCACTTGTGCACAGCAGACTACCGAGAAAGCCATCTTTTACCCAAAGTCTGCTCCCAAAAGCAGCCGACTTGCCTGTTTGGCGGGAGTTAGAGCCTCACCAGGTACCGGCGGGTGTCCCCACAGTCTCAGACATGATTTGCTCCAACGTTGCCTTAAAGGGGCAGCCACATTCACAGGATCTACTCTTAAAGAGACAGGAAGATCGATTGGACTGAAATTCTTAACGAGGCAGGTAAGAGTCTAGGTCGTCAGGACTGTGCTTTCGGTGTTACAATCCCTTCTAGGGAGGCCCAGATGCCTCAGAAATTCAGAACTTGAGTGAGAGAGGTGGGAAAATGGAGGAATGGGGGTAATTCCTCCCGAGGGCGTTAACTATCAGCCAGGGGCGGGGCTCTGGGCTCCGGGGGAGCGGGAAACATAGAGGGAGGAGCCTGTGGATCCCGGGGCGGAGCCTCTGGACTCCCGAGCTGGACACGCGTGGGGCGGTACGGACTAAGGGGCGGGGCTGTGGCCCCAAAGACGGGTAGATGCCCTCGAGGATTTAGTCTCGTGCGTGGGGGGACATTTCTAAAGGCTTTGAGGAAGGGAGAGAGAGTAGAAGTCCTGACTAGCGCCCCTTCCCTGCCTTGGGGTGCGTGTAAGCAGCGGCACGTGAACGCAGATTTGGGGGACACGCCCACGCCCCTTCGCGCGGGGACCGCACAGCGTAGGGCGACGGGCGGAGCCGCGGGACGGTGGCTAGACAGGGTGATCCGACTGCATTCCTGACCGGTGTGTCAGCGCTGATTCCCGCCCCCTCTGCCGAGATTTCGGATCCTACTTTAGAACTGGGGCACCCACCTTCTCAGCGAGTCAGCGGCTGCTCAGAGAGGAGGAGGGTCAGGCGAAGAGGACGTGTTGCCTCCTCCCGGGATCGTCAGACAGTTCCCGCGCGTGGGCGAGACACCCGGGCCCTGCCCCTGCGGGCTCCGGGACTACAATTCCCAGAGGACGCGAGGCTGGGAGGCGCCCGACGTCGGTCGTGGAAGCTGCTGGGAATCGTAGTCCCAGCCTCCAACTTTGGGAGCCGTTAGTGGGAAATTCTGTAAAGATCCCAACAACCCTTTTTACCGACGGAGAGATTGAGGCTCAGAGACCCGACGGGATACTGATTTTAGCGAGGCCCTCTTCTCGCCTTGGGGGCGGGATTTGTGAGTCTCCCCCAGCCTCTGTAACTTTCCACCTCTTTGGTGGCGTCTAAATCTTCTTTCAAGAAGGGGGAAACTGAGCCTGGAGGAGTGGGGCAGGGACTCAGGAGCTCTTCTCCTGCAGCCACAGCGAGGTAAGGGTCTGGATTCTCTTTACGATTTACGTAGCCAGGTCACCCTTGGCCTTTCGACCTCGCCCTTCCTGTCTGTGAAATGGACTTTGGGTCAATCCAAATGGGAACCTACCCATCTACGTCCTGCCCCTCCGGGACTACAAGTCCCAAGGTGCCCGAGGGGACCCCGGCTCCCCCTCCCCTTCGGGACGCGCCTCCCTCCGGTCCGAGTCACGTCGTCTAACCTGTTCCCAGCGCCTGCCACGCCCCGTCCTCCGCTCCCCGCAGCCGGAGCCGGAGCCGGAGGAGGACCCCCGGTGCCAAGATCTGCCCCGGATCCGTGAGTTACAGCCCCCGCCCCGGGGTTCAGCGGCCCCGGTAGAGCCCGACACTCGCGTCCCTGGGAGGGTCGGGAGGAGACTCGGACGCCAGGTCCCAGGGCGGACTTGGGGGACTCCAGGAACGTTAGAAAGCTAGAATTCGGATGCCTGATTTACTGGGCAGAAGGAGAAGGGGTCCGGATGCCTGAGTTCTTGGAATGGAGGGCTCGGACGCCTTGGTCCCGGGGAGACATTCGGAGACGCTCGGAAACGTCGGGACGTTTCAGTCCCTCGAAATGGGGGCTCTCGGAAGCCTGAGTCCTTGAGTGGAACTGGGGTATTGGATCTCTTGGGGAGAAATGGGAGACTCGGACTGCTGGGGCTCTGGAATGGGCGACCATCCCTACCACCCTTCAGCTGCCTTCTCGACCGAGCCTTCAGGTCTCCGAGCAGAATTAGGGGTAGGGTGGGGATAGTGGAACCCGGGTTCCTGAAATGAAGCAGAACAAACACCAGGGTCCCTCTGGAGGCTGTGTCCCGCCGTTCCCCCCAGTTTCTGGCTCAGGGGTGGGGCCAAGGTGGCAGGAAGGGAGTAGGACAGGTCTCCAACCGCTCCTGTGCCGCTGCGCGATCCCCAACATGTCATTAACCGGGGCATCAGAACTGCCTAAGCAGAGGAGGCATCTCCGCCCCAGAGCGCCCCCTGGAGGGGGCGGAGAACCTCCTATTGTCCCATAAAGGTGGGAGATATCTGGGATTTGCAAAGGGCGTTCTAGAATCCAGGGCAGAATTCCAGAAGGTGGGGTTGGATTCTGGGGGGCTTGCATGGCGGGCACAATACAGCCATTACACAGAGAGGACAGGGGTAAACTGAGGCTTAGAGGTCACACTGACAGCAGAGTTGGGGGTCAGGAGTTGCCCTCCCCCTTCCTCAGCCGCTCTCTGGGCGTTGGGATACCATCCACTCCCACCGGATTTTCTGACTCACTTCTCTCCTAGGGCTCCTGGCCCTGACCCTGAGGTGAAAAATGTCACCTCCACTCCCATCTGTCTGACCTGAGGTAGTGTGGGAGATAAGGGAGTATAGAGGCTAATTCTGGAGGTGTGTGTCTGTCCTTGAAGCTGGGGGAGGGCAGGGCTTGGCACCTCCCTCCGCCCGACTCCCCCGCCTCTCCATCCCCATGAGTCACGTGAAGGGATTAAACAAGGGGTGGGGCAGGGGGTTCTGATGAGAGACGGAAGAACTTCCTAATGTCTGGGCTTGAAGGGCATCTGGTGATAGCCTGAGATGAAATAAAAAATAATAACCATGGCTGCCAAGACAGAGCTCACAGCGTGCCAGGCTCAGGGCTGGCAGGTAATGGATGGTTCCCATTGTCTACAGAAGTCTCCGGCAGCTGCCCAAAGGTCTCAGTTCCATTGAGGTTTGCTGAGCCCAGCCCAGGGAATGACTTCTCTCTAGTCCAATGGGGAAACTGAGGCTGGAGTGTGGGCACAACGCACACCCTAGGCTTTTGCCACCTTCTGTCTGGAATCTTCCAGGGACTCCTCTGCCCTGGAATGGGCCAGAACTGGGGATGGCTAGAACTCAGGAAAGCAGGGGAGAATTTAGCATTCTGAGATCCAAGGGCTGAAGTCAAGATTCCAGGGGTTAAAGCTCGGGGCTTTTAGAATCTCAGAAAGATTTGAAAGGGTTGTTTTGGAGGAAAAAAAAAAATTACTTTGGTTATGAGCCCTCAGTCTGTTCCAGGCCTGGGAATTAGGAATCTTATACGTGTGAACTTTATTTTGTAACCTTCCCTGTTCTAAACTCTGTACATAAATTATGTCATTCAAACCTCACACTTCTTTGAGGTGAAGGTATTAATTCCCCCATTATACACACAAGGAAACTGAGGCACGGAGAAGCTAAATAACTAGCCGAAGGTAGAGATTTAAAGAGGGGGGAGGCCCTAGCTCATTCCACAGATGTCCACAGAGGGGGGAAACCAAGTCCCAGACAGGGTGGAGCCTCTCGCAACGTCTGTCTATGCGGACAGAGCTGGGGGATTCCAATCTGGGTATTCCCAAACCAGCCTGGCGCTTTGACCCGATTCCTACTCAGGATGATTCCTCCAGGAACCCCCCAGCCCTGATTTTTAACCCCAAAGAACCTGGCTGGGGTGCAGAAGATGCCGGGGAGGGAGACCTAAGGGCGGAGGAGAGGGGAGCCCGGCGGAGAGGACGTGGGGGTGGAGGACAAGGGCCTGGAGCAGAGGCGCGGCCCGCGCCACCCTTGCCCCCCGCCGGGCCCCCCGCTCCCCTGCCGCGGGAGATGCTGCACCTGCCCGGGCCCGCCGCGCATTCCCCTGCTCTGAGCTCAGGAGCTGTCCGTCCGCCCCTCTGCGGTCGGGCCGTGACCTGGAGCATCCCCTGGCGGCCCTGACGCCCGTTTGGCCCGCCCCAGACCCGGGACGGCGCACGCGCAGCCCTGGCATTTCCTTAGACCCACAGGGTGTCAGCGTCTTAGAATTTGGGGATCATGAAATCCCCAAAAGAACCATTCACTACCAGAATGCTGGCCCTGGAGGTAGCATAGATTGTTCATTTTTATATTTTAGTGAACACAAAGGGTTTCCTGTGTATCTCTGAGATTCTAATGCGGGGTCTTACCTGGACCAGGGATCGAACCCTGTGCCCCCTGCAGTGAGAGCTCAGAGTCTTAACCACTGCACCGCCAGGCAAGTCCCCAATAGTCTCTACTTTTTGAGGCCTCAATTCTCAGAGCCTTGATTCCTCTTGCACCTTTTGGCCAGTTGGATCCTCACAACTGTCCTCTGAGGTAGACTGCTATTTATCCTCATTTTACAGATCAGAAAACTGAGGCAGTCTTGTCAGGTGGGACAATGGTGCCACCAGATTTGAACCCTCCTTAATTGTGCTTTTAGCAACTCCACTATACCAGACATTCACCTAGACTGGGATAGATAGAATCCTGGGATAGATAGAACTCAGTGCAGGAAGACAGAGAAATCTAGGCTAGCCAAAGGGGAGAATTCTAGAATGTTCCAAAGATAGGATCTTGGACTGAGAACTTTCAAACAATAGACTCTCAAGCCGAGGGTTTTGGCCTCTATGGAAATTTAATTACAACCTCAAGGTCCTTATAATTTCAGAATCTAGGCCTCGGAGAGATTGAGGAGGCCTCTCAGAATAGCTGATTTGCCTCCTCCATTCACAGTTGGGGAAACTGAGGCCCAAGGAGTGGAGGGGACTCTTAGCCCAAGGTCACACAATCCTAACACACCCAAATGAGCCACCAGCCCCAACAGGTTCTGTTCCGAGGCTTCCCAGACTGAGGCCAGAATCAGCATGCCCCAGCCTGCCCTGCTGCCCATGCCTGCACCCCAAGTCAAAGCTAAGTGGTCGGTTGGTGTAGTGGGGAGGTGGCAGAGCTGGTGGGCGTGGCGGCTACCATGGAGATGGGGGTGGTGCTGGCCTGACTAGTTCCTGGTGGCCTGGCTCCTTCCCACTGGGTTGGAGGCCACAGTGGCCCAGCCACCCCTGGCCAACTCCCTGTTCTTCCTGTTGACGCTGGGTCTGTGTGAACACGCTGAGTCTCCTCTGGGTGGGGACTCTGGGGAGAGAGAGCTGAGTGGTCCCCGTCCTCTGGAGCCCCTCCAGACTGATGGAGATGCCCCAGAATAACAAGTTAGGTCCAGGTGTGAAATCTAGTATGCTGACTTCTTGCAGGGTGACCTGGAACAAATGTTTCTGAGCCCCACTTTTTTTTTTGCTATGGAGGTTTTGATCATGGGATAAGGTATTAGCTGTAAAGCACCTGGCACAATTCTAGGGGGCAGTGTTCTCTCAGTAAATGGTTGTTTT
This sequence comes from Kogia breviceps, assembly GCF_026419965.1. Classification (NCBI taxonomy): domain Eukaryota; kingdom Metazoa; phylum Chordata; class Mammalia; order Artiodactyla; family Physeteridae; genus Kogia; species Kogia breviceps. The sequence goes on from NC_081327.1 coordinate 8,865,833, forward strand.
ATTTCATTATACCCTCGAGTAACTAGCAAAGGTCCTGGCACATAGTAGGCAGCACCATCATTATTTTTGAAAAGATCCGCAGCATCTAGCACAGTGTCTCTCGGTCCCCAGTAGGCATTCAGTAATTGATAGTTATTATTATTGCAACCTCTGTTCACTATAATGTCTGTCACATAGTAGGTGGTCAATGGATTAATTGTTGAAGGAATGATCACGTCTCATTAGGGCTGAGATAGAGAGATGGACCAGGAGCCACGTAAAGAGAGTGAACTGTCCTTAGCCTTCCTGGAGGGCTTTGCAGGAGTTGGCATTTCCCAGCAGGGGAAGTGGTGGGTCACAGTGCTTCCAGTGGAAGGAAGTAGGAGAGTAAAGGCACCGTCCCGCTCCTCAAGGCCCCAGGTTCCCTGTGCACGGGCCCTGAGCAGGCTCTCCCCCGCCCCCCCCTCCCCAAACGCAGGCGCCCCGCTGCGGCCAGCCGGCACCATGGACAGCGAGGCGTTCCAGAACTCGCGGAACCTTCAGGACCTGAACTTCCAGTGTGAGCTGGGGTAGGGGGCGGGACTTGGCGGGGAGGGGCCCACGGGGCGGAGCGGGGGGGGGAGGCTGGGCCCTGCCCAGAAATCCGGGTTCTCACTGCTACTCCCGGCCGCCCAGCTCTAGCCACGAAGCACATGGACGTGAAGCATATGGAGCTGGACACGGCGGTGGCCAAGGTGGACGAACTGACCAAGCAGTTGGAGTCGCTGTGGTCAGACTTGCCGGCGGCGTCTCTTGGCTCGAAGGCCGGAGCGCCGGCTAGGGTGAGCCTGCTTACCCTGGTCCCCACCCGAGCCCCCGAAGTCGGGTTCTTTCCTCCAGGAGTTCGGGCAAGCCTGTCCCTTGGGGCCGTGCAGGCTGTGGGCTATTTAAACGCACTTGTAGGATTAGTGGAAGTGGACGTCTGTCAGGACCCTCGGAAGAAAAGGGTTTTTTTCTAAGCGGCACAAAGGCACTGTACATGCAAGCCCCAGCCCTGATCGCAGGGCTCCCTATGCCTGAATCTCCAGCCCCGTCCACCTCTCCAGGGTTGATTTTCGATCACCTCTATTGACCTACCAACCCTCTACTATTGTCTCCTTTGACCCCTCAATGTCCCGACCTCCCTACAGCTGTCCCGGTACAGCCTCAGCCCTGTCCCCGAGCCCTTGGGCAGCCGCGGGTCTCCCCGGAAGGCGACCACCGACGGCGGAGACATCTCGTTCAGACGCTCCGATAGCGCCCCGGCTCTGCACCCCTACAGCTCGCTGTCCCCTAAGGGCCGGCCGTCGTCACCGCGCACCCAGTTCTACCTGCCGCCGGATGCCTACGGCAGCCTGGACCGCGCGCCCTCGCCCCGGCCCCGCGCCTTCGATGGAGGCCGTGCGGCCTCCCCTCGCCCCGGCGCGCTCAGACAGCAGGGTCCTCCCACGTCCTTTGACTTCTTGGGCCGTGCCCGCTCCCCCCGTGGCAGCCCTCTGGCCGAAGGGCCCCAGGCCTTCTTTCCCGATCGCGGGCCCTCGCCTCGCGCCCCGACCGCAGCCTACGATGCGCCGACTGCCTTTGGGAGCCCCCTGCTGGGCCCTGGCGTCAGCGCCTTCGCCCCACCTCCGCGCGCGCAAGGTGAACCAGGGGGCCGAACTTGGCGGGTGGGCGTGGCGCAAGGTCCGGGACCAGCTTCGGCCCCCCCGTGCCACCCCCATCCTCATGGGCAACCTCTCTCCAGACGACCTAACGCTTCGGCGGCGGCCCCCCAAAGCCTGGAACGAGTCTGACCTGGACGTGGCGTACGAGAAGAAGTCCTCGCGGACAGCGAGCTATGAACGTGAGTGGTGCGAGGCCAAAGGAGTGGGGGATCCGGAGAGGCCTCCCCCAGACCCTAATGATTCTCGCCTCACAGGACTCGATGGCTTCGCGCGGCCTGCTTCACCAGGCTTGCAGCTGGTACCCTGGAGAGAGAGCAGCCTGGATGCGCTGGGGGCCACCAGGAAGGTGAGGGGCCGGAGAAGCTTGGGGAGGGGGCTGGTGGGCAAGGGTGGAGTCAGGGCTAGTCTCCCCCTCCTGGCTGCGCCCGCAGTTTCCGTACCCTTCCCCAGACTCTTCCTTTATCCTGGATTTCCATCCCCTCCCTGACCCTCTTTCCTTTCCCTCCCTCTGTCTTCCCTCCCCTCCTTCTCTCCCTTCTCACCTTTTGCCTTTACCTCCCTCCTCCTTTCCTCCACTCCCTTATCATTCATTCCCTTATGCCTATCTTCCTCCCACCTGAGCCCCTTCCATCTTCCTTCCTTCCCTCTTTCTCCCCCAGGACAACTTCACCAGCGCCACTCTGCCCCGCAATTACAAGGTCTCCCTTCTGGCCAACGACAGGCGTTCTGATGTGGACAGCTACCGCCGATCGCTGGGCTCCGCGGGGTCATCAGGCACTTTGACCCGAAGCTGGCAGCCTGTCAGCCGCATCCCCATGCCTCCTTCCATCCCCCAGCCCCGAAGTGCCCCCCGCCAGCGCCCCATCCCCCTCAGCATGATATTCAAGCTGCAGAATGCCTTTTGGGAGCAGGGGGCCAGCAGGGCCATGCTCCCTGGCTCCCCCATCTTCTCTTGGGCTCCCCTGCCTAAGCTGCTTCCCCAGCCCCAGATGCCTCCACAGTCCCAGCCACAATTACAGCCTCAACCCCAGCTTCAAGCCCTTGCCCCAGTCCCCCAATCCCCCCAAGAGACTTGGTCCCCTGTGAGTGAAGGTGAGTCAGCAATGGGGGTTCCGGAGGGATGGGTGAAGGGAGGGCAGATGGCTGGGGACCAAACCAGCTTGGGGTCCCATCACAACCAGACTCCTGTTTCTAGACATTGTCCCTGCAGAGAGCAAGGCCAGATGAGCTTGGGGATTTGCTCAGGAACTAGGGATAGCACGGTGCTTAAGCATGGACCCTGGAGTCAGACTGGCTGGCTCCACGCTGTGTGACCTTTGGCAAGTCATTTAACCTCTCTGGGCCTCAATTTCCTTGAGTGTAAAAGGCGAATAGCGATAGAACCTACCTTATTGGGGTACAGTACTAGATTATTTAATCCATATAAAGTCCTTAAAATAGGGCCTGATGTATAGTAAGCCCTCAATAGCTATCATATTAATCATTATAATTATTAATAGTTTTTGGTGTGAGAGCAGCACTGGGCCTGGATTTAAGCAGAGTGGGATTTGATCCCCTCTCTACCATTGACATGCTGTGTGACTGAGGGTAAATTAATTAACCCATCTGAGCTTACATTTTCTCATCTGTGAAGAGAGATTAATAACATTTACTTCATAGATTATGATGGACAGTCAATGAAATCATGTATAAAATGATCATTGTATATTCCTACCTGCTTTAGAAGCTCTGATAGAGAGGCAAGAAATGGAGAGGAGACCAACAAGTACCAAGATTCTAGTCCCAGCAATTTTCTTTCTTTCTGTATTTATTTTTGGCTGCCTCGGGTCTTCCTTGCTGTGCGCGGGCTTTCTCTAATGACAGCGAGCAGAGGAGGTGTGCGGGCTTCTCATTGCGGTGGCTTCTCTTATTCTGAGCCCGGGTTCCAGTAGTTGCGGCGCGTGGGCTCAGTAGTTGTGGCGCACGGGCTTATCTGCACCGCGGCATGTGGGATCTTCCCGGACCAGGGATTGAACCCGTGTCCCCTGTATTGGCAGGCAGATTCTTGACCCCAGCGCCACCAGGCAAATCCTCAGCAATTTTCTGCCTGAGATGTTAGGAGAGGAAATTCTTACAATCTTAGAAAGTCAAGTTTATCATAATGGTAGGAGCAGAGATTCTGGAGTCAGATAGGACTGAGTTCAAATCCCAGCTGTGTGGCTTTAGGCAACTGACTTGCCTTCTCTGAGACTCAGTTTCTCTTTCTGTAATAATGAGGTGTTAGCCATATCAACGTCACAAGGTAGTGGTGAGAATTCAGTGATAGGCATGTAAAGCACGAGGAACATGCTAAGTGCTTGTTAAATGGGGGATGTCATAATTGTCTATTATTCACAACCCAGGGAAAGTGTAGCCCAGAGAAAGCAAGGCACTGCCCTGAGGTCACACAGCAAATCAGGCATTTGTTGCAAGTCCTGGAAGTTGTGGGGAGGGAGCCTCTTGGGTCTCTTGGGACCCCTCCTTTGATGGGGCTCTTGCTCCTTCTAGGCCTCCCCAAACCTCCCACTGAGCTGGAGCCTGAGCTGGAGCTGGAGGGGCTGCTGACACCAGGGCTGGAGGCTGGTGATGCAGATGAAGGTGCTGTAACTCGGCCCCTTAGTCCCACACGGTTGCAGCCAGCACTGCCGCCCGAGGCACAGTCAGTGCCCGAGCTGGAGGAGGTGGCACGGGTGCTGGCAGAAATTCCACGGCCCCTCAAACGGAGGGGCTCCATGGAGCAGAGCCCTACTGTAGCCCTGCCCCCCACCCACAAGAAGCAGTACCAGCAGATCATCAGCCGCCTCTTCCATCGTCATGGTGGGCCTGGGGGGCCCGAGTCTGAGCTGAGTCCCATCACTGAGGGGCCTGAGGCCAGGGCAGGGCCCCCTGCTCCAGCCCCACCAGCTCCCATACTACTCCCAGCCCCTCTCCAGAGCAGCCCACCAGAGCAGCCACAGAGCATGGTAAGTAATATAGGAGGAAACTGGGGTATATTACTTAGCATATGGAAGCATCCCTTCCCTTTTAGGACAGAACCTGGAAATTGCACGCATCACATCTGGCGCATTCCACTGGCCAGGAACCCAGCTGCAAGGGAAGCTGGGAAATGTAGTTCTAAATCTAAGTGTACCTGTGCTCAGAAGAAAGGGAGAACATTATATGGAGGGGCATTCAGAAATCTTGGCCACATAGAGATTTTCTCTGCTCCTCTCCGGTGACCTGTCCCCCCAGGGCTTCCCTTCAGGAATCTTAGAGTCTCCCAACCTGGAAATGACTTCGTCTTGGCACGACAGAGGGTTTATTCTGGGGTCTGAAAAGCCTGCCTGAATCCAGGCAGTCACCATTTCTCTCCCTAGTTGCCACAGCCTCTCATGTCCGCCTTCTCTGGGGAGCTGCTCTCTCCTCTTACACCTCAGCAAGCCTGTGCCATGGCTAGAAGTGGCCCACCCAGCCCTGACTCAAAATGACCTCTCAGTTCAAGTCTATGGTGTCCTCTGACTGTAGTCAGAGCTTCTTCCATTCAGATTTTCAAGAACAAGTCTCTGGTCTCTGAGGCTGTGGGTGTCATGGTTAAGTGTACCAGCGGCAGAGCTAGGCTGCCTGGGTTCAAATCCCAGCTCCACAGCACTTATCGGCTGTGCAACCTTGGGCCAGACACATAGACTCTCGGTGCCTCAGTTTCCTCATCTGTAGAATGGGGATGAAAACAAGCACAGGGTTGCTGTGAGGATTTAATACATTAATACAGTGCTTAGAATAGTGCCTGGCACTTAACTATTAACTATTAGTATTGTTATCATTTGACCAGGGGCTGGTCTCCTGCTGATCTTGGTCTGGTCTCTGCATCGTGGCTTGGAGGGGGCGGGGCGTAGTCACATGGAACAATCCTGATTGCTCTGTGTGGGTACACGGATGGAGGAGAACAATTCCCAGAGAAGACGTGGGGGCCAGATGGACCCCCAAATACCTATTCCCAGACCCTTCTGAGGGCGGAGCCAAGAAATGTTGAGGCTCAGGATCTTGAAATCAAGAATGGAAGAATGACAGTGTCTTGAAATGGTCAAGTTGCCTCATTGTAGAATCACAAAGTTCTGGCCACAGAGAAACCCGAACACTCACAGAATTCAAAAATTAAATCCTGGCATCACAAACTCAGAAGAGTAAAATTTCAGAATTCCAGAACGCTGAAGGTTTGCACAGGATCTTAGAATTTAAAAGTAACACAAACCCTGGTTATTACTGATTCTTGAAGTCCTCAGAACTGAAAATTAAAGAAAGACTCATCATTTGAATCTTAAATCATAGATTAATGCATGAATATGTTATAATACTGAATTTTATTTTAAGTGAATATTTTCCACTAGAAAGGAACACACAAACATAGTAACTAGGAAGAAATAGATAAAAGTCGAATAAAGAGGCCCAAATAACAGCATTCAGAGAGAACCACGATTAACATTTTGAGTATTTCCTTCCAATCTTTTGGAATGAAATTCTCACCATGAAATATTCAAGTTCTCAATCATAGAATCTTGGGAATGCAACATCCTGGGTCCTCAGCAATTTGAAATGGCACAACTTAGCATTTCTGGACTCACACATATTGGAAACTTAGCATCAGAGAATTTTTAAATGAGTAGCTCATGGGATCTTCAAATTCCAGAATCTTGAAATCATTGACATCGAAGACCAGAATCACAAATGCTATATGCTCAGAACAAATGAATTTTGTAGGACACTTGAAAATCAAAAATAAGAAGGCACAAGGAATAATATGATAAATAGTCTAATTCCAAACATCTGAAATTAACACTTGGTAACATCTTGTTATGTGTGCTGCCTAGCATTTTTTTTTTTAATATATAAAAGAAATGAAACTATGGATCGAATATCTGGCTTCCACAATCATCAACCTCATGGTCTCCAAGCTTCCTCTCAGGTCTCAGGGCCCGAGATTCCAAAATCACCCGATTACCTGAGTGTTGCAGGGAACCAGAGGCTGTAGGACCCTCCTTCCCATGGCCCTCTGGACTCAGGCTATGTACGTTCCTGGGTTCCAATCTCAGCCGTGTCTAGTTGGATGACCTGGAGTGGCCGCCTGGTCCCCGAGCCTCTGTTTCCCCGCTCTGAGGAATGGGTATATTAGCAATCCCCGCCAAGCCGCTGAAGCCCCAGTCCTGTCCCCCAGGAGATGCGCTCCGTGCTGCGGAAGGCTGGCTCCCCGCGCAAGGTCCATCGTGCGCGCCTCAACCCGCTCGTGCTGCTGCTGGACGCCGCGCTGACCGGGGAGCTGGACGTGGTGCAGCAGGCGGTGAAAGAGGTGAGTGCTGCCGGACAGAAGGGCGGGCGGGGTGGGGGCGGCAGACGCTGGATAGCAGCCGCGGGACTGAGCCTCTCCGTCCCCCGGCTCGTCCAGATGAACGACCCGAGCCAGCCCAACGAGGAGGGCATCACCGCCCTGCATAACGCCATCTGCGGCGCCAACTACCCCATCGTGGACTTCCTCATCGCGGCGGGTGCCAACGTCAATTCCCCCGACAGCCACGGCTGGTGAGTCCTGACCTCGCGCGGCCGGCGTGGGGCGGGGAAGGCGCTGCAGGCCCCAGCGCGGCCTCTCACGCCTGCCTCCCACGCCTAGGACACCGTTGCACTGCGCGGCGTCCTGCAACGACACGGCCATCTGCATGGCGCTGGTGCAGCACGGCGCGGCAATCTTCGCCACCACGCTCAGTGACGGCGCCACCGCCATCGAGAAGTGCGACCCCTACCGCGAGGGTTACGTCGACTGCGCCACTTACCTGGCAGGTGCGAGGCAGGGCTGGGGCGCCTCGGTGGGCGGGTTGGGCTACCTCTGTGGGAGGGCGTCGCGGGGACTGGGACACCCAGCTGGTAGATGTCGGGCGGGGGAAGGCGGCAGACTGCGGCTCCTGAGAGAGGACGCAGGGGGCTGTACCAACTTGTGGCAGCATCACCGAGGAGGGGCCGGCGGGATGGACCACCTGCAGGGGTGGGGCGCTGGGCCTCCCACCTGGCAGGTGCAAGAAGGGTGTGTGGGCGCAGCAGATTGTGCCACCTTCGAGGGAGAGGGGGACAGGGGAACTGTGCCACGCAAGCTGGACACCTGTAGGGAGAAGAGCAGGTGTGGAGACTGCGCCGCTTTATCTGCTTTCTCATCCACGGGGGTGGGGAATTGGACGTTCCAACTATACCATCTACCTGGCGTAGGGCTGGGCACATGGGCTCTGCTACCTGTGGGAAATACAGCACCACACAGGTGAGAGGTGAGCAGGCCACGGCTTCTGGGGAGGAGCTTGGGGACTCTTCTACTCCTAGTGAGACAGGAGGCTGTACCATATATCTCCGGTTGGGGGATGGGCACATCACTTTAAACAGGTGATGGGAGGAACTAGGTAGGCCGTATCCTGGGGAAGCGCCTAGGGGCTGTAGCGCTCACCTGGAGGGGCCAACTGTATCATAAGGCGGGGTTGGGGGCCTCAGAGAGTTGGGGAAAGGCAGGCTGTAGGACCTGGGGGTGGGACAATGTATTTGAGAGGTGAGCCTGGAGGGACTACACGACAGCCTGCTGTGCCGTGGCAGAAAGTGGGTGGGAGCCATGGGGCTGTAACACCTGCCTTAGTGGTGAGCAGCCGCAGGCGAGAGCTGGACCGCTGGGGCGGGCAGTAGACCGTCCACTGAAGCTTTGGGAAGGGGGACTGTGACCACATTTGTCACAGGTAGATGAAGCCTTTGAGATAAGAAGATTGTACCTCCTACCTGCCTGGACTTGGAGAGTTCTGTGAGGATGAAGTAGAGATTGAACAGCACACTTGCGGGCGGGGGCCGGGGGGCGTGGGGGGGGGGTGTGGAGAGGAGGAGAAACGGGAACACGGTGGACTGAACCATTAAAGAGGGGGGAGCGTGGTGGACTGTACCATCTGGAAAGGGGGGCTAAACCCTTGATGGGATTAAAGGGGGGTTCGGGTGGCCTATACTATCTGAAAAATTATTACATCCTCTTTGAGATTTTCTCTTTTGGGGAGGGGGCTCAGTGTGCACTGCACCATCTGGAAAGGGGGAGTTGGGACCCCTTTGTGGGGAGGAGTAGGGCTGAACCATCTGAAGGAGGAGTTGCGTCATCTATGGAGACTGTACCACTTACGGGGGGGGTGCAGACGACTATACTTCTAGGAGTGATACAGGGACTTAACCAGATATAAGTGGAAATGGGGACCACTGACCCTGCCTCGGGGGTTGATGGCCCGGCTTGATGGCACCCCAGTGTTTTAGAGACTGTCGGTCCTGGCAGCTGACTCCAGCTCAGGCCCCCCTCTCCAGACAGGGGTACACAACTTTTCAAGCGGCTCATTCCCCAAGGTGAGGCTGGCGCCAAATCTCAGGGTCTGTCCCTGTCCCCAGCGTGTCATATTCCTGAGTGTTCCCGGCCCCCCTGAACTGGGCACTGACGATCCCTGCGGTTTCATGTTTCAGACGTGGAGCAGAGCATGGGGCTGATGTACAACGGAGTGGTGTACGCTCTCTGGGATTACAGCGCTGAGTTTGGAGACGAGCTGTCCTTCCGCGAGGGCGAGTCGGTCACCGTGCTGCGGAGGGATGGGCCAGAGGAGACGGACTGGTGGTGGGCCACGCTGCACGGCCAGGAGGGCTACGTGCCCCGTAACTACTTCGGGGTGAGCCCAGAAGCGATGTTGTGAGGAAAGGGGTGATCCCACGGGGAAAAAGGGCAAGAGAGACAGTGCATTACATTGGGGAGGAGGGGAGGTCAGAAGAGTCCATTATCGGTTGTGGGGAGGTGAGGATGAGCCCATTATAATAACGGGGGAGGTAAGGGAGATCCCCTTTTAGTTAGGGGAGGAAGAGCCACTTACTGGTGGTACTTCGTGGGGTACTCACCAGTACTGCCTTCCTAGTTATTTGATTGGTTCGTGCTCAATCAAATATTTTTATTATTCCTAATTATATTCATGGGGAGGTAAAGAATGTATTCTAGCCAAGGAGAGTCATGAAGAATCCCATCTTGGTGATGGGAGTTAAAGGATTGTGTATTACAGGCATGGAAGTTTTTGTTACACTGCATTCGGCAGGGTGAGGAAGAATCCATTAATAAAATCCTGGTAGAACTGAGGGAGATACTACTAGATTAGGGGAGGAGACCAGGAAGATCCCATTATATTCCTGGGAGAGAAGACGATTCCTTTAATTGGGGAATAGGTGGAGGTGGGTCCCAACCAGACAGCCATGGTGGTAGGGAGAGGCGGGCGTCTTTTTTATGGCTGTATGGGAGACTCGGAAATACTCCATTTCATGAAGCCTGCTGCTGATTGGAAGGCTCCAGCTGGTGCTTGCAGCTGACAGGGGATTCTGGTGTGGTTTGGAAGATACTGAGAGAGTCCATTAGGAAGGGATGGGAGGATGGAGACAGTCCGCGTGTTTGGGGGTGGATCAGGTGACTGTATTAAGTTTGGGGTGGACTGAAGGGGTGGGAGCTCCTGGTGTCTGAAGAGCCCGTCTTCCCTCAGCTCTTCCCCAGGGTGAAGCCTCAGAGGAATAAGGTCTAGCTGGAGAGAAGGACTTTTCGAAGGGAGACAGGAGAAAGCAGCAGCTGCCTTCATTCCAGAACTTCTCCTCCCTTACTGCTGCATCTCTCTGCGCCCCAAATCCTTGCAGGGGCGAGGTCCTTGCCAGCACCTCTCTGCTTCCCTGGAAGCCCTGGGGAGAAGGAGAACCCCAGCCTGAAATTTAGAAAACTGCCTTAGCTGTGGGAGGTCGTGGTGGGGCTGGGAATCACTGGGGGCAAGAGAGACCCCCCCCATTTGCCAAATCACATCCTGTCCAAAGTGCCTCCTGCTCCCACCCACCCCCGCCCCCCAAAAGCAAGGCAACCCACCATCCCAGCGGGGCCTGGAGTGGGTCACCGCCGCTGGATTTTCCCAGGAGTCACCTCTGCCACTATCTCTACCAACAGCCTTCAGGGGCCAGGTGAGGCATATTAGTCTCTATCAGCATCCCTGTCCCCCTCTCTCCCCAGTCAAGTGCCTTTACACAGTTCCAGTTTTATAACAAAATGGGGACTTTTTCATTATGAATAAAGGTAGTTTGCACAGAAACTGACTTCCTTCTCTTTGAACTCCATTCTAACTTAATAATTCTCCTCATTGTTACTATTTTTGGTAAACCAATCTTAAAGTAGCCCCTTTGGAAGGGATTTCTCTCATGTGAATCCAATCCTTCCTCTTTCAAATATGCCTGCTTTTTTTTTTTTTTTTTGTAGCGTCTTGACCTTTTTTTTTTTTCATGTTTTGGATTCTTCTTTTTAAGCGTCCTTAAGCTTAAAGACATAAAATGTCTGAAAATCTATCATCTGAAGTTTGGTGCCGTCTCCTCCTGTAATTTGGTGTGTCTGCTGACTCTCCCTCGCGGTGGCTCGTTTCCTCACGTGTATTGAAATTATGGATTGTGAGATCATCTTCAACAGGGCTTTATCTACTGGAAATCCATGTGGACTTTCTGAAGGTCTGACCCTGAAGAGTGATTTCCCTTCACTTCTTCCCCACTTTTTTATTTCATAAACTGCCCCTTGAAGATTTTTGACAGATCAGAACCCTTTCTCTCTTCTGATTTGTATTTCTTTACAAATCATAAAACTTCAACATTGTCATTGTCTGCAATGTCCAAAACAACTCATGTGGGAATTTTAATTATTTTTAATTAATTTAAATTAAATAAAAATTAAGGATTCAATTCCTCAGTCACACTAGCCACTTTTCAAGTGCTCGGTAGCCACATGTGGCTAGTGGCTACCATTTGGGACAGTGCAGATCGAGAGCATTTTCATCATCCCAGAAAGTTCTATTGAGTAAAGCTGACGTACATTCCCATCATCCAGAAGTTCCATCATGCCTCTTCCCAGTCAATATATGCATGTCTCCTCCCCATAAGGGATAGCCGCTTCTATCACTGCTGATTAATTTTCATGAATGTACTTTAAAAATCAAATGGTACTGGTACTAAGATATTTGTAATGAAGAAAAACAGTCCTCCTGCTACCTCTCCCTACTCCCCTCTGCTTTCCAGAGGCCACCACTTTCAATTGCTATAGCTGTTTCCTCTGGTATTTTCTTGTATGTTTCTAAATATGCTGGCGTTGCTGTCTCTTGTTTCTCAATTTTAGACATTCTCTACTGATTTCCTGGTATAGTAGATGAAGTTTGAGGTCTATTAATCTGACTCTACTTTCCCTCTCCTCAATGAAATCATAATTTTTATATCAATCAATCATTTTTTAAAGGTTGTGATATGTAAATATGTTTTCACTGCAGAGCCATGCAGTATATTAGAATTTTCTCTTCACAAACTTCTAAATTTTTGAGAATTAAATTTACCTTTGTCACTTGCTTAATTTTATTTGCACCTATACTTAATATTTTTCAAATGTTCCATGGAATCTTCCATATTACTAACAGCTCACTCAAGCTTTTTTTCCTCCCTCCTAAAGTCCTTTCTCCTACTTGAATGTGGACTTGATGCTTTCTAGGTCTACACTAAGCTCTCTTGGACTTCCCTGTGTTGGATATTGTTTCCTGGATTCCATGTCTATCTTTCTTTGTTGACTCCTCATTTTGCTGGAGCACATGCTCCAGTCGTTCCCTTAAAAGGGAGAGGAAGAGATAAAGATTTTTGAGTTTTGCATGGCTTAATATATCTTCATTTTATCCTCCAACTTTATTACAGTTTGGCTGGGTATAAAATTCTAGGTTGGAAACATATGTATCCCTTGTCACTCAAATCTATTTTCTTCCTAAGTTGGAATGCAAGTTTGGATAACAAAGGAAACCTGTTTGGTTTTTTTTTTTCCCCTCAGATTTGTTTTCATTCTCCCTCTGCTTTGAACTTGTATTTGACTTGCTTTATTCTGGAAGCTTTTGGGATCTTCTCTCTTTCTCTGGTTCTGAAATTTCATGAGGATATGCCTCACTGTAGCTTTTATTCATTAATCATTCTGACCCTAAGTCTGTCCTTTCAATCTGGAGACTCATAGCTTTTGCTTCTGGGAAATTTTCTTGTATATGTATGTGTTGGTTTCTCTGTGTGTGTGTGTGTGTGTGTGTGTGTGTGTGTGTGTGTGTGTGTGTGTGTTGGTTTCTTCTTCATTTTCTTGCTCTCTTTTTCTGGAATTTTTATTATTTGGATGTTGAATCTTCTGGTTTGAGCTTTCAGTTTTCTTATCTTTTCACCACTATTATCTATCTCTGTGTTAATTTTCCCCTTACTTTCTAGGAAATTTCCTTGACTTTATCTTCTAATCCTTTTATTAAAATTTATGTTTCATCTATTATTTTGAATTCCCAAGAACTCTTTCTTGTTATTTAATTATTCATTTTTCATAGCCTCCAATTCCTATTTTATAAATGTGATATCATCTATTATCTTGCTAGGTATTTTTTATAATATTTTAGTTACAGGTGCTTTTGTGTTTGTTTTGTAGCTTTCTTTTTTTTCCCGTGTAATCTTTGTTTCTTCTGGGCTTCTTTATTTTGTATGTGTTTACACTAGTCTGATCTCTCTTTTGCATAACAGAGATATGTTAGTTTCCCATTACTGCTATAACAAATTATCACAAACTTAGTAGGTTAAATAACACAAATTTATTGTCTTTTAATTCTGGGGGTCAGAAGTCTGAAACAGGTCTCAGTGGGCTAAAATCAAGGTGTTGTCAGGGCCATGTTCTTCTGGGGGGAATCTGTTTCCTTGCCTTTTCCAGTTTCTAGAGGTTGCCTAGATTTCTGCCAACAGTCTGTTTATGATGATTTAGTGTTCTCTAAGATTATAGAGATTTACTCTACCTTACTCCTCACTTCCTTCTGAGTCCTCACTAGCAGAATTGCTAACACCCATATTTCTACAGATGGTCTGCAAGGCTATCTAGGCTTTTCCCATCATCTTCTCAACATTCTTTCCACCCTCTGCCCATTGTCCAATTCCAAATCCACTTCCACATTTTTAGGTATTTGTTACAGCAGCACCCCACTTTCAGTACCAAAATCTGCACTAGCTTCCCTTCGCTGCTTGCAACAAATTGTCACAAACTTGGAGGCTTAAACAATACAAATTTATTATCTTACCATCTGGAGGTCAGACATCTGAAATGGGTCTCACTGAACTAAAAGCCAGGTGTCAGCAGGGCTGAGTTCCTTTCTGGAGACTATGGGAAAGAAGCCCTTGCCTTGCCTTTCTAATTTCTAGAAGCTGGCTGTATTCCTTGGTTCATGGCCCCCTTCTGTCTTCAAAGCCAGCTCTTGCATCACTTCCATCTCATACTTCCATTGTCACATCTTTATCTCTTGACTCTGACCCTCCTGGCTCCCTCTTTCACTATGGCTACACTGGACCCATCCAGATAATCCAGGGTAATCTCCCCATCTCATAATCTTTAACTTAGTCACATTTGCAAAGTCCTTTTTGCCACATGAGGTAGCAAAGGAGAATAAGTAAACAAGGAGACAGGACTTCCCTGGTGGCGCAGTGGTTAAGAATCCACCTGCCAATGCAGGGGACAAGGGTTTGATCCCTAGTCTGGGAAGATCCCACATGCTGCGGAGCAACTAAACCCGTGCACCACAACTACTGAGCCTGCGCTCTAGAGCCCGTGAGCCACAACTACTGAAGCCCACACGCCTAGAGCCCGTGCTCCGCAACAAGAGAAGCCACCGCAATGAGAAGCCCGTGCACTGCAACAAAGAGTAGCTCCTGCTCGCCGCAACTAGAGAAACCCACGTGCAGCAACGAAGACCCAAAGCAGCCAAATAAATAAATAAAATTTAAAAACAAAACAAACAATAAAAACTCCACGCAGACAGAAGTCCCTGCTCTCAAATTCAAACAGTATCTGGAACTTTGATTGTCTTAAGCAAGTATTACTCCTTTTTTTTGAGATGTGCTATGATATTATGGTTATGCTTTTACAAAGAGTTTTACTTTTAGAGCTACATTCTGAAATACTGATGGATGAAATGATATGATGTCTGGGATTTGCTTCAAAATAATCAACTGGTGGGAGGGGAAGTGGTTGGGGTATAGATGAAGCAAGATCAGCCCTGAGTTGAAGATTGATAAAGCTTCATGTATGTAGGACTTCGTTAGACTATTCTCTCAACTTTTGTATCCATTTGAAATTGACCTTAATAACCGGTGATAAAATGCCCCTGGTTTTGTAGAGCTGACATTCTAGTGGAAGAGACAGACAATAAACAAAACGATAAGCAAAAAATATATTCTATCAGATGCTGATCGCTGCTATGGAAAAAACTAAAGCAGAAGCGGATATATTGTGCCTGGTTGGAGGTGTATTCATTCATTTCCTCTGGCTACTGTCACAAATGACCCCAAACTCAGTGGCTTAAAACAACACACTTTTATTTTCTTACAATTCGTAAAATCGGAAGTCTGAGGTTAGTTTCACTGGGCTGAAACGAAGGTGCTGGCGGGGCTGCACTCCCTCCAGAGGCTGTAGAGAAGAATCAATTTCCTTGTCTTTTCCAGCTTCTAGGGCTGCATTCTTGACATTCCTTGGCTCTGCCCTCTTCCTCCAGCTTCAAAGCCCACAGCGTGGCATCCTGCTTCAGTGTAGCACTGCCTTTGTTTCTGTCCTGCTGTCAAATCGCCCTCTTATGAGGACACGCGATTACATTTAGGACGCACCTTGATATCTCTCAAGATCCTTAACCATCACACCTGCAAGTTCCCTTTTGCCATATGCAGAAGGAAAATAAAAATGGAGTCAGTATGGCTAAGAGAACTCTCTAAAATGGAGCTGGGAGGCCATCGACGAAGTGTGACTTACGCACATCCCAGCCTGGATGGAATCTGACCTTTTGATCATTTATTGTCTTAACATAGGCATCAAGAACATCTGCCAAGGGACTTCCCTGGTGGCACAGTGGTTAAGAATCCTCCTGCCAACGCAGGGGACACGGGTTCAAGCCCTGGTCCGGGAAGATCCCACATGCCGCAGAGCAAATAAGTCCGTGCGCCACAACTACTGAGCCTGAGCTCTAGAGCCTACAAGCCACAACTATTGAAGCCTGCACGCCTGGAGCTCGTGCTCCGCAACAGGAGAAGCCACCGTAATGAGAAGCCCGTGCACCTGCTCTCTGCTACTAGAGAAAGCCTGTGCGCTGCAACTAGAGACAGCCTGCGCGCAGCAACGGAGACCCACGCAGCCAAAAATAAATAAAGAAATAAATTTATAAAATTTAAAAAAAAAAAGAACATCTGCCAAAAATGCAAGATACTTATCGGACCCTTACCCTAAAATAACTCATGACAGCCTGTCTACTTGTGGGACCCTTACCCTAAAAGAACTCTTGATTCCTTAAGGACAAGTATTCCCTGGCTTGTGTCAGAGCCAATCACAATTCTCACCAGACAACTTTAACAACCTTGTGGCTTTTGTTTTATAAGCCCCTGATGCTTTCTCTTCCCCAGAACACTCCTTCAGTTTTACCGGAATCTGTCTCCTGAATTGCAATTCTTCTTTTTTAAAAAAATTTTTTATCAGAGTATAGTTGATTTACAATGTTGTGTTAGTTTCAGGTGTACAGCCTGAGTTGCAATTCTTAAGACCCCATATAAACTCTTGTTTGCAACCTTCTGTGTTTTGTTTTGTTTTGTTTCTGGTTGACACATGTAACCTATGAACATTCATAGGTTCCAGGGCCTGGAGATCTTTGGGGACCATTATTCAGCCTATCCAGGGTGTATTGCAATTTAAACAGGGTGGTCAGGGAAGGCCTCGCTGAGGAAAGGACTCTTGAGGAAGACTCTAGGAAGGCTTGAGAGAGGTGAGGAAAGAAGCCATGCAGAGATCTGAGAGAAGAGCCTTTCAGACACAGAGAATAGTGACGGAGGCCGGAGGCAGTCATTCTAATTGGCTGCTGTCAATCACCCCTGCTTCCAGGTATGCATGCCCTTCAGTAGCCCCTCCCCCTGACTGTGGGCTTTGCAATACACTAAGTCCTCACTATCCATGGGTTCCCCTCAACCAACAGCAGATTGAAAATACAGTCGTCCCTTGGTATGAGCAGGGGGGGATTGGTTCCAGACCCCCACGGATACCAAAAATCTGTGAATACTGAAGCCTGTCATATAAAATGGCCTAGTACGGTTCGTCTTCTGTATCTGCGGGTTCTGAATTCGTGGATACGGAGGGCAGACTGTAAGGAACTTGAGCATATATTCACTGAGCCCCTGCTCTGTGCATGTCCTGTACTGGGTGGCAAAAGGCACACACAGTGGTGACCAAGACAGTCTCAGCTCTACCCTCCTGAGGCTCACAGTCCAGTGGGGGAGACAGAAACATCCCCAGAGAGTGGGCAGGCCTGGGATGAAGGTGGGATACAGGGCGCAGCACCTGGCCTAGCTGTAAAGCCGTGGGCAAGTTTTTCTCTGAGACGCAGTTTCGTCACCTCTAAAGTGGCGGTGATGACCCTTACATCAACAAATGAGGGCTTCCCTGGTGGCGCAGTGGTTGCGAGTCCGCCTGCCGATGCAGGGGACGCGGGTTCGTGCCCCGGTGCGGGAGGATCCCACGTGCCGCGGAGCGGCTGGGCCCGTGAGCCGTGGCCGCTGCGCCTGCGCGTCTGGAGCCTGTGCTCCGCAGCGGGAGAGGCCACAGCGGTGAGGCCCGCGTACCGCAAAAAAAAAAAAAAAAAAAAAAAAAAAAAAGACATTTATCACAGTCATACAAATGAGAATATACTTCCAAAGTTAGGCAAAGGCTCTGAGAATAAGTCCTAGGGAGCTAGTAGAACTCATGATGGTGGTGGTGGTAGGGGCGAGTGTTGAGCCAGTTAGTGAGGTTGCTGACATGACCTTGAGCCTTAAGAGATACCACAGAGATGCTCCGTGCAGTACCATGCACGAGGAGAACAAACTGGGAAGAGCAAACACCCCTGACATCAGATAGTTGGGAATAAATCATGGTGATGTCTTCCACTTCAGAGAAGTTCGTGCTCCTCAAGCCACATTCCAGCCCCATCTTGCTGCTTAGTTCCCTGCTTTCCACTTTCCTTTTTGCCTGCAGTGTCGTCTGCCCCACCTTACCCTGCCGCATCCCTACTCCTCACCTTAGTTCTCAGAGATGACTCCTCCGGGAAGCCCTCTCTGAACCCCAGGCTGTCTGGGTTCCCCCATTCCAGCCCTGGTCACTTTGTTAAAGTGTGGGGGAAAGGAGGGAGGACATCTTAAAACCAAGAATATAATAGAATGAAACTGAGTATGTATTCATTACTCAGATGATCTGGGCAGATGCCGGTAGACCGAAACCCAGTGAATGGGATCGAGTCTCTCGGTCTTCTTCCTTCCATGTTTTGTTCTTGGTACTCGGCGATCCTCAGCGATGCCTCCGGCACCGCCTCTCCCGGAGCCCGCCCCCGCATTGCCGTGCGCACGCGCATTATCATGATTGACTTCGCCCCAGTGGAGTGACGGGCGGGATCAGCCAATGGAGTCGTGACGAAGGTGGAGCAGCACCTCGAGGACGCCCTGCGGATCCTGCCTCAACTGAATATTAATGAGGGAGGCGGGCCGACGCCGCTTCAAGTCGCGACCGGCGCCATGAAGTGAGAGGGGTCCATGGGTTCGCGGCTCGGGAGCGGGCGTGGGGGTCTGGAAGATGCGGGGGCTAGTGGGCAGGCCTCGGGTCCCGGCGGGCGAGGGGAGGGGTAGGGATAGCCGCGGGGACCCACGGGGCGGTAACGGGGATGGTCAGAGACGAGATGCAGAAGGGACCCGGAGGCTTCTGGAGAACTGGGGGATATCCGGCGGGGGCGGGCAGCGGGCCGGTAACCCCTCTCGGTTCGACGGCAGGGGAGTGTGGAGGCTGGAGAGGGGCTGAGGGGAAGGGGGACTGACCCGGCAGCCCCCGCCGCCAGGCTCAACGTGGACGGGCTGCTGGTCTACTTCCCATACGACTACATCTACCCGGAGCAGTTCTCCTACATGCTGGAGCTCAAACGCACGCTGGATGCCAAGGTGGGTGGGCCGGCACCCCTGCTGCCCATCTGACAGCGGAGGCTGCCGCACGTGCGTCTAAGACTGAGATTGCAGGACGTCTGGAGTTTAGAAATCTGAGGTTCTTGGGAAGCCAGCGCTGCCAAACTTGGTGTTATCTCAAAATAATAATAGTTAATAGTAGCAGCAGCTGACGCTTGTCAAAGGCTAAGCCGCTCAGTGGTTGGCTTAGGAATATAGAGACTTTGGAATCGCCCACCCACAGCTGTGTGTCCTTGGGTAAATCACTTAACGTAATCTCCCAGTTCCACAGTTTTCACCTTTGTAAAATGGGCATAGTAATAGTACCTACCTCAGCTTAATATGAGGGCTGTAGGGGTTAATTCACTAAGTAAGGTGGAGGTTCTCAACTGGGGGCCATTTTGACCCCCAGAGGACATTCGGCAATGTCTGGAGACATTCCTCATTGTCAGTACTACTGGAGTGGTGGTGCTACTGGCATCTAGTAGGTAGAGGAGGCCACACGTGCTGCTAAACATTGTACAGTGCACAGGACAGCCCCCTCACAATCAAATATTATCCGGCCGCAAAATGTCAGGAGAGTCGAGGTTGAGAAACCCTGATGTAAGACACTTATTAATAGTTTCAGGCACAGAGTAAGTGCTGTGGAGGTGCTTGCCAAATTAAAACAAAAAAGGTTCATTACATATCAGACACTGTACTAAATATTTAACCCCCGGTTTCTCACTCATCTTCATAGTCATGCTATGAAAAAGAGCTTGTTAGGCCCATTTTCAGAGATGAGGGTCCTGAGGCCCCAGAGAGGTTGCGAGGTCTTGCCTAAGACCACTCAACAGAAGTGGGGTTCAAATCCACTGCCCCTAGGGCCCAGACTTTTAACTGCTGTGTTGTCCTGCTATTCCAATGGTGGCATTTCAGGGCGGGGGTGGTTTCCCAGAGTTTGTGCCCCTGAAGTTCTGAGAGCCTGTGTCTTGTCCCTCCTGCCCGAATCATGCAGGGTCATGGAGTCCTGGAGATGCCCTCAGGCACTGGGAAGACAGTGTCCCTGTTGGCCCTGATCATGGCGTACCAGCGGGTAAGTGACCCACTGGGCCCGTGGAGGGCGAAGAGGGAGGAGGCTGGACAGGGGCCGAGGCTGAACCTGTTGTCGTCGGCAGGCGTACCCACTGGAGGTGACTAAACTCATCTACTGCTCGAGGACTGTGCCTGAGATTGAGAAGGTGAGCCTGGGACCAACCCCAGTGGCCCTCACTGTCCCCTAACCCAGCGGTCCCCCTGGCGGTTGCCATCCTGGCGTTGGGGGCCTGTGGGAAGCTGGGGAAGGGGCTGGGGCTTTCAGTGAGGCCAAGTCCCCCCTCCCTTGTCAACTGGAACAGGTGATTGAAGAGCTTCGAAAGTTACTCAACTTCTATGAGAAACAGGAGGGCGAGAAGCTGTCGTTTTTGGGGCTGGCTCTGAGCTCCCGAAAGAACCTGTGTATTCATCCGGAGGTGAGTGCCCATTCCTCCCCTCGCCCTAAGCCTCAGGGTGGAGGAAACTCTTCCATCCAACCAGGAGTCCTAGGTCCCCACCCAGACCAGACATCTCAGGGAGACGTGCAGGTGCCATGCACGGAATTCTCTTCTCAGTCATCAAATGCTGACTCATCGTTCATGGCGCAGGCACACCTCCTCTGAAGCGCCTTCCCGCTTTCCCCAGCCTGAGAGAAGTTAAAAAGGCAGCTCCTGGGCTTCCCTGGTGGCGCAGTGGTTGAGAGTCCGCCTGCCGATGCAGGGGACACGGGTTCGTGCCCCGGTCCGGGAGGATCCCACACGGCGCGGAGCGGCTGGGCCCGTGGGCCGTGGCCGCTGAGCCTGCGCGTCCGGAGCCTGTGCTCCACAACGGGAGAGGCCACAACAGTGAGAGGCCTGCGTACCGCAAAAAAAAAAAAAAAAAAAAAAAAAGGCAGCTCCTGGAGGCTGGCAGGCCTGGTTTCCTGATTCTGAAATGTACTAGCCATATACTCTTGCATAGGTGGTTTCTGCTCTCTGGGCCTCAGTCCTCTTTTCTGTAAGATGGGGATGATTAATCACCTGCTGCATACAGTTGTTGATAGGATTGGGCGTGGGGGCGGGCTTGGGGGCAGTGGTTGACGGGGTCAAGAAGTACAGACTTCTAGTTGTAAGATAAATGAGTCACATAACCACATAACGTACAGTTGACCCTTCATATCTGTGGATGCAGAACCTGCGGATAGGGAGGGCCAACTGCGCTACACCACTTTATACAAGGGACTTGAGCATCTGTTAATTTTGGTATCCACGGGGCGGACCTGGAACCAATTCCCCCTTGGATATTGAGGGACAGCTGTACAGCATGGTGACTGTAAGTCATATACTGTATTGTATATTTGAAAGTTTCTAAAAGAGTAGATCTTAAAAGTTATCATCATAAGAAAAAAAATTGTAACTATGTACGGTGATGGATGTTAACCAGACTTATGGTGGTGGTCGTTTCCCTACATATACAAGTATCAAATCATGTTGTATACCTGAAACTGATCTATAATGTTATATATTAGTTATATTTCAATAATAAAAAAAAGATTGGGCAAGATAATGCATGTATAGCCCTTCACATGTATGACGAGCTAAAAGAATGTTAGGAATTATGGGGAATTCCCTGGTGGTCCAGTGGTTAGGATTCTGCGCTTCCACTGAAGGGGACACGGGTTCGATCCCTGGTCAGGGAACTAAGATCCCACAAGCCACACGGCACAGCCAAAACAAAAAAACCAGAATGTTAGAAATTATAGTGATGTTAATAAATATTAATATATGATACATAGAAAAATAGTTATTATCATTAAGTTACAAAACCATTGGGGGTCACTGAGCTCCAGGCACGGTTTTACGTGCTTTAGTATGGTAATTCCTTAGTGTGGTATAATATATTCCAAGAATGTATTTTTTATTTATATATGTATACATATATATATATTTTTTTGGGGGGGCGGGGGTTACATTATTTATTTATTTGATTGCACCAGGTCTTGGTTGTGGCATGTGGGTTCCTTACTTGTGGCTCACCAGCTCTTTAGTTGTGGCATGAGGGCTCCCCAGTTGTGGCTCGCAGGCTCCTTAGTTGTGGCTCGCAGGCTCCTTCGTTGTGGCTCGCAGGCTCCTTCGTTGTGGCATGTGAACTCTCAGCTGCGGTATGCATGTGGGATCCAGTTCCCTGACCCGGGATTGAACCTGGGCCCCCTGCATTGGGAGTGTGGAGTCTTAGCCACTGTGCCACCAGGGAAGTCCCAGAATATATATTATATAACGTTATTTGTAAGAATGTATGAGAAATAATACAGATGGTGGATGATGACTAAAGAGCAGTGGCACCCCAGCACTGAGTTTAAACCCGTGGATGGGAATCTTTCCCATTCTTGGTGATGCTGTAGTGCAAAAATATCCCTGCCTTTTTCTTTTTGGACATCCGACTTTGTGCCATCCTGCTGTTGCTACGTGGAATTAAGGAACATAACTCTATTCAGCCTTTGTTATCTGATAGCAAGGAGGATTGGGATATATGAAAGCTTCCACAGACTCTGGAGCAAAATTTCACAAAATTTCAAGATGCTTTCTTTAAAACAAAAGTTTAAATTATGACTTTAAGTTTAGAGGCATAAATGAAGAGGAACCATGTAGTAAATGGATGTATGCGTGTGCTCAGAACACGCTCAGGTGGTGGTTCTGTCCCCCTTGGGAAAGTGAGAAGTTGAGAATTAATTAACTGGATTAGATTTTCTGGAAATGTGATAAGTGTATAAGTAGTATTCTGCTGTAT
Organism: Kogia breviceps; assembly: GCF_026419965.1. Lineage (NCBI taxonomy): Eukaryota > Metazoa > Chordata > Mammalia > Artiodactyla > Physeteridae > Kogia > Kogia breviceps. Next base: position 8,888,380 of record NC_081327.1, read on the forward strand.
GTCAGGATGGTATCTTAGTTGTCTCCAGAGATATAGAGTGACCTGGATAATGCTAAAGATTGCGACAGATGATTCCATCTTGGTTTTGTCCCTCCACATGCCTGCTGCCTTGGAAGGATTTAAAAGCATAGCTGTAGTTTTCATTTGGATTGAATTTAGTTCTTCAAAATAGATTTGCCATTGGGTCTCTGCTTCAATCCTAGATAAAGTTTTCATAGTTTAAAAATACTTTTCTGTGGGAGCATACATGACACTTAACATTGTGCACCTTGTACGGTGTATTTTTTCTTAATAAATTTATTTATTGTTTATTTTTGGCTGAGTTGGGTCTTCGTTGCTGCGCGTGGGCTTTCTCTAGTTGCGGCGAGCGGGGGCTACTCTTTGTTGCAGTGCGCAGGCTTCTCATGGCAGTGGCTTCTCTTGTTGCGGAGCATGGGCTCTAGATGTGTGGGCTTCAGTAGTTGTGGCTCGTGGGCTCTAGAGCGCAGGCTCAGCAGTTGTGGCGCATGGGCTTAGTTGCTCCGCGGCACATGGGATCTTCCCGGACCAGGGCTCGAACCGGTGTCCTCTGCATTGACAGGTGGATTCTTATTAATTAATTTATTTATTTTTGGCTGTGTTGGGTCTTCGTTTCTGTGCGAGGGTCTCCTCTAGTTGTGGCAAGCGGGAGCCCCTCACCATTGCGGCCTCTCTTGTTGTGGAGCACAGGCTCCAGACGCGCAGGCTCAGTAGTTGTGGCTCACGGGCCCAGTTGCTCCGTGGCATGTGGGATCCCCCCAGACCAGGGCTCGAACCCGTGTCCCGTGCACTAGCAGGCAGATTCTCAACAATTGCGCCACCAGGGAAGCCCGACAGGCGGATTCTTAACCACTGCGCCACCAGGGAAGCCCAATGTATTTGTTTTTTTTATGTGATTGTTTTTGGTATTTATTGTTTATTTGTTTATTTTTGGCTGCGCCGGGTCTTAGTTGCAGCATGTGGGATCTTTAGTCACGGCATGCCAACTTCTTAGTTGAGGCATGCAAACTCTTAGTTGTAGCATGAGGACTTAACTAGTTGTGGCGTGTGGAATCTTAGTTGTGGCATGTGGGCTTTTTAGTTGAGGTATGTGGACTCTTAGTTGGGGCTTGCCGGCTCCTTACTTGTGGCATGCAAACTCTTAGTGTGGCATGCGAGGTCTTGTTCCCCGACCCGGATTAGAACCCTGGGCTCCCTGCATTGGGAGCAGGGAGTCTTACCCACTGGACCACCAGGGAAGTCCCATACGCTGTATTTGTATTACCTAATTAAAAAAAGATAAAATGTAAAGGCATTTAAGAAAGAGAAAGAAGTAGTATAAGCCTTGGCAACTAGGGACTTCCTTGGTGGTCCAGTGGTTGAGACTTTGCCTTCCAATGCAGGGGTACGGATTCGATCCCTGGTTGGGGAGCTAAGATCCCACATGCTTGGCAGACAAAAACCCAAATATTGTAACAAATTCAGTAAAGACTTTAAAAAAAAAAAAAAAGCCTTGGCAACTGATGGAAAGGGAGAGGGGGAGGGGTCAGTAGCCTCAGAGCCTTCCCTTTGGTGAGGGAAAGGTTTTATTCTGAGGAGAGGGAGCCCTGGGCTGTGACGGTGCCACCAGTGGAGCCTCCGAAGGTTCGGAGCAGGGCAAAGGCAAGGCAGGTTCAGAGCGATCAGAGCCTCCTCTGATTCTCGGACCTTGCCAAAGTTCTGGCTGTTTTAGCCTTTTAAAAGATAAAGCAGGGCTTCCCTGGCGGTCCAGTGGTTAAGACTCCACGCTTCCAATGCACAGGGTGCAGGTCGATCCCTAGTTGGAGAATTAAGATCCCACATGCCGTGCGGCACGGCCACAAAAAAAAGATAAAGCAGTTATCCTTATCTACATGCTAAAGAATCTTCAAGCCTTAATTTTTAAAAAATTGAGATGTAATTGGCATTATATAGAGGTTAAGATTTTAAAAAGAATAAGAGTCTAACAACTGTACCACTCTTGCATCCCTGCAGTAAGTTCTCAGGTGTCTTAACTGTTTAATAACAAAGCAGATTGAGGTTCAAGTTTTCCACAAATGTCCGAGTCTCAGCCCGGTTGGAACGGGATGGCCTCCTATCCCGCCTTTAGGTGTTGAGACCTGGATTTGAGGAGTGGTTGGGCCTCTCAGCCTGTCTCGGTGCTAAGATGCTCCCTGGCCCCTCAGGTGACGCCCCTGCGCTTTGGGAAGGATGTCGACGGAAAATGCCACAGCCTCACGGCCTCCTACATAAGGGCACAGTACCAGCGGGACCCCAGCCTGCCCCACTGCCGCTTCTACGAGGTGCCTGCGGGGCGGCGGTGAGAGACGGAGGGCAGGACCGCTAGCAACGGCCAACCTCCCTGACCCCCAGGTGCCCTCTCACCCATAGGAATTTGATGTCCATGGGCGCCAGGTGCCCCTCCCCGCCGGCATCTACAACCTGGACGACCTGAAGGCCGTGGGGCAGCGCCAGGGCTGGTGCCCGTACTTCCTTGCCCGATACTCAGTGAGGAGGCCAGCGGGGCTCGGGCAGAGGGGCGTGTGTGACGGTTACAGGCCGCCTGCCCATCTGTCTGTCTGCCTACATCTCCCTATTGGTCTGTGCCTGTATCTGTTTGTCAGTCTCTGTCCGTTTGCGTGTATGTATTTGTGTCTTGCCTGTGTCTGTCTTGCCTCGCCTCTGCCTGCCCGTCTGTGTCCTTCTGTCCATCTGCCTGTGTCTCTTGCCTCGCCTCGCCTCTGTGGGCCTGTGGGGCAGTGATGGGGCATCGTGGTGTGGACGGCGGTGGCAGGGCCCCAGGGCCGGGTGCTGGCAGACGGGCCGGGGTGACCCTGCCCGCCTCGGCCCCCAGATCCTGCACGCCAACGTGGTGGTCTACAGCTACCACTACCTCCTGGACCCCAAGATTGCCGACCTGGTGTCCAAGGAGCTGGCCCGCAAGGCCGTCGTCGTCTTCGACGAGGCCCACAACATCGGTGAGGAGGGGGCCGGGGCGGGGAGGCGATGCCAGCCCCTCAGGCTGCCGCGGCGTCCACCCGCCTGAGCCCGGCCCGCTGCCCACCCTCCTCCAGACAATGTCTGCATCGACTCCATGAGCGTCAACCTCACCCGCCGGACCCTGGATCGGTGCCAGGGCAACCTGGAGACCCTGCAGAAGACGGTGCTCAGGTGGGGATGCTGCGGCCGGTAGGCCCCGGCGCCTGACCTGCCCCCCAGGTGTCCCCAGCTCTGCCCACACACGGCCTCCCCGCAGGATCAAGGAGACGGACGAGCAGCGTCTGCGGGACGAGTACCGGCGCCTGGTGGAGGGGCTGCGGGAGGCCAGCGCCGCCCGGGAGACCGACGCCCACCTGGCCAACCCCGTGCTGCCCGACGAGGTGCTGCGGGGTGAGCCGCCGCCGCCCCCACGCCCCCGCACCCCTGCTGCCGGGACCCCCGGCGGCGCCTGGCTGAGCCCCTCTTCCCGCAGAGGCGGTGCCAGGCTCCATCCGCACGGCCGAGCACTTCCTGGGCTTCCTGCGGCGGCTGCTGGAGTACGTCAAGTGGCGGCTGCGCGTGCAGCACGTGGTGCAGGAGAGCCCACCCGCCTTCCTGAGCGGCCTGGCCCAGCGCGTGTGCATCCAGCGCAAGCCCCTCAGGTGTGGCCCCCGAGGCTGGGTGGGTGGGTCCCTGCGGGGGTTGGGGGGGTCGAGGCCGGCCCTGGCACTCGCTGAGCCTTGTCCTCGCGGCCTGTGGCCTGCGGTCACTGTGTCACCAGTGTCAGGAATAAGGGAAGTCGGGGGGGGGGGGCGGCACGTGTGTGACACTCGTGGGTCAGAGCGGGCAGGTCCGCGAGCTGGTCCTGGGGCCCTGGTGGGGCAGGCGGCACATGGCTCGATCAGAGAGTTTACCTGAGGAGAGTTGGATGGAGGGGCTGTGTACAGGGGGGCGGGCGGTGTGGAGGAGCTGACCCCTGGGCCCTTGCTAGAGGTCAGAGGTGTTCCCGCCCCAGGCCACAGGGGAAGGGGAGGGAGCGGCGCCGGAGTGGGGCTCCTGGTGAGGCTCAGCAGAGTGGGAGCTGGGGGAAAGTGGGGTCCTCCCCCCAGACCCCCGTCTCCTCCCATCAGTGCCTCTCGCTGTCCCCCTGCGACCCCGGCCTCCAGCCTGTGGGCCGGAGCAGCCCCTCAGTGCCATCTGGGGCACAGGGTCAGTCTCCCCGTCACAGGGCAGGCAATGAATGGACCTGGGAGTGGGGGTGGAGTTTCCTGTGCTTTTCCTTTGCTGTTTTGCATAAGTCATTGATCTTCTCTGAACCTCCGGAGGAGTGAGGGCTACTCTTCGTTGAGGTGCACGGGTTTCTTGTAACACTGGCTTCTCTCTTTTTTTTCTTTTTAATTCATTTATATTTTATTTTGTTTTTGGCTGCATTGGGTCTTTGTTGCTGCACGTGGATTTTCTCTAGTTGCGGTGAGCGGAGGCTACTCTTCGTTGCGGTGTGTGGGCTTCTCATTGCGGTGGCTTCTCTTGTTGCGGAGCATGGGTTCTAGGCCCACGGGCTTCAGCAGTTGTGGCACGCAGGCTCAGTAGTTGTAGCTTGTGGGCTCTAGAGCACAGGCTCAGTAGTTGTGGCACACAGGCTTAGTTGCTCCACAGCATGTGGGATCTTCCTGGACCAGGGCTCGAACCCGTGTCCCCTGTGTTGGCAGGCGGATACTTAACCACTGTGTCACCAGGGAAGCCCTGCACTGGCTTCTCTTGTTGCGGTGCTCGGGCTTCAGTGGTTGCGGCACGCGGGCTCAGTAGTTGTGGCTCGCAGGCTCTAGAGCACAGGCTCAGTAGTTGTGGCGCACGGGCTTAGTTCCTCCACGGCATGTGGGATCTTCCTGGCCCGGGGCTCAAAGCCGTGTCCCCTATGTTGGCAGGCGGATTCTTAACCACTGCGCCACCAGGGAAGTCCCTCCTGTGGTGGTTAAATGACAGAGCAGTGACGCCAGGAACCTACCAGGTCTAGAGCACTGATGACGAGCTAAGTGCTTTACGGTCCACATCCCATGGAATCTCAGTACAGTGTCCTCCTTCCCTCGCAGTCCAGTGGAGTGGTTAAGACTCTGCCCTTCCACTGTAGGGGGCACAGGTTTGATCCCTGATTGGGGAGCTAAGATACCACATGTCACGCGGCCAAAAAAAAAATATATATATACTGTCAATACAGTGTCCTTGCCTTGTGCTGCAGACGAGGACGGCGTGTCCCGCAGAGGAGAAGCCATTGCCCAGGGCCACACAGTGCTGCATATGGCGGTTGTGACTCGAAGCCCAGCCTGTAGGGCTCCAAAGCTCCTGACTGCTCTGCCTCTGAGGGGGTGGGGAGCCCTCGGTGTGGCTTCAGCTTTCTCCCGCAGCTGAGAGACTTGTGAGGACAGAGGGAATCTTAGATCACCACGTGATGCACGTTCTGAGGGCCTGTTCTGTGTTGGGGACGCAGTGATGCCTGAGGCAGCCCTGGCCCTTCCCTCCTGGGGCTCACGGTTCAGTTGGGGAGACAGACTCGTCCCAGATAGGGCCAACCCAGGGCTGGGATGGGGGAGTCCTGGGGGCTGAGGGAACACAGAGGGGGCACCTGATTGAGCTTGGGGGTAGAGAAGACAGACTTGAAGAAAGGAGGCTCAGGAGGCCGGTTTTAAACTTGACCGTCTGCCTGGCTCCAAAGCCAGGTGCTGCGGCTTCCCCGCCCGTCCCGAGGGCTGAGAGCCTCCAGCTGGGTGGCCTTGCGTGTACGGCTCTGTGAGGGTGTGTGGGATTGTCCTCTGTGAGCATGCGGGACTCTGACGCTGTGAGTGTCACAGGGTGGCGAGTGTGACTGAGACATTGCGAGAGGTTCTGGGCATGAGTGCGTGATGGTGTGGCCGTGCGGGATTCACGTTGTGACTGTGGGATGCTGGGTCGCCCCTTTGGACCGAGAACCTGCGTGTGAGAGTGTGACCTCACGTGACATGACCGTGCGACTCTGTGGGCCGTGTGATCATTGCTCCGTGTGTGCCCTCGTGTGGCTGTGGCCCCACGGGACATGCAGTTGTACAAGGTGGGGACACAGAAGTGACTGACACAGACCCAGGCCCTGCCCTCACGGAACTGCCGGGCGGCTGGGGAGGCGGTGCGTGAGCACGTCCTCTGAGGGCGAGGAGGGGGCTCTGGGGCCCGCCGCCCTGCCTCAGCCCCCCCGCCCCCCCGCCAGGTTCTGCGCCGAGCGCCTCCGCTCCCTCCTGCACACCTTGGAGATCGCGGACCTCGCTGACTTCTCCCCTCTCACCCTCCTGGCTAACTTCGCCACGCTCGTCAGCACCTACTCCAAGGGTGAGCTCGCCTCTTCCTGCCTCTGCCGGCCCCCGGCAGCCGGAATCGGGATCTGGCGGAGCTTAGAGGGTTGCCCCTGGGACTTGGACAGGCGGGACCTCGTAGGGTTGGGCTCGGGAGTTTGGGCTTTATTTTGAGGGCAGCGGGGAGCCACAAAGAGCTCTTGAGTGAGCGAGCCTCGCGCTCAGATTTGCGTGTTCAGAGGTTCCCTCTGGCTGCGGAGTGGAGAAGTACGGGGGTGGACAGAGGCATGAGATGAGGCCGGAGAAGTTCTCTGGGGTCTGCTCACACTGGGGGTGGGGTAAGGGGGTGGTCCTGCTGCTCCCAGTGGCACTGGGGAGCCATGGCAGGTTCTGGGCAAGGGAGAGGCAGGGTCAGATTGTGCTGTAGAATGCTGCTTCTGGCGGAGGCTGGGCCAGTGCGGGAGGAGAGAAAAGGAGGGGCCGGAGAGAGGTGTGGGAGCTAAAGAGGCCGGGACTTGGTGCCCGGTCGTGCCGGGCCTGGGGGAGAGGAGTCGAGGAGGATGCTCAGATTTCCAGCCTGCCGGGGAGAGAGGGGAGCATTGCCTCCGCTTCCTCAGCTTTGAGCTGGTAAGGGCTCAGTCTGATCCCCGGGGATTACTCCTCTATCCAGGAAACTAGGTCAGGCCTGCCTGATGGCCTGCAGCCTGGTGTGGCCTTGGCAGGAGGATAGCAAGTCCGTCTCCCCCACCCCAGGGCTGATCGGCAGCAAGTCTCACTGGAAGCTTCCTTCTGCGTCCATCCCTCCATCCTCCCCGTCTTGCCTCTCGGTCTCTCTCCTCTGTTCCCCACTTCGCCATCTCCCAGCACCTGACATTCTTTACTTGGAACGTCCTTCCCCACCTTCCTCAGCCCCCAGCTGTCTCCCCCTCATCCTTCAGTTCTCAGCTCGGGAGAAATACCGCTGCCTCCTCCTCCAGGAAGCCCCTTCTGACTCCCAGCCTGGGCCAGGCCCCTCCTCTAGGCTCCCCTGTCCCAGCCTTGCCCACTCAAGAGTGGTCACTCTGTGGGGACAGGTCTGTGTCCCCATCACTGGACTGTGAGTCCTGAGAGGGCAGGACCAGGGCTGTCTCATTCACTGCTGCATCCTCAGCACAGGGCTAGGCACAGAGGACTTGATTTTTTCAAAAATTTTTACTAAGTGAAATTGAATACGTGGATTCATTCATTCATTTATTGGTTCAACAAATGGGCCAGGCCCAGCACTGGGGAAGTGGCAGGAACCAAGAAAGACCTCATTCCTGACCTCCCAGAACTTATGTTCTAGCTGGGAAGACAGGGAGCTGAGATGCAGACACAGGTAAGGAAGATGACTCCAGAAAGTGATAGTTTTCATGAGAAACAAACATGTCGCCATGTTGGAGAACACCTACATGGCTGGCGTGGCTTTTCTGAGGAGCTGACATTTGAGCTGAGTTCCAAATGACCAAATGGAGCCAGCTGCCTTGGGAAGCTTTCCAGGCAGTGGGGCAAGTGCAAAGGCCCTGGGGTGGAATGAGCCTGGTGGTTTTGAAAGTGAGGCAGGAGGCCCGTGAGCAAGGAGGAAACGGGGTCATCTTGGCAGGATCCCACAGACAATTCTGGACCCTGGGAGGAGTGTGGGGGGGCTTCTGAGCAGGGGAGAGTTGTGAACTGACTCAGGATTTCACAGAGTCCCTCTGGCTGCTGTGAAGGGCGCAGGGGTGGGAGTGGGGAGCCCAGTGAGGAGGCGACTGCAGTGGTCCAGGCAGGAGGTGATGGTGGCTGGACTGGGCCGGGGGTGGGGGAAGTGGGCAGCTAGACTTTGGAGGCAGAGCTGACCAGCCTCCTGATGGCTTAGACGGACAGGTGGTAGGAGAAGGTTCGAGACTTTGGCTTGAGTTGGTGGGTGGGCCCCTGCAGCCCCGGGAGAGTGAGGGGTGAGCCTTTGGTACTCTTGGCTCAGGGTCCTCTGAACGTTTGCACAGGTGTCGGCCCTGGGGAGACGTGGGCGGGTTGGGGTATATTTTGGACTCAGATGCCTGGGTTTTAGGTTTGGGCTGCTGGTGGCTGGTCCCATTCACTGAAGAAGGTCGGCAGAGGAGGACTGGGGTGGAGGGAGAAAGTGGGGGGCAGGGGTTGGGGGTGGCCTAGTGGGCATGGTCATGACTGGTGCCCAGGGAATCTCACCGGCCCCCTGTAGGTTTCACCATCATCATTGAGCCCTTTGACGACAGGACCCCAACCATCGCCAACCCCATCCTGCACTTCAGGTGAGACCTGACCCCAGAGGGGGTGTGAATGGACCACAGGGTCCTGGGCCCCCCAGCCTGGCACTCACCACCCTTGTCTGCTCCTCACAGTTGCATGGACTCCTCACTGGCCATCAAACCCGTGTTCGAGCGCTTCCAATCCGTCATCATCACATCTGGGGTGAGGGCCCTTCTGGCCCCCAGACCTCCACGGGGGGACTTCTGATTCCTGCCCAGTCCTGCTAAGATCCCTCCTGCTGTCCCTGGTACAGACGCTGTCCCCGCTGGACATCTACCCCAAGATCCTGGACTTCCACCCCGTCACCATGGCAACCTTCACCATGACGTTGGCTCGGGTCTGCCTCTGCCCCATGGTGCGTGGGAAGGGGTGAGGTGATGGGGGAGGGGAGGTGGGAACGAGGGCTGCCTTTTCTCCCTTCGCTCCCCACCACTTCTCAGGCAGCTGTGGGATTCTGGATTCAGACAGACCTGGGCTTGAGTTCGACGCCCCAAGCCTTAGTTTCCTCTTGTATGAAATGGGAACAACCCCCTCCGTGATCTCCCAGGGCGGTTGAGGGGATTGAGTGAGATAGTGGGTGTGAAAGGCCTTTGTGGCCCAGGGCCTGGTACTTGGTTAGCGTGGCTAACCAAGTTCATCGTCTGGCTGTGACCTTGCTAAGTGACCCTTCCACTCTGCCTCGGTCCCCTTCTTTGTAAAATGAACATCGTGACACGGGCCCTCAGTTTCATATCTGAAGTCCCTGGGCCGGATGTGTTTTTTGTTGTTGTTGTTTTTTGTTTTGCCACGCCACATGGCTTGTGGGCTCTTAGTTCCCCGATCGGGGATTGAACCCGGGCTCTCAGTAGTGAAAGCATGGAGTCCTAACTACTGGACCACCATGGAGTTTCCCAGATGTGTTTTAGAGTTGACAATTTTCCAGACTGGAAACACTGCCAGTGGGGTCTGGGCAAGTCCCTCCAGTGAGAGTCATATTTCAGCAAACGTTCTGAAGAGTCAAACTAAGGGAGATACGTCAGGACTCTGAATAGACTCAGGGCAGGTTTTGCTGCTGTAGGAGTTCGTGCCAAACTTAAACATCTGGAGTTTCCAGAGCATTTTCGCTTTTGAGTTGCCCTTCAGGGGTTGTGGACTGGTGCTGACCGTGGGCCGTGTACTGTGTCGTGCTTCTGTGAGGTTGCTGGCGGCGTTGCAGTGGTTGTCGAGCTGGGGGTGAGAGGCAACTTCCGGAACCGACTGGCTGGAGGCCGGCACGGGCTAAGAGGGTACTTGTGCTGAGACGCATGGGCAGGCTTTGGTTCAGTTCCGTCTCTGCTGTGACCTTGGGCGGGCGACATGACATGCCTTCCGTGAGCCTTAGGTTACTCATCTGCGCCATGCAGATAACAGCGTAGCTGAGGGTTCATTCAATGACCCTGTGTCTATAAAAAGCTTAGAACAGTGCCAGCAGGCCACCTGCACTCACATGTTGGAGAGGTTGCTGCTGTTTCCCTTATCATGACCTCTCTTGCTCTCTCCAGATCATTGGCCGTGGAAATGACCAGGTGGCCATCAGCTCCAAATTTGAGACCCGGGAAGATATCGGTATGGTACCCACAGGGGATGGTTTGTATGGGTCCCAGGAGGGGGGGTGGAGCAGTCAGCGTGGGCTGGGTCATGATGCAGTAACAAACACCCCCAAATCGAAGTGGCTTTAGGCAGAGGTACTTCTTGCCCACAGTACATGCCATCATGGGTTGGTGGGGGCCTGCCCCACGTCTCCTCATGCCGGGAACGTCCACCATTGGACACATCATTGTGGTGGTGAGCTGTGACAGGAGGGATCGTGGTGAATTGTGAACTGGCTCGTAAAGGTTCTCACCTGGAAGTGACATGTGACCCTTTCTGTATTCGGCCATGGCAAGTCACGTGGCCACGCTTAACTTCAGGGATTTGGGGGTGCCATCCTCCCAAGGAAAAGCAGAATGTGTTTGAACAGTCCTACAGAGGCCTCAGTGGGGTTTTTAGGAACCCAAATTCAAGACAACCCATTAGACAGGAACGCTCTGATAGGGAGTGGGGAGGAGGAACCAGGCCAGGAGAGTCCAACCTCTGACCCCTCACAGCGGTGATCCGGAACTACGGAAACCTCCTGCTGGAGATGTCCGCTGTGGTGCCCGACGGCATCGTGGCCTTCTTTACCAGCTACCAGTACATGGAGAGCACCGTGGCCTCCTGGTATGAGCAGGTACGCCCGCTACTCACCCCACAGAAGGCCCCCGTCTCGGCTCTCTTCCCCTGTGTGTTGGCTTCGTTCCTCTTGTGTTTTAAATGGTGACGTGTATCATAGGTGATAGGACAGCGTATAAAACACAGATGGACAGTTTAAAGAATAAATAGCGTTCACTCTTCTCCCAATATCCAGGTTAAGAACTAAGACTTGAGCAGCCTCGCTGGGCCCCTTCCTCAGAGGCGTGGCCCTCAGGAGAGGTGACCACACCCCACCTGATGGGTTTTGGGGGTTACTTCATGACTGTCTCTCCAGCACATATGGCTTGGTGTGGAGACACTGGGTAGCAGGTGTGACTCTAGCTGGGTGCTGTGCCGCTAGAGGAAGGTTCTGGAGAATTATGGCTGGATACAGGCTCAGGGCAAAGAACCTGTAGGAGCCCCTTCTGGGGAGCGTGTGGGTGAGGTCATGGGGAAATGGGGCTCACCATGGCTGGGCACTGGCAACCCAACAGGGTGTGGATGGGGAAGGGGCACCCTGTCCTTTCTGATTCTGAATGCACTACGGGCCCAGCTCTCAGGTAGGTTAGGGCAAGTGCTTCTTTGGGCTGAGACGAGTGAACTTGTCTAATGTGAGCACCAGGCAATATGTGGGAACCTCACTCACTCACAACCAAGACCTTGGTCTTGTCCTCAGGCTCTTTCCACACAGTGGGAAAGGTGGCCGTCAGCCACCTGGGCACCACATCCTGTGTGCCTTTCATGTCTTATTTAAGAAAACTTTGCCTACCCCAGGGTCACGAAGATGGTCTCCTGTGTTTCCTTCTAGAAGCGTTGTAGTTTTAGCTTTCACATCTAAGGGCTGTGAGGTACCTCAGATTTACCTTTGTGTATGATGTAAGGCAGGGGTCAAGATTCATTTTTTTTCCCATATGGAAATCTAGTTGCTCCAGCCCCACTTAACTGAAAAGAGCTCCCCGCACTGAGTGGCACAAGTGACCGTGTGTGTGTGTGGGGGGGGGGGGGGGCGTGTTTCTAGACCCTCTGTTTTGTCTCTCTGGTCCATCTGTGTATCTGTCCTTTATTAGTACCACACATCTATTTCAGTGTCAAATATGAAATCTCAAGGCAGCCTCTGATTGGCTCTGCCTGGCCTCTCCACCTATCACCTGCATCCCAGTGGGCCATCTTGAGCCACATGCCTGTTCCATTCGTCCAAAGGATGAGGATTGGTTCCCTCCCCGGGTCACGGGGTTTTCCAAAGAAGTGACAGTACCACGACCCTCCCCAAGTCTCCAGTGGGCAAGCTGAGGCCTGGGGAGAGAAGTGGTCTGTTGCATGGGAATCTAGCAGAGTTGCGTTTAACCAGGACTCCCCTGTCCTTTAATCCTTCTGCCAACCCGCACCCTGACCTCCCTGGTGTCTTTCCCTCAGGGCATCCTCGAGAACATCCAGAGGAACAAGCTGCTCTTTATCGAGACCCAAGATGGGGCTGAGACCAGTGTGGCCCTGGAGAAGTACCAGGAGGTGGGTATTACCTGGGGAAGAGGAAAGTCCAGGGTGGAGAGGGGCCAGAGGAGGCAGCTCCGAGGTGACGCATCTCGTGTCCTGGCCTCCCCTCTGCAGGCCTGCGAGAACGGCCGTGGGGCCATCCTGCTCTCGGTGGCCCGAGGCAAAGTGTCTGAGGGAATTGACTTTGGTGAGTGGACTAGGCTCTCCCCTCCCCAGGTGCCTGCGTGGATGTCTGGCCATTTCTTCTCCCCCAGGAGACCGGCGGCCCATAGCCTGGGCACGCACGGGGGCTTCCCCCTCCTTCCATGCCTGGGTGCTCTGCAGGGCCCTTGGGGTGCAGTCACTCAAACAGCATGAGCTCCCGGGCCGCGCGAGGTCAGCCCTCTCACTCCCCCTCTGCCCCGCAGTGCACCACTACGGCCGGGCCGTCATCATGTTCGGGGTGCCCTACGTCTACACCCAGAGCCGCATTCTCAAGGTGAGCAGCGCCTGGGGGCGGTAGGACGTGAAGGCCTCTGTCGGGCCCTCTCATTAGGACTTGCGTGAGGAAGGGACGTTGCGCCCCCATCTCCGCACCCGCAGGCGCGACTGGAATACCTTCGGGACCAGTTCCAGATTCGAGAGAACGACTTTCTGACCTTCGATGCCATGCGCCACGCGGCTCAGTGTGTGGGTCGGGCCATCAGGGGCAAGACTGACTATGGCCTCATGGTCTTCGCCGACAAGGTGCGGGTTCTGGGGCCCCCGCCAACCAGGGTGTCCCCCAGTCGTTTCCCAGATGGGGTGGGCCAGGCCGAGGGTGCCCGGGCTCCCCCTGCCAGGGTCCTGACATCCTCCCTCTCCCCCACTCACAGCGGTTTGCCCGGGCCGACAAGCGGGGGAAGCTGCCCCGCTGGATCCAGGAGCACCTCACCGACGCCAACCTCAACCTGACCGTTGACGAGGGGGTCCAGGTGGCCAAGTACTTCCTGAGGCAGATGGCACAGCCATTCCACCGGGTGAGCTCCTCTTCCGGGAAGGGCCCTTGGCTTTTTCCCGGAGCCCCAAACCCAGCCTGGGAACTGGAACTGCGGGGACCTCTGGAAAGCCAGTCCTTCTCTAGCTTGGACACAACTCTGGCTGCCACCTCCCTCCCTCGGCCCATCTTCTGGTGACAGGGATGGGATGCCCTGGGTTATACGGGTGTTTTGAAATTCAGGCATCCTGACCTGTAGCCCCCCGAGCGGGCCACCTCTCCCTACTGAGTTGTGGACCCCTGTGTTAGGAAGTGTGGCAGCTGACACACACACACACCCGCCCCCCACCAGGAGGATCAGCTGGGCCTGTCCCTGCTCAGCCTGGAGCAGCTGGAGTCGGAGGAGACGCTGCGGAGGATAGAGCAGATCGCTCAGCAGCTGTAGCGGGGCCCTAAAAGGAGTTGGCCCTGGGTCCCTGCAGCTTGGAGGGCACCTCCAGGGGAGGTGCTTAAAGGTCCCTGCAGGACACCTCAGGCAGACGTTCTGGCTTTAATCACAGGAGGAGAGGACAGCGGGGAAGCCCGAGACACTGGGTGCCCCCGAGGGGTGGGAGCGAGTCAGGGAGATGAAAGGACTCCCCTCCCTCTCCTGCTCCTCCTGAGATGCCGCAGCCACGTGGTTCTGTCGCCTTCAGCGGGGGCCCAGGTCCTGGGTGCTGGCGCTGAGGGTCCAAGAGGCCTCGCTCAGGTGCCGGCTGGGGAACTGGGGACAGGCATTGGGGTGGGTGAGGGGCAGGACACAGCTCTGCCGCTGCCCCTAGGGTTACTCCCCGGCAGCCTCGCTGCCAGCTTGTCTGTCCTCATGGCCGTGTTGCTCGTCCTGTCCCCACGTCCACCCTGACTCCGGTCCATCCGTTCCCCCGCCTCTACCCAAGTTAAAGCCATCCGTGCTCCCTGTCCTGGTGTCCACTCCACCCTTCCCTTGCCTCTGGGCCTGCCAGTGTGGCCCCTCATTCCACCCTTGACCCGGGCAGCCCCCTCACCTGGTTCGCAGCAGCCCTGGAACCGTCCATGTTCAGCATGTTGAGTGACACGGCCCTCTTCATCCTGCAAAGGAAGGTTGGGGCGTGGGGCACGAGTGAGCCCAGGAGTGTCTGGCTCCCACCCTGGGAGGGACCTCACCAGCGCCAGGTTTGATTGTATGTGTGGCAGGGGAGATGGGAGCCATGGAAGGTTCTTGAGCGGGAGAGGGGCCACCAACCTGACCCAACTCTCACCCGGCTGCTCCCGCCACACCCTCGCCTCGGAGCCGGGAGACCAGCTTCTCGCTTCCCCGCCGGATGGACTCTCGGAGCTTGGAGAACGAGCTGCTCCGGCGAAGGGTCTGGGGAGGGCACCAGGGACACGGGTCAGTTCCCCCCCGCCCCCAATTCCATCCACTCCCCACCTCCACCCTAGGAGCCGAGGCAAAGCCTGTCCTCACCTGCTGTTCTGCGTCACCAGCTGTGCCTGTGTTGGGGGCTCCTGGGGAACAGATGGGGCCGTTGTGGTGGGGATGCTGAGGAGCCCCGAGGGAGAGGGGAGGGGCTGGGGGCTCACCGAGAGGGGCGGGCAGGGCCTCCCTGCTGAGGATTTCTTTGTACAGCTCCTCTGCCTGCTGGTACTTGTTCTGTTTCAGGTAGGCTGAGGCCTGCGGGGAGGGCATAGCCTGGGTGATCTTGGCTCAAATCTGGGAGCTGCCCAGGCCCCGGCACCGCACCCAGGCACATCCTTCCAGCCCCGCAGGAAGAAGCCCAGGTTTACCCCACACTCCAGGCCTTGGCCGACAGCAGGGTGGGCTTGGAGCCCAACCCCACCACTTCCCATAGGGTAGGTGACTTCCTGCCTCAGAGCAGGAACCTGTTCCTCACTCTACCTTGAGCCAGTGACACACCTCTCTGTGCCTCAGTTTCCTCATCTGCAAAATGGGGCAGCAGGAGCACCTACCTCAGGGCCCTTGAAGAAACGGACAGCACAGGCCAAGTCCTAAGAAGGGGGTTTAGCTCAATAAATGCTCTCATCTGCTCCCCCCGGTGCTCTGGCTTCCTCTTTGACTGGAGCTGTTCTCTGGCTGCCACCAACTTGCCTGTTTTCTGATGCTTCCGTGTCCTCTGTGCTGAGCAACCTCACCACTCAGGGCCCAGCTTGGAAGCCGAGTCTCGTGGGACAGCTCGAGGGCTGGGCAGAGGTGGGGCCCCAGGACCAAGACACCTGCGCCCCAAGGCGCCCTCACCAGGTTGTTCTTGGTCTTGGCCACGTTGGGGTCATGAGGCCCACCCAGGGCCTTGTAAATGCTCAGGGCCCGGGCGTAGTGCTGCTCCACCTCCTCGAACTTGCCCTGGTTCTGGCACAGCAGGGCCAGGTTGTTGAGCTGCTTGGCCACGTCCGGGTGGTTGGCGCCCAGGACCTAGGGGTCACGAGATCACAAGTCCTTGGGTCAGCAGGGCCTGGCGGGCCACATGAGGCCAACAGCCGTGATGAGGGTCATGGGTTGGTGGCTATAGGATTGAAGTGGATGGAGAATTACAGGAGGTTGGGGGCGGAGGGCAGGAACTGCACGGTCAAACTGGGGAGTAGCTGGGTCAGAGGTCATGGTGCAAAACCTCGTGATTATGGGTCAAACAGGTAGATCAAGGATGGGGTTGTACAGGTCACGTGGGGTTGGAAGGTCAGGACCGGGTGGGGGCACGAGGTGACCTATGAGAGTCAGAAGTCAAGACCAAACGGAAGTCATCGGTATGTCGAGGGTGGTGGGTGGGTCATGGGATTGGGTGCTCTAGGTTCAGATTGGAGGCTCACGATGTCAAATGGGAGGGGCACAGGTCAGAGGTCACAGGAGCAAATTAGGATCATGCAAGGGCCACAGAATTGAGCGCTGAAGTCAGGATCAAAGGGTGAGAGCCCCTCAGGACAGGGGCTCCGTGGGAGCTGGGTGGGGGCAGGACCTTCTCACGGATCTCCAGGGCCCGCTGGCACAGGGGCTCCGCCTCCTGGTAACGCCCACGCTTCCCGTAGAGGACGGCCAGGTTGTTGAGGGTGGCAGCCACCTGCAGGGCGGGAGAGGCGGGTCAGGGGTGGGAAGGCACAGCCCACAGCCCACAGCCCTCCCTCCTGGGCCCCCGCTCACCGCGGGGTGCTCCCGGCCCAGCGTCTGCTCCCGGATCTGCAGGGCATCCTGGAGAAGGTCTGTGGCCTCTTTGTACTTGTTCTGGTCCCTGTGGGGTGGCCCAAGGGTGGAGGGGCTTTGGCCAGGCTGGGGTAGCAGGCGCCACGGGCTGGGCTGAATCCTGCAGGCCCAGGGACCTGACGACCAAGCATGGGTGGCACCCTCTGGGGGTCCCCATACCTCCCGAGTCTCGCACAGGGTCCCCACACTCCCAGGTGGCTGCCAAGCTTGTGCCACCCCACGTCTCTTCCCCACTCCACTGTGGTCTCGCTTGCCCATGGGGACTCCTCTCTGCCTGGGTCTCAGTGAGCGGCCTCCCCAGATCTCTGTCCCTTCTCTCCACCACCACCCCTGGTGCCCTGTGCTGGCGGAGCAGGACACCGGGGTCCCCACCTCTTCAGCCCAACAACAGGTCCCCGCCCTTCCTGCCCCCTCCAGCCGTGGCGGCTGCAGCCCTCACCGGTACACCAGCGCCAGGATGTTGAGCATGGTGGCCACGTCAGGGTGGCAGTGGCCCGAGCTCCGCTCCAGATCCTCCAAGGCCTGGCGGCACAGCGGTGCGGCCACCTCGTAGCGGCCCTGTCCCGTGTACTGGAGCACCAGGTTGTGCAGGGTCCGAAGGCGGGCCGGGATCTCGTAGCCACCCTGCTGAGCAGAGACGGCCCCCGCTGCCTCGGGACCTGGGGGTGCCGGGCACCCAGTCACTGCAGGCCTCCTACTCCTACAGCCCCGCACGAGGGGACACGTGCACCCCAAAGCTACAGCTGCCTTGCTGGCCCCTGGGACCACGGGCCCCTGTTCTGACGTCTGACATTGGAATCACAGGCATCTTACTGGCCTGTGGGATGTGTCCTAGCCTGCGGGACAGAAACATGGGAGCCACCTGGCTCCCGGGGCCGTGGCAGGCCTGCTTTTGCAGCTTCCAGCGTCACCTGCCCGCTGTCACCCCCACAGCCCCCTGCTTCATCCTCCTGACACCCCGCCCTGACCTTCCCCATCCTCCCTCAGAGGCCGTGGGGGTCCAGCGAATCAGAAATGCCCCCCAGCCTGGGCCATTCATCCTCCTGGCTGAGCTCCCCGCACCCACCTTTCCTCTCCTCCTCCTCACTGGGGAACAGGGAGGTCAGGCTGTCCTGCCGATGGGGGGACTCGGGCTGCTGCAGAGAGGACAGGAAAGTGGGTGTCATGAGGCTTGGGAGTTTGAGTCAGAGACTGGGGTCCTGGATCCCAGGGTTTGAGGGAGGTGGTGGTCAGGGGTCTCCTGAGGGCTTGCGGAGGATCCTCGGGCTTTGTGGAGCAGCTGGGGGGCTTCTGTGGAAGTTCTAGTGGGTCTGGGATTTGTGGGGCTCTGCAGAGGGTCGGGGGGTTCTTCGGACGGTCTGGGGCACTGGGGGGCACCACGGAGGGATGGGGGCTGCGGGGTCCCCAGCACATCACGGGCCCCGCCTCGCTGGGTCCCGCAGCACCTGGCTCTCCGCCGGCGGGTCACACTGCTGCAGCTGCCCCAGGAACTCCAGGTGGCTCTTCTCCTCCTCCAGCTGGGCCACAGCCTCCTCGCTGGCCCGCAGCCGCTGCTGCGTCTCCTCCAGCTCTTCCCGCAGCCATGCGTTCTCCTGGGCCAGCCGCCGGGCCTGCGCTCGCAGCCGCTGCTTCTCAGCCTCCAGCGCGCCCACATACGCCGACAGCGCCAGCAGCACCTGCCGGGGAGGCAGGGGTGGCGAGTCAGAGGCATGGTCCCTCCCGCCCCCCGACCCAGCCCAGGGCCTCAGATCAAGCCAGAGCACCCCATTCTCTCCAGGGTGCCCCGGATTATACAGAGACTCCTCCGTTGCGGCTCCAGGGACGCTCGGAGGCTCTCAGGGACACACCCCAATCCTGCCCCGGGACCCCTCTGATTTCACCCAGGCACACAAATTACACTCAGGACACTTCACATTCCACCCGTGCAACCCCAAAGTCTCCCCAGGACCCACAGTTCCACGGAAGGGCCCCACGTGGTTCAGGGGTCCCTGTCGCACGTAAGGACCCCATCCGCAATGCAGCCCAGGCATCCCATCCCAGGACTGGAGCCTCCCCCTCCCAGGCCTGGCTCCCCTCGTCCTCCCTCCACCCAGGCTGCCCCCTCCAGCGCACCTGGCCCCCTCATCCCTGGGCAACCCCCAGGCCTGAGCCACATCCCCCATAGTTAAGCTGGCCCCCTCATACCTGGGCCTCACCCAGCCCCAGCTCGATGGCCTCCAGCGAGTGGCCCACCACCTCCTGCTTCTCTTCCAGCAGCTCCAGGCCAGCCACCGGGCCCTGTCCTGCCTGGGCCTCCGCCAGGTGCCCGGCCAGGCCCCGGTGCTCTGCCCGCAGGGCCTCCAGCCCCTGAACCACTTGTCGCGTCTGTCGCACCAGCTCCTCAGGGCTCAGGTGCTCCGGGCCCAGCCCCGTGCTTCCCGGGGCCGCCACCTTCACGGACATTGCTGCTCCTGGAGGAGACCGGGATCAGGGGGTCACTGCCAGGGCCGGGCGAGTCAGCCCCTCTGCCTCTGCACCCTGTGAGCCACAGGGCCCCTCAGCCCTCTCCCTGTCCACCCATCCCGGCCAGCCCTCTGCCTCCGTGCTCTCCTCGCTCCGGCCAGCACCCCGTCCATCCTGGCCAGCGGGCAGCGGGAAACCTTCTAGTCTCCTTCCCTGCCCTCGGCCCGGGGCCCTGCCCTGAGGGCGACTCCAAAACCTCATTACATATGATTAACCAAAGGAGGGCAAATAGCCATCTCGAGGCCTCCCACCCTCCTCAGCTCACCCGGCCAGCCCAGCCCACCCCGAGGACGCTGGCCCAGCACTCCCGGCTGTGTGACCTTGGGACCAGAGGTGCCCTCTCCCGCTGGGCGTGTGGGGCAGGACGTGTGGAGGCGGCAGCCTCTGTGAGCTCATTCTTAGGGTGTTCTTGTTGGGAACCAGTCAGACCACTGGGGGTGGGGCGGGAGGAGAGGGCCACGGGGCTGGGGTGCTGGAAGCAGAGGCCTCTAGACTGGGGAGGTCAGGAAGGGGGGCCCCGTGCGGTGGCTCCCGGAGCCCGAGGACCTGACAGACCCAGAGGAAACAGGTTCCACCCTCCACTGCAGACATGCTCAGCCAGCCCGAGGCATGCTGGGACACACGTGTGGCAGGCGTGGCCCATGGATGTCATATTGGCCATGTGACAGCTGAGGGTCTGAGGCCCAGATGGTAATGGATGGGGGGGTTCACATGTGGGACTTCATGGGGTTGTATATGGGTGACAAGGTCAATGACACATCTGGAGACAATGCCTCTGGAGCCCTCACATACATACACACACAAACATCTCTCAGAAATACAGCGTAATACATAGTGTCCTCAGAAATCACACACACACACACTTTCTCTTAAAAATACAACTCAGCACACTCTCACACACATCCACGTTTTCCTTTCAAAATATTGATACAACCTAATGCAACACACTAAGGCAGGCACACAAATACATTCTTCTTTCAGAAATAACACATACACACTCCCCTCCGAGAAATACAACTCAACACACAGGTATATTTTCCTTTCAGAAATAAAAGCCAGACATAGAAAACAAATTTATGGTTACCAAAGGGGAAAAGGGGTGGGGAGGGATAAATTAGGGGTTTGGGATTAACATATACATATGTAAAATCGATAACCAATAAGGACTTACTGTGTAGTACAGGGAACTATACTCAGTATTCTGTAATAACTTATAATGGAAAAGATTGTGAAATATATATATATATATATAATACAACTGAATCACTTTGCTGTATACCTGAAACTAACACAACATTGTAAACCAACTATACTTCAATAAAAATTTAAAAACAAAAGCCAACACACAAACTGTCTCCTCCCTCAGCCCCCCTCACCTGCAAAAAGATAACCAAATCCCAAATCACTTCCATTGGGACTGTCTCCTTGAACTTTTATGCCCATGACACGTGCCCTCTCCTACACTCCCACAGTCCTGCCATCACCTAGCGCCCCATCCTGTGCCCAGCGCCTCCTCCATGCTCCCAGGATTCACGGTCGACCCGTCACCATCCTCCCCATTTCCTTCCTTCCTCCCCACCTAGCCAGCCAGGGATTCGCACACACAGACACACTACAGAGCTTCACACGCAGACGTGCGAATGACCCCTGAGGCCAGGCTCTGACACCGTCACGGGTGGGTGCCCGTGGCACAGACAGCTGTAGAGACACAGGCATTTCCATGCTTTCCTCACACAGTCTCTCAGGCTTACTTCACTCAAGCCGCTGTGTTCCCCGGAACAGCCCAGAGCTTTTAGCACCTGTGCACATTCTCCCAATCGCATCCACTCAGACGCAGAGTAAGGGCAGGTGTGTAATCCTGCAGATTGTACATACTGCAGCCTCTCTATCGCCATCAATCTCTCTCTCTCTCTCTCTCTCTCTCTCTCTCTGTGTATATACCTGTTCGTGCATATATCAATCTCTCTATGTACGGAGTATCTAAGTGTGTGTATGTATATCACACCATACGTAGTCTCACACCCCACACCCGTTCATTGAGTCAACTCGAGAACCATGACCATCCTTCACGGAAGTTTGCGGACGTATAACAACCTCCCACAACATCCCGCACAATCTCAGACAGCTGAGCCGAATGTTCCAGACGCAACCTCTGCACAGTAACACAGCGACACGCACAGCCACACATCACTCGGGCTGTTTCCTTGACACACGCTGGCTCCCACACTCATGCCAGCCTCCAAACAGCAAACTCCCCTTCACCAGCTGAGCCCCGACCGCGCAGCTGACAACGATGATCACAGTCACACTCCACGCATCCATCCTGAACCCACAGTGCCCACCTCCTTGTCACCCCCCCGGTCTTACAGGCAGAGAGACAACCATGGCCACACAATTTCTTGGTGACACACCTAACCCTATAAACAGTTCAACTCCCTGCCAAACACACACACACACACACACACACACACAATCAGAGGTCGCTCACATTTTCACATCACTGAAACAGTTTCACATCATTCAAGCAGTCCCTCTGTGCCCTCGCAGGCTTACACGGACAGGCCATCTCCTGTACCCACCTGTACCCACAGCCTGACACCATCACACACACCTGAGCTTCGTACACCAGCTCATGCACACGCACGCACCATCTCCACACACACAAGCACGCGCAGGCGGGAGGCCCCCATCCTGGCCAGCCCCGCAAACCACGCAACTTACCCCTGGCCGGCCGGCCGGCCCAGCCCCTCGCGCCCCGGTTTCACCGCCCGCGCGCCCGCCCGCCGCCGGGCCGTCACAAGGGCCCCCTCCCGCCCCCAGGCCCCGCCCCGTCCTCGCTCCTGTTTACCTGAGCCTGGCGGAGGGGGTGAGGCCCCAGCTGGGCCTCCAGACTCCGGGGAGCCCCAGGGGGGGACAGGGGGCGTCCAGGGGCCCCAAGGCCCGTCCCCGTCTCCAGGCCAGAGGGCCCAGGGGTGCGCCAGGCCCAGCCCACACCCTCCGCCCTCGCCTCCATCCTCGCAGCTCCTGGGGTTCCCACCCCGCATTCCCGGCGCCTACCTGACCGCAGACAGCTCCCCGTTCTGCTTCGCCGCGCTGTGCCCGCCCGCCGCGCACGCCTCGCCGCGCACGCCTCGCCGCTTCCAGCTGCGCAGCGAGTCTCGGGCCGCGGGCGGGTCCTCCGGGGGGAGGGGCGGCCTGGAGCCACGCCCACGCAGGTGAGACCGGCCCCGCCCACCGCCCGGGGAAAGTTAAGCGCTGCGTCCCCGGCCCTGCGGCAACAGCAGAACTTCGCGCGCGCGTAGCCGGTAGCCTCTAGGGCACGTCGAATCTGAGATGATTCCAGTGCGCAGGAGGTCTGGAAACCAGAGTCTCGGCGAAACTAGAATCTTGGAAACTTTGGATCCCAGACGGATGGCATTCTTGCAGTGCCAGCCTTCGACTCTTTGCCTTGGCTGTGCGCCCTGCTTGGACATCTCTCCACACAGATCTCGACGTTTGTCTGGTCCCTTTTCAAAGGCCGCTTCCTCCGAGAGGCCTCCCTTGCCTGTCTCTTCTAAATTACACCTTCCCACCAAAACACAACTTCATTTCTCTGCTTGATTTTGTTCACAAAACTTTTCAGGACCTAAAATTATTTCACGTAACATTATAATTACTATGTTGTGTTACATCACATTATTGGTGAGGCTAAAAATTGAGCTCTGAGTTCACATTCGATTTCAGCACTTACTAGCTGCGCAGGACTTGGACAAGTAACTTAACCTCTCTGTCTCCGTTTCCCTAATCTGTAAAATTGGGGGTAGTCAAAGGCTGTGAGAATTTTTTTTCTGGCTGTGTTGCGTCTCCGTTGCTGCACGCGGGCTTTCTCTAGTTGCGTCGAGCGGGGACTACCAGTGCGCGGGCTTCTCATTGCAGTGGCTTCTCTCGTTGCGGAGCACGGGCTCTAGGCGCGCGGACTTAAGTAGTTGTGGCGCACGGGTTTAGTTGCTCCGTGGCTTGTGGGATCTTCACAGAACAGGGCTCGAACCGGTGTCCGCTGCATTGGCAGCGGATTCTTAACCACTGTGCCACCAGCGAAGCCGAGGCTGTAAGAATTGAATGCGTTAATATATGGATCGGAAGCATTTAGCAAATATTACCTACTGATTTTATGGTGTTGTATTATTGGTTCTACCCCACTAGAATGCCAGCTCCCTGAGGGCAGGGCTCTGTATTGTCAGTACGGTATCGTTAGCATTAGAACAACCTGGCGCAAATTAGGTGCTCAATAAATAGTTATCTTTAGCATTAGAACAACCTGGCACAAATTAGGTGCTCAATAAATATTTGTTGAGTGACTGACTCAATGAATCAAGTCCTAGAAACATAAATTGGCCAAAGCTGGGCGCACAGGATTCTAGCATCATCGAATTTGGTTCAAGGCGAGCTTTGCCAAACCCCGGCAGTACACCGGTCGCTGCACTAAAGGATACTTCCAGCAGAGGGCGCTGTTGGTCCGTAGACCGGGCACCAGATTCCCGCGCGGCTCTCTGCTCCTGTTTTCCGAGCCCCCGTGCAGATGCTCCCTCCTGCCGGAGGCCCTCTCTGACCACCCCAAGGCTGGAGGAAACGCCCTTCCTGGGCTCCTGCAACCTCCTGGGCTCCCATGTTCCAGCCATGCCCATCCTGAGTCATCACTTGTCTGTCTCCCATGCAGGACTGTAAGACCCAGGAGGGAAGACAGAGCCAAGGCAGTCTCAGTCCCTGCTGTGTGTGCCCAGTGCTACCCAGCACAGCCCGAACACAGAGAAGGCACTCGGGACAATGGTTGTTGACTGACTGATGGAAAATAAAACTCAAACTCACGCTCTAACTTCTCCAAGTATTTCTAGGGAACATGGTAGAAAGGGGCAGCTGAGTCCTTGTCCCCCATTGTTCTGGCCTCAGGGCACGGGACATTGGTTCTGGAACTGCCACACGCTTACTACGAAGCAGTGCAGGGACTGGAGCCAGATGACCTAGGTGCAAATCCCTGCTCTGTCATTTGTTGGCTGTGTGACCCCTGAGCCAGGAACTAACCTCTCTGGTCCTCACGTTCCTGATCTGTAGAAATGAACTCACATGTGTAACCTACTTTGTGAGGCTGATGTGGGGATTAATCAGTAATCCCTGTAAAAGGCTTAGAACAGAGTGGCACATGGTAAACACTGTGTGTGTATGTGGGGTGGGGGGTGGGAGGGAATTGGAGCCAGGTAGATCTGCATTCAAATCCTGGTCTTGACATTTCCGTTCCATGTTACCTGGGGCAAGCCATGATTTTCTGAGCACCTATTTCCTCATCTATAAAACAGGGATGGGGACTTCCCTCGTGGCACAGTGGTTAAGAATCCATCTGCCAATGCAGGGGACATGGGTTCGAACCCTGGTCCGGGAAGATCCTACATTCCACGGAGCAACTAAGCCCGTGCGCCACAACTACTGAGCCTGCGCTCTAGAGTCCGCGAGCCACAACTACTGAGCCCGCATGCCACAACTACTGAAACCCACTCGCCTAGAACACGTGCTCTGCAACAAGAGAAGCCACTGCAATAAGCCCGGGCACCGCAATGAAGTTTGCCCCTGCTCGCTGCAACTAGAGAAAACCCACGTGCGTCAACGAAGACCCAAGGCAGCCAAAAAATAAATAAATATAAAACAGGGATGATTGCACTCATCACATAGCATAGTGGTGAGGATTAAATGAGATAAAGGCTGAAAGAAGGTGTTAACCAAGGTGACCATTTGGGCTGGCCCTGTGCCAAGCACTTTTGCACAGCGTCAGCTGGGGCCGGCATTACAGAGTTCTTACCCGAGACAGGCCCTATGTCAGGTCTTGTCTTATAGATTAATTCTGTTCACCTTCACACCAACCTGCTATGATTGTCCTCATTCCACAGGTGAAGAAGATGAGGCACAGAGAGGTTAAGCGACTTGTCCAAGATCACACAGCCAAGGAGTAGCAGAGCCCCTGAATCCATACAGCCACCCTCTGAGGTAGGCACTCTTACTTGCCATAACTAAAAAGGAGGAAACTGGGCCAGGCTTCACTTCAGAGGACGTGGGGCTAGCCGGTGGAATCGGTGGGGTCTCTGGACTGGCTCTGCCATGTCAAAGGTTTTCTTTAAGATCACTCTGACGTCGGACTCTCAGCTGCCCCACAAGTACTCTATGTTACCAAAAGTACACCTTTCACAGCAGTCTTAAAGTTCGCAACAGAAGAATTTAAAGTTCCTGCAACATCCAATAACTGCAATTATTACCCATAACGGAATAGGCATAAGTCCTGCACAGACTGCTGGAAATGTTTTTCCAAAGCATGGTTCAGAACTGCAAATTCGGGACTTCCCTGGCAGGCCAGTGGTTAGGACTCTGCGCTTCCATTGCAGGGGCCCTGGTCGGGGGGAAATAATATCTTGCAAGCTGTGTGGCCAAAAAAAAAAAAAAAAAGAAAGAAAGAAAAAAGAATCGCAAATTGTTCCTAGAGATCATGTGGGAAGTTGTTAATATCTGCTACTTGGAACATAAGATTACCTTTCAGAATGAATATTGGTATTGCTGTTGTAAAATTGAAATCAGGCATTTAAAATCCTATGGAAACGCCAATAGCTGAGGAAATAATGAAAGTGACTGTCCCTTCCTGTGATTCACACTCTTCACGTGAAGAGGAAAGGCTTCCGCATTGAGGGCATCACTCCCGCTGAGGTTCATAGTCTTTCACGGCTACCTTACAACACACACAGGTAGTTCCTGTGGGGTAAATGGATTTACCCAACTGTGTTTGAAAACTGGAGGGATGCTTCAGACGTAGAGAACAAACGTAGGGGGAAAGGGGCAGGGGGTGGGGTGGGGATGAATTGGGAGATTGGGATTGACATCTATACACTAATATGTATAAAATAGGTAACTAATGAGAACCTGCTGTATAAAATAAATAAATAAAATTAAATTTAAAAAAACCCACTGGAGGATGCTTCTGATCATTCTTTCTGAGAACATTTGGGAAATTAAAATGTACTAAATCTTCCTATTTGTCTTTGAGTTAAAAATGTAAGAGGATTATGGACTGAACATGGCAGTTGGCTTGATAGCATCTGACTTGCGGATGTAAAAATAGTTGAATTCTTACTTATGTATCATTTATGATAGAGAATATAAATGTATTTATGAGTTCTTTTTATCATTTAGGTTGTTTTTGAGTTTCAAATTCATGTATTCATATAAAATTTAATATCAGAGCCCAAAATTGGCTTTTGGGATCCAGCCCTTATGTGTAAAATTGATATCCTACATCAAGGTGTTTTAACTATGATCTTGCAGAATCCAACAACTGTAATGGTGAGAATTGAAAATAAAGTAGAAGCATCTTTGGCTGAAAAAAAAAAAAAAAAAAAAGAAAGAAAGAGGAGGAAACTGAAGCTCAGAGAGGAGAAATCCCTCGCCCAAGACCACAGTCAACAAGGCAGCCAGCATTTGAACTTGATTCTAGCTGGGGGAAGGCAGCTCTAGTTCAGTCAAAGCATAACCAATTCCCTGGTCGCCTACTCTGTTGGACTCAATTTTTTAGCATTTCCACCTTTTTCCTCCACTTGCAAGAACGCTGTGGAAATTATTCCTAATGGTCCGTGAAAAGATCAAGGACCAATCAAACTCAGATGTCTTCAGTTGCCATGTTCTAATTTATCGGCAATAGGGTGGATAATGCTTTCCTGAATATTTCCTGGTTAGGTTGCTTTACCAGATGAAAAATGGCCAAGACAGTTATTAATTCAATAAAAATGCAGCAACCAAATGTGAAGATCTCAAACAGTTTCATTTTGAAGTATCCATTAAGAAACACTGGCTGAGGACTTCCCTGGTGGTACAGTGGTTAAGAATGTGCCTGCCAGTGCAGGGGGCACGGGTTTGAGCCCTGGTTGGGGAAGATCCCACATGTCCCGCAGCAACTAAGCTCGTGTGCCTAGAGCCTGTGCTCCACAACAAGAGAATCCACAGCACTAAGGCCCGCAGGCAGCAACGAAGACCCAACACAGGCAAAAATAAATAAAATAAATTTATTTTATTTATTTTTTGTTTGTTTGTTTTTTTGTGGTACACGGGCCTCTCACTGTTGTGGCCTCTCCCGTTGCGGAGCACAGGCTCCGGACGCGCAGGCTCAGCGGCCATGGCTCACGGGCCCAGCCGCTCCGCGGCATGTGGGATCTTCTCGGACCGGGGCACGAACCCGTGTCCCCTGCATCGGCAGGCGGATTCTAAACCACTGTGCCACCAGGGAAGCCCCAACAAATTTATTTTTTTTAAAAAAAAAGATAAAGCACAACTATTTTTTTTTTAAAAAGAGGCTGTGTCCAAAAAAAAAAAAAAAAAAAAGAAAAAAAGAAACACTGGGTGGGATAGATTGGGAGTTTGGGATTAGCAGATACAAACTATTATATAAAGGATGGATAAACAACAAGGTCTTACTGTATAGCACAGGGATATATTCAATATCCTATGATAAACCATAATGGAAAAGGATATGAAAAAGAATGTATACATAGATATATATGTATAACTGAATCACTGTGCTGTATAGCGGAAATTAACACATTGTAAATCAACTATACTTCAATAAAATAAATTAGAAAACAAAACAAAAGAGACACTGGGTAGAAGAGAAATTTGTCATACCTTTGAGCTTATAAATGTATTTTCAACATCCATCCATATACAACTAACTCCTGGTTGCATTTTCTATCAAACGATTCTTTGAACTTGTCTTCCTTCTAAAATCAAAATCATCCCAAATAAACTCATATTAACTAGTGACAAAAAAAAAGAAGAAGAAGAAGGCACTCAACAAAATCCCCATCCAATCACTTAAGGCCTCAGTTTGCCATGTCAGGAAAATGGGTAGATGCGACGGGGGCTTTTCTATTTTCATCTCTTGGCCATAGTTTTTAAAAAGCCTCCCCCCTTTTTAATTTTTATTTATTTATTTTTACTCTCTTAACTTTCATATAACATACAGCAGTGTGAATTATATTTACTCCCTTTTTTAAGAAGTAAAGTGCTGTCAGAAAGGATGTTCACAGAGAACAAAAGACTACAGAGTGAAAAGTAGGTCTTTGTCACTCCGTGATCCCCACTCTTCCAAGAAGCAAACACGATTACCAGTTTCTAATACTCTTCCTGAGATACTCCAGGGATATGAATTGTATGTGGATGTCTGAGCATGAGTGACCATTTAAGAAAAACACAAATGAGAAAAACCTTACCCATGGAGGTAGACTGAACAATGGCCTTGACCTTGAGTGTGGTCACGTGACTTACTTTAGTCAATAGCAGGATGGCACAAGAGCCAGTCATGCCAGTTCTGAGCTTCGACCTCAGGGGCCTTGAACGTTGCCTTTTGCGCCCAGGCACGGGCATGAGAAAAGCTTCCCCTGCATGGCTGCTCCCCTCTGGCCCACACGCCACAACGCCTCTGTAGTGTTAAAAGATAAACTGAGGTATGTTAAAACTGTATTGAGTTTGAGCAAAAATCGATTTGAATCAGGCAGCATCCAACCTAGCAGATAGAAAGGAGCTTCGAGGAACTAAACAAAATGAAAGACTTTTATAGGTGGAAGAGAGCAGAAACAAGAAAGTTGTACCCGGAAAAAAAAGCAGGCTGGTTATTGCAAGGTCATTTCCCTTTAGGGACGGCAGGAGTCTATCAGGCAGATCACCTAACTCGTGCTGATCTGAGTGGATGGTTTAAGGTTCCATCTCCAGGAGAGCCGAAACTGTCATTAAGTCTTGATTTGGTGGCATGGGGCTTAGCATTTTGAGCCTGTTGTCTTGTTTTTAACATAAGAGTATGGAGCAAAGCGTCCCAGTTGTGCCCAGCCCAAATCAGCCAACCCTCAGTCAACCGCACATCCATTTCAAAGCTCCTGCATTTTGGGGTGGTGTGTTTCACAGCATTTTTGTGGCAACAGGTGTATATATATATATTTTTTCTTCCCGCCCCCCCCCACTTAGCAATATATCTTGGTGCTATGATCTAAATGTTGTGTTTTCCCAAAATTCATATGTTGAAATCCTAACCTTCCAAGGTGATAGCATTAATAGCTGGGGCCTTTGGTATTAGTTGGAGGAGAAGCCCTCATGAATGGGATTGGTGGTCTTATAAGAGAGATCCCACAGAGCTCTCTTGTATCTTCTGCCACCTGCTACTTCCCAGCTGTGTGATTTTGGGAAAGTGACTCAACTTCTCTGGGCTTCACTTTCTTGACTTGTAAAATTTGCATATCTACCTCATAGGACTGTTGGAGAATTAAATTGGTTAATACACATACAGTGATTGAATCCTGAAACCAGACTGCTAGGGTGATGAAGGGGGCAAGGGGATGTGGGTACAAATTGTCAAGGCCTAAAGACCCAGAAAGAGACTCTGGGATGACAATATTGTCTGACCTTGCTGAGAGGCCTGAAAATTATCTTTACCAAAGCCTGAACCCACTCTCAGCAGCCCTGTGCCAGTATGATTCCCAGCTCTGCCCCTTCCCAGCTGTGTGACCTTGAGCAAGTCACTTAACCTCTCTGAGCCTTATTGTTGGGAATGTTAAATGAGCTAATATATGTAAAGCAGTTAGTCTAGTACTTGACATATAGGAGTGCTCCATGAGAGTTAACTGTTAGGGTGTAGACTGTGGAGTGGCCACTCAATATCCATGCTAACTTCCTTCTAGTATGTCCAGTTTTTCAGAGGAAGCATGATTCTGGGGGCAAGAGGTGTTCCTGGAGGCCCAGCCTAGAACCTGCTCCTTCAGCCCTTCCAACAATTTTGTGAGCACCTAATATCTGGTAGGAAAGCCCTTTCTGCTTAAGCTGGGTGAAGGGGTTTCCAAATGACTGATAAAGCTACTATTATTTACTTAGTCAACAAATACTCATTTATCCTGAGGGCACTGGGGAGCCATGGCAGGTTCTGAGCAGGAGAGGTCAGCAAGTAGGGAGTAGGTGGGACAGGGCAACACTGGGGCGGGAGCCGAGCGAGGAGGCTAGGGCAGGAGTGAATGTGGAGGTCTTGAGCTAGGGCAGGAGGGATGGACAGGCCTTGGAGACTGATGGGCTCAGGGGCTGGGAGTGGGAGGAAGATATATGATGGGGATTATAGTGCTCCCCAAGGCCAACTGTTCCTGTGAGACTCAAAGAAGATAAAGGAGGTAGAGCTTATGATACAAGGTCTGCTGGAGTGTTTGATTGGCTCAGCCCTGGTCACATGACTGGACCATTGCTGCAAAGGATTATGGGAAACCGAGTTTCTAACATTTTTGGCTTCTCCAAAGGAAGTGGTCAGAGGGTGGGGGGCTCCCCAGACACAGAAAGGGCTTTGGATGCTGTGTGGCCAAAAGGAATGTCAAATGTCCACACAAGGGGTTATTAGGGGTCCAGGGGGCTGAGCTGTGTGTGATGTGGCTGGATCCTGTCTCTCCCTTGCTCATAGCCCTCAGGGGGTCCTATCCCACTCACAGTGGGATGGAAACTCCTCCACGGCCCCTAGAACCCTACAGGTCTGCTCCTGTCTTCTCTCCAACCTCATCTTCTCCCTCCCACTCTCCCCTCTGCCCCATCTGCTCCAGCCCTCCAGCCGTCTCCCTGTCTCTCAGATATGCCAAGCCACTCCCACCTCAGGGCCTTTGCACCTGCTGTCCCTCTTCCAGATCCCCACATGGCTGGCTCCCTCCAGTCTCTGCTCGGATGTCACCTCCCCAGAGAGGTCTGACTGGATCTCCTCTGCTGTGCCATCACTCTCATCCCTTACCCTCTGTCACTTTCCTTCAAAGCCCCATTGTCCCTGACATTAGAGCATATATTGACTTGTTTACTCTCACTGAAATGTCACCTCCGCGAGGGCAGGGGTTTTGCTTATTTTCTGCTGTGTTCCCATTAAGTGCTTAATAATAAATAATTGTTGAAGTGATAAATGCATAATAATTCTAGACCAGTTCCTTTTAGTTCTCTGGGCCTCAGTTTCCCTAACTGTGAAGGAGAACTTTGCCACTCTGACCTTACTGGGAAGGGGAAGTTGGTGGAGAGATCAGGGGCTGGGCCCCAAGGAAAAGTTTTCTAAGCAGCTCCCCCTCTCAATAGTAACCTAGGGAGAGGTAGAGAGGGTCCCCTTTCCCTAGATCAGTGCCCCCATGCCTGGGAAGAAGTGGGGAAGACCGGGGAGGAGGGAGGAACCTCAGAGGGAAAGGAACGTTCTCTTCTTTGTTTCAATCCGGTCGCTCCCTGAACTCCTCCTGCTCCCTGGACTTGACCCCGCTTGCCCAAGTCTTGGCGCCTTCCAGGCGGAGGAAACAGTTTCCTCTGTGCCGTCCCATTTCCGCAGAATCTCATCCTCGACCCTTGAGGTCCCCCGTCACGGTCGAGGTGCTGAGAGCCCGGATCCGAGCGAGTCCTGCGCTCTGACCTGAGCCACCACCCAGCCCCCTTCCCCTGCGGGTGGGGCTGGCCTCCCGGGCTCGAGGCTGCCCTTGTAAGGAGGCGAGGCCTAGGGACACCCGAGATGCCTGGTTATAATTAGCCCGGACATGTGGCGACCCCACCTCCTCACACCTGCCCCCGCGCCCCCCCATCCCCAGCACCTCGGGTCCCCCAGAGGACACAGCGAGCTAGCTCTAAAAATAACCTCCCTTCCTGACAGGCCACGTCCCTCCCTGTCCCCTCCACAGCGGAAGTCTCCCAGTGTCACCAGGCGGGCGGACTGGAGTGGGAAAGGTGACCACCGCCTCCAACCTGGCTTTGAGTTAGAACCGCCCCAACTCAGCCCAGCCTCAGTTTCCCTCCCACCTGCTCCCAAGGAGGAAAGTACATCCAAGCACAGGCTTCTGGGGTCAGGTCGCCCCTGTTCCCACCTCGGCTTTGGTCAGATGCTCCCTGTAGCTGGGTGACAGCACGCAAATCACACAGCCTCGCTGGATCTGTTTCCTCTGCTGGAAAACCAGATACCTGACCTTCAGGGGCCGTTGCAAGGTTTCCCCAGGGCTAGGGCTCAGGACCTGCTGTTTGCTGGGGTCAAGGCCACTGGGGGCTGAGGAGAGGCTGGTGGCCTAGCGGAGGGCCAGGGGAAGGTGGCTTCTACATGCCTGGGACATTCCCTGACACTATCCCGTGGCCCCGGCGGGGGGCCAGCTGTCCCCGCCAGTCCGACTCAGCACTTGGTTGGGGGACCAGCTTGGTGGTGACGGGGGAGGAGGGAGTCTGGGCCCAGACCCTGGGGCGGCCCATACAAGGCCATGGGGATGGGCGCGAGGTATGCCTGGGTTCCGGGTGGGCACCATGCCTGGGTGGTGAGGTGAGAGGCTCAGCTGCCTTCCAGACCCTCCCGGGGGGCAGCCCCTCCCAGCCAATAGCACTGCCCGGGCTCCCCCCTATATAAGGCCAGGGCTGCGGGCCTTTCCTTCGGGTCAGTGTTGCCTCCGGGATACAGACAGCCCCTTCCAGCACAGCCCAGCCAGGTACTGCCTGGGGTGGGATTTGGGGTGGGGTCCAGAGTGAGGTCCTCCTCTGGAATCAGAGGCCGAGCTGGCTCTGGAAGGGGTCGTACGTGTCCTCCCCCGCGTCCTCCTGCACACGGGTGGGTCAGTGTGTGGCAAGTTGGACCCTGTGTCCGAGAGTCCCCTCCACCTGTGAGCCCCCGACTCCCGGCCGTGACTCGTGATCTCTGCGGCACAGGGTCCTGGGGAGGGTTCCCAGAATGGGAAGGCGTCTTGACAGCTGCCAGCTGTCACCCCCTGCAAGGGGCTTCGGGCCAGGCCTTGTTCATGATGGTTTGTCACCAGAACTGGGTGCCATAAACTGTGGGCGGTGTCTGTGTGTCACCTGTCAGGGTCTCTGCGAGGGCAGGGGCTGCGGGGTCTTTGTGTTGGTGACCTTGTGGGTCCTTATGGCGTTCCGCACAGTGTGACCTTGTGTCTAACTTTCCGTGGCTCCTGCATGAGTACCTGTGTCCCGGGTGTGTCCCTGAGCTTGGAGGTGTGCGAGTGTGGGTCCGTTTACGGCGTGATCTGGGGGTCCATGGTGACGTGGGGGGGTGGTGGTGCTCTGGGGCTATGACTGCTGGGGTCTCTTGGGCTCACCAACCTTGCTTCCGTGCCTTCTCCGGGCCTGTTCCTAGCAGGGATGGGGGTGGTGACATGCTCTGAAGGGTGCTCTCTGGGTGCTAAGCCCTTGAGCCCCACGGCCTGAATGCATATCCTCCCGGCCACCCTGGCCCACCTGTCTCTGGCCTGCTGACTTGGTGCAAGTCGAGCGCCTGGAATGTGGGGGTGGCGGCGGGGAAGGAGGAGTTTGCCAGACTCTAAAAATAAGTCCCCAACCCTGGACATCAACTCCAAAGGCTTTCGTGGGTTTCCATCCCCCTTGGCCTGATGCCTCGGCCTTCCCCCTCACCCTGGCCCCCATCTCCTTCCCACCATCCTACCCGCTTCCCATTCCTGGAGCTGGGAATGAGTAGCCCATCCCTACCACCACCACTAAGGGGTCCCTCCTCCTTCTGGGTCTTGTGGATAAAAGTAATAATGACAATAATAGCAGCCACCCCTCTAGGTATCAGGCCCCAACTCCACGCTGGGACCTGTGCTCAACCGGCCACATGCTTGAGCTCAAAGAATCCTCCTGGCAATCCCATGGGGAATGTTCATTTCACAGAGGCTCAGAGAGGCTGAGTGAGTGGCCTGGGGTCACACAGCCCGGAAATGGCATAGATGGGATTTGAACCCAGTTCTGTCAAACTCAGAGGCTGAGCTGTTCTTTTACTGTGCCCTGCAGGAGAGGTGTCGGCAAACAGAGGTGGGGGCAGGCACCCAGCCATCACTCCCATCCTGTCCCTCATCCCTCGACTGAGCACCCAAGAACTTTTATGGAGAGAATGTCCCTTTTCTGCTCGCACACTCATTGCCAGCAACACCCTCCATCTTCTCACCAGCTCCCCACAGTGTTAAAATAACAACAACAACAATAATAATAGCTGAGCAAAAAAAAAATGATTATTGTGTTCCAGGCACTATTCCAAGTGCTTTACATAATTAACTCACTTCATCCTTCCAACACCTCCATGAGGTGAATGCTATTATACCCGCATTTTACAGGTGAGTACTTTCAGGCACAGAGAGGTTAAGCAACTCACCCAAGGTCACACAGCTTGTTGTAAGTGGCAGAGCTGGCATTCAAAGCCAGGCTGTCTGATTCTAGAACCTACACTCTTACCCATGCCATGATTACTACTCTGGCGTGAGGGGTTTCCCCCTCCATTTTCCAGCTGGAGAAACTGAGTCTCTAGCAAGGTTACTAGTCTAGGGTCACCTGCCAGGATGCGGTGGAGCTAAGATCCTGACACAAAACTCTTGATACACCCTGTCGAGATTCAGGGACTCAGAGAGGGGACCCCTCTGGCTCCAAGTCACACAGCACAGGAGTCCGGACGGACCCTCAGGCCTGCCTGACCCCAGAGCCTGGCTCTGTTCTTTGGCTGGTCTCTACTGGATGTGAGCTAATCTTCCCCTCCGTCCCTGCCCACCAGGTCCCCCACGCCGCCACCATGCCGTTCGGTAACACCCACAACAAGTACAAGCTGAACTTCAAGTCTGAGGAGGAATACCCAGACCTCAGCCACCACAACAACCACATGGCCAAGGCACTGACCCCCGAGCTCTACAAGAAGCTGCGGGACAAGGAGACGCCGTCTGGTTTCACTCTGGACGATGTCATCCAGACGGGTGTGGACAACCCAGGTAAGCCTCCTTGGTGGAGCAGCACAGGGACCAGAAGGCGGGGGGGGGGGGCTCTGGAGGCTGCCTGCCAGCCCTCGATCCCACCTCCCTGGGTCTCAGTTTTCCCGTCTGTAAAATGGGCACCCTACCCATGGGGCTGTTGTGAGAAACAGATGAGTTGAGATGGGTGAAGTGCTTGGGACGGGGTCCGGCACGTGGTAAACCACTCGCTAAATGTGCAGGAGGATAATGTGAGACCCCCCCCCGAGGAAGCTAATGCATCTCCCAGGCCTCAGTTTCCTCACCTGCAAAATGGGCACCCATGTTGGGAAAACACAGGCATCAGTACACATGGTGAGGCACCTGGCACAAAGGGAGCGCTCAGACTCTGACGGAGGGTATCATGAGCGCTGCGCTTCTTTCTCCAAGGACACCTCGCCAGGGTGAGTGGAGCTGGGCAGGAGCCCAGCTTCTAGCCTTAGCCCACAACTCACGGTGTGATTGAGGGGAGGGGCCCTTTCTCTCCAGGCCTCTGTTTCCCCACTTGGGAAATAAGAGGGTCTTTCAAGTCTCTTATTATCTGTGGGGGCTGATAGTCTAAGGTTCTGAAATTTTTTAGGGCAAGACTCCATGATTTGGGGACTCTGACATGGTACTATTTTTAGTAACTGGCCCCCCAGACTCTTTCTCCTCTGTCCTGCCCACAGCCTTCCTCCCACCCCCACCCCCAACAGATGCCACCTTGACCTCTCCCAGCCTTCCCTCCCCACTCCTACCAAGCCTCAGCCTTCTCAGTTCTGACCCAGAGGTGTCGCGTGCACTCCCTTGCACGCGCGCACACACACACACACACACACACACAGTCTACACTGGATCCAGGAGCCCAGGCCTTCGTTGCTGGGGACGAGCGCCTCTGACCTCCCCCCCGACCCCCCCCAGGTCACCCCTTCATCATGACCGTGGGCTGTGTGGCTGGTGACGAGGAGTCCTACATGGTTTTCAAGGACCTCTTTGACCCCATCATCCAGGACCGGCACGGGGGCTACAAACCCACCGACAAGCACAAGACCGACCTCAACCACGAGAACCTCAAGGTCGGCTGCCCCCAGGGGAGGGGAGGGGTGGGAGAGAGAGGGTGGAGGGCTGAGGAGAAGAGGAGGTGGGGGAGACACCCAGAGAGACAGGGAGACGAACAGAGATGGAGAGAAACCCAGAGGGCGATGGGGAGAGAGAGGGACAGAGAGAGAGAAGGGGGGTGGTGGGGAGGGAGGCCAGTGGGGAGGGAGGCGCCAAAGGAAGCAGCAGAGAGCCTGAGAGGGCTGGGAGGGCCTGGCCGGAGACTTGACCTCGCTGGGGAGGGGGGCAGGGCTCACAGGATGGCCCGCCCCGCCCTGACCACGCCCCCCCACCCATTCTCCAGGGCGGAGATGACCTGGACCCCAACTACGTGATCAGCAGCCGCGTCCGCACGGGCCGCAGCATCAAGGGCTTCTCGCTGCCCCCCCACTGCTCCCGCGGTGAACGCCGGGCTGTGGAGAAACTCGCCGTGGAAGGTGAGAGCTCCCACCCCGCACCCTGCCGGGGTCGCCCAGCTGTGGCTCTGCTCCTCCGTGGGCGGGTCTCTGGACTCCCCTGGGCCCCCATTTGCCAAGACACTGAAAGAACTTGGTAAGTCATGAGTCCTTGATGAGTGGCAGCTGGCTGCATTACCCCCGGTGGAAGCCTGGGGGCGCTGTCAAGACTTGACACCCAGTTGCGCCAGGGTCCTGACCTTCCCCATCTATTCGTCCATCCACCCATCCACTAAGCAAACAGTTACGGTTGTTCTGGCTCTGTGTGGGGAGCTGGGGCTCCCGTGATGAATAAGATGGACAAGGTCACTGCTCTCACGGAGCTGTCAGCCTGGTGGGGAGATAAGAGGAAACACAGAATCCAACAAAAGAACAAGATAATTCCAAAATGCCATGAAGCCAAGAAACAAGGGTTGTAGCACAGGACGACCTGCGGGAGCTACGTTAGAAAGGAGCTGAGACCTGACTGACAAGAAGGGGCCGACCTTGGGAAGAATTCCAGGCAGGTGGAACAGCAAGTGCGAAGGCCCTGGGATGGGAAGGTGTGTTGGAGGAACAGCAAGGAGGCCAGTGTGCCTGGAGCTGAGTGGCTGATGGCGGGAGGGGAGGAGGTGAGGTCAGAGGGGTGTGGGTGGCCAGGTCGTGCAGAGCCTTGTGGGCTGCTGGGAGGACTACGGCTTTGACCCTGTGGGAGAAGGAAAGCATGGGAGGGTGGCGAGCAAAGGAGGGACAGGTTCAGACTAATATGGACCCCTCTGGCCGCTGAGCAGGGAGCAGACTGTGGGCAAAGGTAGGAGAGAGGCTGAGAGGGGGCAACTGCAGCTGTCCGGGTTGGGGGTGAGGGGTAGCAATGGAATGGGGAGAAAGAGTGGGGCTGTTTGGGAGGTGGAACCGTTAGGGCTGGCAGGCAGTGTTGTTCTGCTAAATGTTTAACAGTTGGCTCTCAAAAAAAACCCCAAAAACAAAAAACCCAAACAAACAAAAATACAAGCCCTGATTTGCAGCCAGCAACGACCAATTTCTCTGGTGTAAACTCTCCTACTGTGGCCAATTTTAAGCTAATCACGTGACATCATACAGAGCTGGGCAAGGGGAGGAAACGTGCAGTAGCACATTGTTACGTAGCATTTCCACCGTACAGATACAATAGATGAGAATAACTTCAAGAACATAGAAAATAGTAAGTGTAGTAAAATAATTAGAAAGTGATAGTTCTGAGTATGTACTCCCTATGTTTTAAATAGAATTTATTTAATTGTAAGTTTTTATAATTTATTTTTAACAACATAATTAGTATATAGTATATGATATAGAATATATTATGTGGTATATTATACAAATAATGTATAAAATCTATAAAAATATGTATATGTATTATATAAATATATTTATTATACACACAATACATATTTATTATGTATTATGAATACATATGAATATATATAAATACTATAATATAATAATATTTACTGATGGCTCCCGGATTCCCGAGACTTTGACTCTCTGTCCTGCCAGCCAGCAGGAGCAGGCACCAGCACCCTACTACTCGCAGGTGAATTGGATGTGAGGCTTGGTGGTGGGAAGGGGAGAATCCATGTTTTTTGTCTTGAGCACTTGGTGTGGGTTTTCCCAGGGCAGACAGGGGAGGAGCACGTTTTGGGGAGGGGTCACGAATTTGGGTTTAGACGCAGTGTTTAGGCGCCTTTAGGACCTCCACAGGGCCAAGGTCCAGGCCCGTTAGGGGTAGCAGTGTGGGGTCCCCAGCACCTCTGCGCCCCACTTGAGGTGGGGCAGGCTGCTGACCACTCCTTCCTGCGGCCCCTCAGCCCTCAACAGCCTGACGGGAGAGTTCAAGGGGAAATACTATCCTCTGAAGAACATGACAGAGAAGGAACAGCAGCAGCTCATCGATGACCACTTCCTATTTGACAAGCCCGTGTCCCCGCTGCTGCTGGCTTCAGGCATGGCCCGAGACTGGCCCGATGCCCGTGGCATCTGGTGAGGCCCCCCGTGCCCTATGGTCCCCTTCTCCCCTGCCTCCTCCAGCCTTCCCATGACTTTCCACCAAAGTCAAAACCATAACAGTAATTATCCAGAATGATCTTGCCCTCCACCCCTGCCCACCCTGTGGTCTGCATGTCACATTTTGGGAAACTTGAAACTTAGACTTGAAGCAGACTCCCTGGATTCAAATCCCAGCGCTGCCACTTACTAGCTGTGTGACCTTTGGCACATGATTTAACATGTCTCTGCCCCAGTTTCCCCATCTATAAAATGGAGATCATGATAATTCATAGCTTCTGGGGTTCTTGTGAGGATTAATTGAGTTAATTTATGTAAAGTATTGGAAAAAGTGCCTGGTATATAGTAAGTGCTCATATTGGCCATTAGTATGATTTTTATTACCAGCTGTTGTTGCTAGCTGGGCTTTCCATGAATCTTTGAATCCCTGATTCTGATAGTCAAAGATTTTAAAAGGTTTTGAGGACCTAGGTTTCAAACGACTTGGAGAGTGTAGGTTGTAAGATTTCAAGATTTTAAATAGTTTTAGATTCCACTAATTTCCGATTCTGTGATTCAGTGGTTTCAAACATTTCCAGATCCTAGAGTTTTACAGTTCTAACACTCTTTCTAAGAGATGCCACAATGTGATGGGAAGATTTATCAATTCTGATTCCTGGCTTCCGTTTTCCAAAGATTCTGAGATTCTAAGAGTCTATAATGTTGTCCAAAGAATTAAGACCCTAAAAGTCACTGATCCCAGGATTCGAGATTCCACAGGTCCAGTGACATTAGAGTCTACAGGTGTTAGCTTCTGAGACTTTGAGGTGCTCTCACCTCTTGCCCTTCAGGCCAGCTGCCCCCTAGCGGTGGGTATGTGTTTGCAAGACGCAGGGGAATGGGGTTCCCGCGGAGCTGATTCCTCAGCCTTTTGCTGCACCCGACCTAGGCACAATGACAACAAGAGCTTCCTGGTGTGGGTGAACGAGGAGGACCACCTCCGAGTCATCTCCAT
This sequence comes from Kogia breviceps, assembly GCF_026419965.1. Lineage (NCBI taxonomy): Eukaryota > Metazoa > Chordata > Mammalia > Artiodactyla > Physeteridae > Kogia > Kogia breviceps. Next base: position 8,927,725 of record NC_081327.1, read on the forward strand.
GGAGAAGGGGGGCAACATGAAGCAGGTTTTCCGCCGCTTCTGCTTGGGGTTGCAGAAGGTGGGTGCCTGCCTCTCGCGTGACTCCACGTGACCACCCCAGCTGCTTTCCGAGGCCCCTCCCCTCGGAACCCGGCTCCTCCCTATACCCAAGCCACGCCCCTCAGCACCCGCCCCACTCGCTTTCCAAGGCCCCGCCCTTTGAGAAAACGGCCCCACCCCTACGTTCAAGCCCGCCCCTAAGAACCCGCCTTCCCGGCGTCCTCAAGCCCAGCCCCCTCAGAATCCTGCCACCACCTGTGCGGTCGGGCCCCTCCCCTCAGAATCTCGTGCCTCCAGGTCTTCCAGACCCGCCCCCTCGGAATCCTACCCCTACTACTGACATTCTCACACCCTGTCCCTCCGAACCCTGTCCGGGTTACGGGTGTATTTGGGGGCGCCCGCCGGTTCTGATCCAGGGTCCTCCCCCCCTACCTCAGATTGAGGAGATCTTCAAGAAAGCCGGCCACCCCTTCATGTGGAACGAGCACCTGGGCTACGTGCTCACCTGCCCATCTAACCTGGGCACCGGGCTGCGTGGAGGCGTGCATGTGAAACTAGCGCACCTGAGCAAGCATCCCAAATTCGAGGAAATCCTCACTCGTCTGCGCCTGCAGAAGCGGGGCACAGGTGCGGCCCACATCCCCTCCTGCGGCTTCTGGGGCTGGCCCTTTGCGGCGGCTGAAGGGGAGGTGGGGCATCCCCAAGAGTTCTGGGGGTCGGCAAGGGCTGCCCTTCTGTGAGCTTCAGTTCCTTCCTCTGCAAATAGGCATCAGCACGCCTTATCTCAGATGAGTCAATATATCATCATGGTTATATAATCATTATACACTGTGTATGTCCCTGGCCGCCTAGGGACCTCACTTTCCCATCTGTAAAGGGGAGGATGGTCAGGATTCGACCCCAGGCAGCCCGGCTCCAGAGCTCAACTCTGTTACCCACCGTGCTGGATGGTCGAGGGGTGAGGTACCTAAAGCCGGAGATGTGGGCCCGTGAATAGACAGACGCTTAGGAAACTGCGTGCACTTAACCTTTACACAGTAGGCACTCACTCAGTACATGCGGCAGTCGCCGTTGGCACGGGGGTTGCGTCCCGGACCCCGCTCCTGCATCTCTGCTCGCTCCTTAGCCCCGGCCTCCTATTCCCGCAGGTGGCGTGGACACGGCCGCCGTGGGCTCAGTGTTCGACGTGTCCAACGCCGATAGGCTGGGCTCGTCGGAGGTAGAACAGGTGCAGCTGGTGGTGGATGGTGTGAAGCTCATGGTGGAGATGGAGAAGAAGCTGGAAAAGGGCCAGTCCATCGACGACATGATCCCCGCCCAGAAGTAGGCGCACTGCCCGCCGGCCGCCGACTGCTGGAGCCCCAGCCAAAGGGAGGACCCAGCCCACAGGAGGCCCGCCTTCCATCCTCTGCCCCGCCCCTTTCTCCCGGAGTCCCGCCTATAAAGGTTTAGTCTACTCGGGGCTCTATCCACCCTCCTTCGAGTTCCAGTTCCAACCAGAGTTCCAACCAATGGGCTCCATTCTCTGGGTTCTGGCCAATGAATTAACCTCCCTTATGCTCTCCTCTCCTTTTCCCGGAGCTCCGCCCACCATCAGGCGTTCCGGCTAATGGAGAGCACCTTAGCTCACCTGCGGCTCATGCTTTTTCTCCGCTCAAAGCAACAAATAAAAGCAATGGTGGCCTTAGCGTTGTGTGCGATAGTTATGGGGGGGGGGGGGAGGAAGAAGAGGAGGAGGAAAGACTTTTGTAATTGGCTACTGTGTGACCTCGAAGCGGTTTGCCGTCTCTAGGCATGTCCTAGGGCCTTTATCCCATCTCTAAAATGAGGCAAAGTTAGGGTACAGAATCTAATCCAAACATTACAAAGCTCTATGGGGAATCTGAAACCCGGAGAGGTGTGGTCCAGTGTCACACCGCAGAGCTTGGGCCCTTCCCAACCTCGGCTCCCAATCACTCACGCTGAGATCTCAAACACAGGGTCCTCGCGAGGGAGAAACGGAAGCCAAAGAAAATGTCTGAGACTTCAATTTGGCCCCCCGGCCTCCGGTTTGAGACCTCCCATGCATCTCATCACTGTCTACTTTATTATGCTTTTCACTGGCCTCCTTCTGTGCGATCTGACTTCAGCCCTCTACAGCTGCTATCAGTCTTTCCAACTTGCCTTGCTTTGCTAGAGAACCTGCCATGGCTCCCCACATCGCCTAGAACGCTCTCGTATTAAGTGCAATTCTTCAAGGCCAAACAAATTCATACCATTTGCTGAAGGCTCATCCTTCTAGCTCTTTTCCCATGATTCCTCTATATACTCTTTTGTTCCTTACACCCTGCAATTCCCACCTTAATGTCTGCCCAAGCTGTTTCCTCCTCCAGACTGGGGCTCGGGTCAGAGCATACCTGTGAAGTCTTTAAGGATAGGGCTTTTGGAGAGCTTGGTCCCAGAAAAGAGCAGGAAGGGGCCTTGGGGTCGTGTGTGGAAGAAGCAGGTAATAGAAGTCAAGAAACATCTGAACATGTATTGGGTGTTGGCCACGTCAATCACTTCTACTTGACCCAATAGGCTGAGGCCTCCACGTGCTAGGACATAGCACGTGGGCCCCTAAAGAGACAAAGGCCTCAGAAGAAAAGGTGAGGCAGAGTTAAGAAGACAGAGCTCCCAGGGACCTGGAGGAGGCACTTTTTCAAACCTTGCCACATAGGTAAAGGGCCCTTAGAGATCAAGAAATCTCTCCATTTTCCAGAAGGGAAGCTGAGGCCCGGGGATGTCAGCGTTCCTAGAGAGGTTACCAAAACAAAAAGGTCAGAAGAGACCCCAAAGGTCAAGGCACGCAGGGCCTGTTAGACATGGGGATGCCCTTTACAATACTACCCCCAAATGAAGATCCCATCACTAACCCCAGCTCCACCCCTGAGGCCACACAGACCACACACACTCCAGGCAGTAAGGTCTGAGCCAGCCAAATCCAGAGTCCAGGCACTTGACAGCTACCATGCCCGTCCCGCCCATTTTGCCTCGTTAGGCTGAAGTCCACCCCTTCTCTCCTCACCTTCTGTCCGGTCCTGACCTCCTCACTACTCTTCCGACCTGATTCCTTCCCTCCCTTCACAGCACAAACCTGCCCCTGCCTCTCCCTGACTCACAACCTTGCCATGGCTCCCCAGTACCCTTGGTACAAAGCCCAGGCACCTCTCCACAACCTTCAAGGCCCCGCCAGCATGTCCAGCCTCATCTCTCACAGTGACTCTACACTCACTCAAGTCACGTGTCGTTTGCGGAAGGACCTGTACGCTCGCTCGCTTCCCGGCCATCTTACATGCTGTTCTCTCTGCCTAGAACACGTGACCCACCCCCGCCATGTCTGGCTAGCGGCTCATCGTTCTCTCCGTCGCAGCCAAGCTGTTCCTCCCAGGAAGCCCTCCCTGGCTAGGGCAGTTTCCCCCTTTGCACTCCTGAGGGCTCTGGACTCCCCCACACCAGCCCTGCCCACTCTGGATCACCGAGGACACGGCTGTCTCCTCCACCGGACTGTGAGCTCCGTGAGGGCAGGGCTGGGGCTGTTTTGGTCACCACTGTGTCCCCAGCACAGGGCTGGGCACAAAGGAAGCCCTCCGGGATTGAGGTTCCGTGACAGGATTGGTTCCCCCTACACACACCTCATTTTCCTACCCTCTCAACTCTAAACACTTCTCTTTCAGCAGAGTCCTATTCTGGCCTCACTCACGACAGGACTTTGGTTCTGCCCCAGACCCTGAATTTTTCAACACTGGCCACTCTTTTAATCTTTACCACCCTTCATTTCTCATTTGACTTTCCTGCCAGCTCCATGAAGAATACAACAGTTGAACCTACTATGCTCTAAATGGGCAACTGAGGCGGTTTGACTAAACCTCCTCCCCGCATGCAACCCTCCACAGCTCCCAGGGTCCTCGGATGAAAGCCCGGCCTGCTCACTGTGGCCCACAAGGCCCTGGGTGAAGCAGCCCCGCCCTTCTGCACTGGACAGCCCTCTACTGCTTAAGTCCATCATGCTTCCACTTTCCTTCTCCTGCTCCTGACACCTTGACTCTCCTTTGGGGAGCCCCTTCTAAGTCCAGTTCTAGGCACAGGCCACTCCAGAGTCACAGCAACTGGTCCAGGGACGATCACATGACTTAAGATCAGCAGACTTTCTGCTGCAGCAACTAAGCTGGAAGGATGAAAGCTTGGAACTGCTGGGGTCATCACTGCCATCAGGGAGTGCCTACTGGATGAAACCACTAGAATGAAACTCACACTGAAAAAAGCAGAGGTGAGCTTGCCTGCTGCCTAGATCCAGATGTACCTGAAGTCAGGCACCCCTGGCCTATGAAATGAGCAAACAAATACCTTTCTGCTTAAGTGCAGATGGATTATGAGTCCTAATACAGCATTTCTCTTGCTAATTCTCCAACCACCCCCAACATAGCAGCCACCCTGAAATTACCCACAGTTCTCTGAGCTATACCATGCACTTTCACTTCCAGGCTTGTGCCCAGGGAATACCCAATACCTGGTCAACTCCTACTCATCCTTCAAAGCCCAACTCCGGCACCAGTTCCTCTGGAGTGCCTTCCCCAAACCCCCTCACTTTCTCTCCTGTGGCCCCCAAAGCAATGGTTTCTCTAGTGTCTGTCAGAACCCCCCCTGCCCCGACAGACAGGGGCTCCCTGTGTCTCGTGTCCACACTGGGCCTGGCATGGAGTAGGCACCGGTCAATGACTGTTTATTGAATAAATGTACTGCTGGAGTAAGAAGTGGCTTAGAGTCCAGTATAACATGTGGGTGGGTATGTGAATGGATGAACAGGGGTCCGATATAGGAACTGGGGCCTCGTGGATGAGGCCGAGTCCTGTCCTGCCCTCTTCCACGATCGTCCTTGACCCTCACACCCCCACTACTCCCATTCTGCGGATGAGAAAACCGAGGCTCAGAAAGGAGAAACCACTGGCCCAGTCACACACCTCCTCTTCATCTCACTTGCAGGTGAGGGCAGGGAAGGAAGACCCCAGGGTCAGCGTGGGGGAGGGGGGACTTCCTAAGTTTATTGGGCAACAGGCTGCAGGTGAGGGGCTGACAGGAGGAGGGTGGGGCTGTAATAACTTAAAAACCGGAGGTGAGAGCGGCAGCTCCTCGGGAGACCTCTGCAGAGGGGAGGGTGTGGGGGTATTTACAAGGATTTGTACAAAGTGCCCCGCGCCAGCCTGGGGCAGGAAAGTGGGGTTCGAGCAGGAGGGGATGGGGAGGGGAAGGAATCTGCCTCTCTGACCCCCACTCCCGACCCCACCCACCCCAGTTCTCCATCCAGTCTTTAGGCTCAGCAACTCTTCTTGCCCCTGCCCAAGGCCTAATTCTTGAGCTGTTGGGGGGAATGGAAGTTTCCTGTTTCCCTTCCTGCCCCCACCCTGCCCCCAAAGTTTCCTCAGGTACCCCGCGGCAGGGTGAGGGGGGACAGGACGAGCTGGAGGCTCCAGGAAGGTGCCAGCTTCCCCTGCTAAGCCCCTTTGCTCTTCTCTCCTGCCCAGCGGCCCCAGAGAACAGCAGAGGGGACAATCTCTGCCCCCAGATCCATTTCAGGGAAACTGAAGTGATGACAAAGGGAGAATCCCCTCCTTGATCCCCTTTCTCTCCTGCCGAAGCGAAGTGGGAGAGGAAAAGAGGAGGGGACCCAGGGCCGTGACGGCTCAGAGCTCGAGGTCATTGGAGATGCGGGTGACGAGGGTGCGGAAGGCCAGGGCAGTGCCCGCCACGCGGCGGAAGAGAACTCCTCGCAGGCCTGGCCGGGGCAGCTGGCAGACCTCCACTTCAAAGTGGGACAGGGGCTCGGGCCCGCCCGCACCCCCGTGCAGGCAGGCCAGCAGGAACGGCTGTGGCTGGCGGCAGCGGCAGCGGGCAGCTGCCGTGGCCTGGCGCAGAGCTGCCATCAGGGCCTCGGGCGGGCGCGAGCTGGTCAGCTTCACACTCCAGGGGAATCGGAGCAGCCGGGGGGCGGTTTCCGTTTGATCCCAAGGTAGATGGCAACTGAGGTGGGAAGATATTAGGGGTTAAAGATGGGGGAGAAGAGCAAGGTAACCCACTGTCCCCACTTTGGGACAGACTCCTAGGTATCTCCTCGAAACCTCTTTTACCCCAGTGACAGAGTATCAGCTGTACATATAGCTATCAGCTGGAGACTACATTTCCCAGCCTCCCCTGCAGCCAGGTGTGGTCTTGTCTCCAAATTCCCGGATGTGCGTGGAAGTGATGGGTGCAACTCTTCATCACCCTTTTCAAAGGAAACTGCATGCCCTGGACTCTCCTGTCCCACCTCCTGTGAGGCTGCAGCACGAGCTAGCCTGGATCGTGAAGATGACGGGGCTCTAGGGATGGGGATGTCAGAGCCCTGGGAACACAGTGAATGACCTCATGGAATGGAGTGGCCCTGCCAGCCTGGCCTGGACACAGGGTTTGTGTGTGAGACAAGTTTATTCCTGTTTGTATTTTGGGGTCTCTTTGCTATAGCAGCTCAGCTTGCCTCCTAACTGATATATCCTTCTTCTGGTAATAATCATTTTCCCTTGAAGGACCAACCTACCTTACTCTGGACTAGGGGTTCTCACCTGGGAGCAGTACTGTCCCCCAAGGGATATTAGAAAACTTCTGGGGGCTTTTTGATTGTTAAAATGTCTTGGGATGGGAGCAATGCCGGCACTTATTAGGTTGGGCAGGAGGTTCAGGAATGATACATATTCTGCAATGTGTGAGAAGGCCCTGCCTAACAAAGAAATGTCTCGCCTAAAATACCAAGTGTTCCCCTTGAGAAGCACTGCAGATCTGGTCTTTCTGGTTTAGGTGGGGCATGAACACAAGGGTGAACACATGACTCACTTCCGGTCAATGAGAGCATGCAACCCCCGTGGTCACTGTGATTGGTTCAAAGATGAGCATACCACTAAGTCTGACCAATCAGAATAGTCCACCCTTCTGGTCCCAGGCATTAGTTTAGGGATGGACATGTGACCCATTTCCAGCCAATGAGATTCCGTCCTGGGACTGTTGGAACTGCTGGGGAAGCTCTTTATTTCCACTAGGGTTTCTACAATGGCCCAGAGCTGTCGGCAACCCTTGTGCCTCATTGGATGAAAGCGGAAAGGAGGTGTGGTGTCAACAGGGGGAGGAGTGGGTTAGAGATGGGAGAGGCTGAAGTTAAAGATGGTCAAGGGATAATGCTCAGGGATGGAGGTGGAAAAGAGAGGAAATCAAGGGGGCGGGGGTGGGTAAGAGGTGCCAGCAGAGAAGGGAGGGTCACAGGGACATTTCAGGAAGTTGGCCTTGGAGGATGAGGATGAGGCTTGGGCCCCATCTAAGGGTCTGGTTGGGGGGTGAGGAGAGGTACTTACACAAGTGGGGTCTGAAACAGGCAAAAGGGGAGGGGCTGGTGTGGCACTCAGGGGAGGCACATGCACTCACCTTGTGACCTCAGGTCCCCCGATTCTCTCAGGTTCGTCTGTGACCCTAGGGGAGGGGAGGAGGGAAGAGTGACTAATCTGGACATAGGGGCCTCTCCCTCAACCCACTGGTTCCAGGAATCTGGGCAGCCCCTGCCTCAGCCCTGGTCCCTCCCTGCTATATGGAGCTGGGCTGGGGAGGGCTGGGAGTCAGGATTGATCTCCCTCTCCAGGCCCAGAAAGGGAGCCCCGTCTGAAATGGTTAGTGCAGGTTGGAGGAAAGATACTGAAGGATTTGGAAGACAAAAGAGAGGGGTGGGTGGGTGGGCAGCGACACATACCTACATATAGGACACGGACGGACACACACACACACACACACACACACACACACACACACACACCCTCCTTCTGGCTGTACTCAAATGAAACCTCCTTAGTGAGGCCTGCCCCATGTAAAACTGCACCCTCCCTCCTCCACACCCCTGACGCCCACTTCCTTGCTTCCTTTTTCTCCTTAGTACTTGTCACTACCTGACAGTATATATATTTTACTTATTTATTGTTTACTGTCTGGGTCCCCTAGTAGAATGTCCTGGGCAGGGATTTTATCCCTTTTGTTCACTTTACTCTGGGCCCACGATGGTGGCAGGCCCACAGTAGACACTCAAAGAATAGTAATAGTAAATATTTATAAAGCATTTTCCAAGGCAAGATTTTAAGCTCAGTCCATGCATCGCCTCTCTTAGTGATATACCTCAGCACACAACAACCCTATGAGGAAGGGACGTTATGACTATCCCCACTTTAGGGAAGGGGAGAGTAAGGCCCAGAGAAGTTAGGTCATTTGCTCAAGGGCACTCAGAAGAGCTCGGGTCTGAACCCTGAGAGTCTGGCTCCAGAGACCAGACTATCGTTTATTGACTGAGTGAGGAAATGAACAACCAGAGCCCCTACCCGACTCACAGCGCCCCCTCCCGCCAGGCCCGCACGCAGCTCAGACATGCAGATAGAGAGGCAGAGCCAGCGAAAGCAGAGGGTGGAGGGGACTTACTGATCTTGGATCCCTGGGGCAGAGAGGCGCCCGAAACGCAGCGGTTAGAGTTCTGCCGTTTAGAGGGATCGAGGGTAACCCTGCAGCGTGAGGAGGGAGGCGAAGGGTGACGGAGGAAGAGGAGGAGACGTGGGGATACAGAGGCAGAGTAGAGCAGAAGACAGGTTAGGCCCCGTCAGCCCCCCCATCCCGCTCCCCAGACCCCACATCCCGTGGGGCTCACCTTCGGGTCAGTTTGGAGGTCAGCTTGGTGAAGAGGTTGGTGGTGGGGCGGGGCCGCCCAGTGGGCAGGGGTGTGGCCTCATGGGCCAGCGTGGGAGAGGCGGGGGGCCCATTCTGCACGCCCCCACCTGCCCCGCCCCCTGCCCGCCTGTCCCGGACCTGGCCACCGTGGAACGTGCTGCGGATGGTGGAGCCGCGTGCCAGGCGGCTCCGCTCCCCTGATGGGGGAGCCAGGCTGTGACTGGAGGGGGAGGCGGGGGGCACCCGTGGGGTCCCCGAGCTGTGGGCAGAGAGGTACAAGTCAGGGTGGGGCCTTGAGGCAGGCCAAGTTCCCAGCCCCCTGCTTCTCCGCTGGTCATTCCTGAGATCAGAAACCTCCTGCAACCTGGAGCTCCGAGGCAGGGCTGCTGTGTACACGGTGCAGGCTGTGCGCTGTGCAACCCGGTATTGTCTTACCACCTCGTCTCAACTCCGAAGTCATCCCTCCTTCAAACTATCCTTTCTTTAAACTCTGCCCCCTCCAATCTGTCCCCTATCCCAATTCGCCTCTCTCCAAACGCGGCAATTGAATAGATTCAGATACATTTTTGGATGAATCCCTTGCTATTTGCCATCCAAACCTCAGGAACCAAACCAACTGTGCAAACACTTTGCTATTATTCAGTTGGGGGAAAGGAATAGATGTGAACATCAAGGGGACCTACGTTCATTATGAAAACGTTTCAACAGGTGAAAAGAAAGAGGACGGCACCCTCTCCCTAACTCTCTCAAGATGCTGTGTGGGCAGAGGTGGCTCCACTATCCCAGGACCCTCCTCTAGGCCCTCTGAGGCCCCCCAGTCCTGACAGCAGGAGCCAGACCTCCAATTTCTATCCTAGGGAGCCAGGACGAGCCTGGATCTCAAAGAGGAAGCCCTGATTGGCAGATACCACTACCTCTCTCCCAGAATCCATACACCTTGTTTTACTCTTAGTGACTAAACCGTTTAGAGTATGAACATTGCACATGGCTGCCCAGCCAGATACTACATTTCCCAGCCTCCCTTGCAGCTAGGGGTGGTCATGTGACCATGCTCTGGCCAACAGAATATAAACAGAAGTGCTTTGTACCGTTTCTGGGTCATGCCTCTAAAAAGAAAGCAGTTTGCACTCCACTTTCTTTCCACCCTACTTGCTGGTTGGGGAAATAGTGGCAACTGGTGCAGTGGCCTCAGATCCAGAGCTGGAGCCTCATGTTGAGATTGGTCCTGAATCCTGGGAGGGCCCTGCCTCCTACCTCCGGATGGTTGCATCACAGAGGACTAAACCTCCGTCTCACCCACTGCGCTCTGGGGTCTTTTCATTCCTGATTCTATAATCTAACTATACACTGTCTCTCGGCCAGAACTGGGAGGCCACATATTATAGTGGTTACAAGTACGGATTCTGGAGTCAGTCTGGAATCTTTGCTCCTTGACTTACCAGCTGTTGTGGCCTTGGACAAGTTACTTAAGCTATCTATGCCTCATTTCCTCAGCTGTAAAACGGAGATACCAGGATCGACCTCATAGAATTGTTAGGGGCATTCGACTAGCTAAGGTACAGGGGCCTGGCACATGGTTACTGCTTGAAAAATGTTGGCTGTTATTATTTTTATTTAACAACCACAAAAAAGCTCATACTCATCAAATGCCTTCTGTGTCTCGGACCCTGTGCCAGGTACAAGGACACACCTGATCTCCACTGGATCCCTCTACTAGGGTCTGGACGCAGAGAACATGAGACCCATCTTACACAGGAGGAAATGGAGGCTCAGATACCTGCCGAAGAGCTAAGAGGCAAGATTCAAACTCAGAGCTGAGGAGCCACAGAGTCACTGCCCTCAACCACTCGGTTACCTTTGCCCCCCACCAAAGAGCAACACCTGCATCTACTTAGCTGCCTCCCAGAGGGCACCTCGGCGTCACGCCCGCCAGTGCTGGTGGGCGGCAGTGCCACTATCCTGAAGCCTGCCCCACTCCCAGACTTGAACTGCGATGTGAACCAATTCATTCCCTTTTTATGCTCCAGCCAGTCTGTACTGGTCTCCCTCACGTGCCAGCTGAAAGAGACCGAACAGACTCAGGCAAAGAAGTTTGAAACCCAGCCAACCAGAGGATGTTGAAGCTGTGACAATCTGGGGGCTTCTCTCCAGCTCTAAAAATGGATCATTCAAAAAAAAAAAGAATCAACTCAGGTTCCCGAGGCTCGTAGGCAGAGGATGGGGCAGACTGCTTTCCTGGTGCTGACAACTGATTAATTAAGGGTGGCGGCGGATTTTCAGGGGAGCCTGGGAGAGGGAGGACATGGGTAGATTCTGCCAAGGGAAGGGCAGACACAGACTCCCCAGTCCCCATGGCACCCCTTCCCCGCATCTGTCAGCCGAGATCAAGGGGGGGGCCCTGCTCACCTACACCCCACTGCCCCCGCCCTGTTGCTGCCCTCCCTCCATACCTGTTTTCTTTGCCATTTGGCAACAGGGATGGGCGCTCAGCCCCCGGGCGTTCTGTGCAAACGTAGGTGTTTCTGCGGGTCATCATGCTGGGGGGGAGGTTGTTCTGCAAGAGACAAGGCCAGGAGGAGAGTGAGGGAGCAAAGGGACACCCCTTAATCCTCCCTTTTACCCTCTCTGGCCTCCTTCATTAGGAACGAGGCAGGGGGGACTTCCCTGGCGGTCCAGTGGTTAAGAGACTCCGTGCTCCCGATGCAGGGGGCCCGGGTTCGATCCCTGGTGGGGGAACCAAGATGGCGCATGCTGCAAGCCTCAGCCAAAAAATAATAATAATAAAGGAATAAATAAAAATAAAAGGAACGAGGCAGGGGCCTGTGTGTGAACTGAAAGTGAGTAGGTGGTTTATTGTACTTTGGCTAAAGGCATGAATGGTTCGTGGGCTACCCCAGCAATGTAGGCTGAGAGTCACAGAAGCCTTGGAGCTGGGAGGAGAGAAGGTCAGGGAAGGTTCCCAGGGGCCAGCCTCGCCCCCCCTCTCCTCTCCCAGCTCTCCCCCACCTCTAGCCATGTCAAACTTTGAAAAACATACTTATTCATGCCATGCTGTCTCTCCTCATAAAGGCCTTTGCACATGCTGTCTTATCTGCTTGGATATTCCTCCTACCTTTCCCTCTGACTCACTCTTAGGTATCTTTCAGGTGTCAGTTCACAATATATCCGTGCCCTGGCCCCAGGCTGAGTCAGCTACCTTCTTTGCACTCCTTGCTACAGCCTTGATCACTTTGACTGACCACATCTGTTCACACATACATCCCCACCCCTTACTGCGTGGAGCTCTCCGAGGACAGGAATGGCACATCAGGATCCTGTTGCCTCACAAAATGTGTTGGAAGGCGATCCCTCTTTCTTCCCTCTGGATGTCTGCCTAAGTTGGGTATTACTCCTTCTTTCAGTGTGCGGAAGACTTCCACCAGCTTAAAGCCATCTGGGTCTGGAGTTTTCTTTATGGGAAGATGTTGAGACTGTTTAGGTTTTCTATTTCTTCTCGTGTCAGTTTTGGTTAACTGTGTTTTTAAAGACATTTGTCCATTTTGTCTAAGTTGTCAAATTTATTGGCATAGAGTAGTTCCTAATACCATCTTACTACCTTTTTATGTTAGAACAAAGTTCTCTTTTTCACTTCGGATAGTGGTAATTTTGTATTTGCTGTATTTTTTCTTTCTTCTATTTTTTTAAATTGAAATATATTTGATTTACAATGTTATATACTGTCTTTTTTATTAATTAGTCTTGCTAGGGGCCCACTGGTTTTATTAATCTTTTCAAAGAATCAGACTTCGGCTTGTTGGTTTTCTCTAGGGTACATCTGTTTTCTCCTTTATTGATTTCTTTTCTTCTCTTTATTATTTTCTTCCTTCTACTGCTTTTCTGGGTGCGCATGGGGTGGGGGGTGTAATTTGCTGTTCCTTTTCTACTGTCTTAAAGTGTGGGTTTATTTCAACAATTACAACAGCTCTCATTCATTGAGTGCTTACTGAGCCAGACACTGTGTGAAGACTGTACAAGATCCTCCCAACAACCCAAGTTCTTTGATGAGCTCATTTTCACAGGGTGGAATAGTGAAGCTCAGAGAGGGAAAGTTACTTGCTCAAGGTCACACGGCTCATCAAGGTAATTCAAACTCTGGTCTATGCAGCTTCAGCATCCTGACCAGTTTCCTGTAACTTGTCTCCACCCTTGTCTCTGATGATGAGGATATTTTGGTTCCCTTAGCTTGTATTATATTATTCTAAGGAGCTGTAGAAGCAAGAAAGCCAAATGCTACATTCCCCAGAAACTTCTCTGTAGCCCAGGTTCTGGATATGAATGGGTTCTGCCAATCTTTGCACTCATGAAGGTATGGAAGGTGGAAAAGGGGTGCCAGCCACTTTCTTGCCCCCTTTGACTTGGGCTCACACAGGCAAATCCGTGAGATGAGGGTCTTTGCTTCAGCAGGGCACCAATGCCGGTTCTCCAGACTTCTGGGCAGCAGAGGCTCTGCTTCTGGAGAATGAAGTTTCTGAGTCTTGCATTGCAGCCATGACTGTATGTTCTTGAATTCAACAGAGTTGGAGGTGGCCTCAGAGGCGGCAGCTCCCTTGGTGGGTCAATTCTGCTGTGGCAATATGTCATTCTTGTAGGTCTTGTCTATTGCCTGCCCCTCCAAACCTTCCTGCAATTGTGTAAACACCACACCTAATTCCCCCTATTAAATCCTTCCCGTCGAAAGCACAGAGCACTTCTTTCTGACACTGAATCCTAATTTATACATTAGAATCAAATACAAGCTTAGGCAGAGAGAGCACTCAATAAATGTCTGTTGAGTGAATGACTGAATGGATAAAACAAAGAGTCCCATGTGGTGGTCTGGGGAACAGGATGGGAAACAGGCAGAGTCTGAAAAACGTGACCCAGGTGGCATCGACAGGCTGGGCCACAGGTGGTGGCACCCCTGGTCCCATCCCCCAGCCCCTCCACTCACAGGGGTGCTCGTACTGTCCTTCCGCCGCTCTGGGATTTCTGCCTTGTTGGGGTTGTGGGCGCTGCTGACCATGGGGCTGGAGGGGGGCAGCCCTCGGCTTCCACTCCCCACGGCACTGCAGCTCGCCTTCCGGCCTGGCAGGCGCTCCTCCTTCAGCTCCGCCTCCCCTGTGCTGGTTGGGCTGCGCTTGGGGTGCAGGGGTGCAGGGGATGGGCCACCTGGTAGAGGGAGGGGACAGTTTAGGGTTGGCGTCACCTGGAAAAGCCAGAACCTCCTCCAGATGATCCTCAGGACCTTAGAATTCCTCACAGAGGCTACAACCTTTGCGTGGGCCATTCTGATAATACCTAAGTGACAACACGTATACTGACCCAGAAGCTCCACATAAATGACATGACACACATACAGGTTATTCACTGCATCCTTCTTTTTTCAGGCCAAAAGACTGGGAACAGGCTAAATGCCCCTTAATAGGGGGATAACTAAGTAAGTCAAGATATTGTCACACAATGGAATACTATGCAACTATAAAAAATGTTCCAATACAGACAGATCTTCAAGATAGATTGTGAGGTAGAAAAGGCAAGGCAAGGTAATGAGGTCTACAGTGGGCTATCATGTGTATCGAAAGGGGGAAAAGTGTTTAACTATATTTACTTATCTATACTTGCTTATAAATGAATGGTGCCCAAAGGCTATCATTTGTATTAAAAGGGGGAATATATCTTTATAGTATATTAATATATTAATATTGTATTTATCCATCTTTATGCATTAAAAATTTTTCTCTTTCTCCTTCTTTTCACATCTGTCTCTTTATCTATTTATATATGAATGAAACTTCTCCAAAAGAATTGATATAAAACCGGTAACAGTGGCTGCCTCCAAGGAAGACCGGGGGCTGCGAGACACATGTAGGACAAAGACTTTCTTACCATCTACCCTTCCTGCACTATCAAGTTTTGAAGGATGTGAGTGTAACAGTTTCAAAAACAAAACAAAACAAATTTTGTCCTTCAGAACATCTTGGGAATTTACAATTTTAGAACCCGGGAGTTAAACGTGTTCTAGAACTTCAGAGAGTCAGAATTTCTGCATGTTAAATCCTCAGGAACCATAACAAGGTCTACAATGACGGACACAGGGCACTCATAAACCATCTTTTATCCCGAGAACCCCAGAACCCAGAAGGTCTCCATGTGGGTTATTTTGAAAGGTTACCATGTTCTAACCGTAGGATGTTGGAGTCACAAGCTTCTTAGAGACTCTCTGGGCCAATCTCGCTATTTTATAGGTGGGGAAAAGGAGATCCAGGGGAGGGGAATGGCTTGACCGTCCAGAACAAAGCAGGTTCTGCTCAGGACTGACGCTGAGCTTCCCTGACTCCCCTCTCCCTGCACTAGTGCCCATCTCAGAGTAAAGAATTTCACCCCTAGAGAGAAGTAGGGCTGCAAAAATAACGGAAAGTTGGAAATCACCTTGGCAGTTCCTTAATTGTTAAACGTAGAGTTACCACATGACCCGGCAATTCCACTCCTAGGTACATGCCCAAGAGAAATGAAAACACAGATCTACACAAAAACTTGTACATGAATGCACACAGCAATGCTGTTCACAGTAACCAGAGGCGGAAACAACCCAAATGACCCTCAGCTGATGAATGGATAAACAAAGTATGGTATATCCATGCAATGGAATATTATTTGGCCATAAAAAGAAATGAAGCACTGATACTGCTACGACACAGATGAAACCTCGAAAACGTGATGCTAAGTGAAAGAATCCAGTCACAAAAGGTCACATACTGTATGATTCCATTTATATGAAATGTCCAGACTAGGAAAATCTACGGAGATAGTAAATAGATTAGTAGTTGTCAGGGGCTGGAGGTTGGGGTGGATGGGAGATTTGCAATAGATGAATAAGGGTTATGGAGTTTCTTTATGGGGTATTGACAATGTTCTAAAGTTGACTGTGGTGAAGGATACACAAATCTGTGACTATACTAACGCCACTGAACTGCACACTTTAAATGTATGTGAATTATATCTTAATAAAGCTGTTAAAAAATAGCGGGGGGGCTTCCCTGGTGGCACAGTGGTTGGGAATCTGCCTGCCAATGCAGGGGACACGGGTTCGTGCCCCGCTCCGGGAAGATCCCACATGCCATGGAGCAACTGAGCCCGTGAGCCACAACTACTGAGCCTGCGCGTCTGGAGCCTGTGCTCCACAACAAGAGAGGCCACAATAGTGAGAGGCCTGCACACCGCGATGAAGAGTGGCCCCCACTTGCCACAACTGGAGAAAGCCCTCACACAGCAACGAAGGCCCAAGACAGCCAAAAATAAATAAATAAATTTATTAAAAAAATAGTGGGGATGATTAACATTTCATGAGGGTATAGGTAAGAGACCTCTTGGAAGTTCCCAAGTCTCATTTGTGGTGGTAGTGGTGGTGGGTCTATTTTCTGCAGGGGATGAGATATATGTTAGTTGCAGAATGTGGGATACAATCAGGTGTCTGCCCACTCCCTTCCCACTAGTAAGTAAGGAGGAGAGGCCAGAGGGCAGGCTCTCAGCAGCCATTTTGTACAATGTGTCATCCTGTGTCCTAGTCAAGTGGATTAATCCCAACTGGACCCTGATATCAAGTGGACCAAAGAGATTCCAGCTATTTTTTTATTTTTTATTTTTTGCGGTACGCGGGCCTCTCACTGTTGTGGCCTCTCCTGCTGCGGAGCACAGGCTCTGGACGTGCAGGCTCAGCGGCCATGGCTCACAGGCCCAGCCGCTCCATGGCACGTGGGATCTTCCTGGACCAGGGCACGAACCCGTGTCCCCTGCATCGGCAGGCGGACTCTCAACCACTGCGCCACCAGGGAAGCCCTCCAGCTATTATTTGAGCTGGGCTCTAAAACCGAGTTGTAAGGAGTTAAAGAGACTGGGAGAAAGATAAGGCAGGATATGTAAAAAGAAAGGAAAAAACAGACAAGCAGAGAAGAAGCAAGACACAGAGTGTCTGCTCTGGGTCTGGCTGCTTTTCCAGTTTCTAATCCCTTACTGAAGCCTGACTGCCTCCAAATTTCATGCAATGTCCCTGCACCTTTATTAGATATTCCTCCCTTCGTTGCAGTTGGCTCGAGCAGGTTTCTGCTGCTTGCCAGCCAGAGAACCTGATGTAATGCAGGTCCGAGGCCCTGGGACCAGGGATGGCATGTGAGGGTGTGGGGCCGATACTTACAGAAGTCGCTATGCCTGCGCTGGCGGTGGTAGGTGGAGGAGGAACTCCGCTGTCCTTTGCTGTGGCTGGTGCCTTTGCTGGAGCTTGTTCCATTGGTGGTGTCGCTGGGCGCCCGCACCCGTGCCAGGGCCAGCCCTGGGGTGCCCCGGTCCCCACCCTCCTGCAGGAAATGACAGACGAGGAACATCAGCCCCTGTCCCCTCTGCCCCAGAAGTCCCACCACCCCGGGCATCGCGCATCCCAAATGTCCCTGACGCTTTCTGACCTCAGTCTTCCTGCCCAGCAGGAGGTAGGTGGCGGTCACTTCGTTGTACTTCTGGCTGGTCAAGGCCTCTTTGATTTCTTCCCGCGTGTAGCCCATACCCACCATCACCTCTGGGAGAGGGGGATGGAGAGGAGGTTCAGTCTCCCCAGATCCTTCCCTTCCACTCGTTTCCACATCACATAATGCCTGCTCTTTGGCTTGCCCAGTATCCATTCCTCCTTCTGCCAGCAGCACCCTGATTTTCCTTGGAGGAACATTTCTTCCCAGCTCAGATCACCCGGATGACTCCTGCCTGCTCCAAGCCCCAAGGGCAGGCATATAACTCAGGTCTGGACCATCAGAGAGTTCCATCCCCAAGGCCATACTGATTGGTTCAGGCTGGGCAGATGACCCAGGTATGGCCAATCAGAATGCTCCATACCCAAAGCCACAGCGATTGGTTAGGGTGGACATATGACCCAGTTCTGGCCAATAAAAGTGTTCCACCCCAAGGTCAAATTGATTGGTTCAGGGGTAGTCAATGGGCACCGCCCTAGGGCTTCTATTGGAACATTAGGAAAGTGGCTTCTCTTCCTGATGGGGTGTCCAGGCCACTAGGATATGCTGCTGTCAGCTTGCTCCTGGCAGGGAGAGCTGCCTGGGAAAGAAGCCACCACTGAGAAGATCCCTAACAACTGTCTCTGAGCACCTGGATCCAGCTGTGCCTGAAGGCTGATATACCCTGGCCTTTTCAGTTATGTGAATGAATAACATCACTATTAGGTTAAAACACATGAAATTGCTGGTATTAACAGTTTTGAGCTATTACAATGGCAATTTCACATGGTTCAACCTATTATTATTATCTGGTTTAAGCCAGAATGGCTTGGGTTTTCTGTTACTTGCAACCAGGAAGTCCTGATTAATACAGTCAGATCTGATGGTGGCCTTGGTTTCCTCAGCTGTAGAATGAAGGTTACTGGATGGTTTCTAAGGGGCTCTTCCAGGGCTAATGCTTTTGGGGTCAAATGTTCAAGGGCTCCAGGCTGAAAGGATTGGGACCAAATGGGTGGAGGGTGAGGCATGTACCAAGGTGGGAGTTTTTCTCAAACATGCAGATTACTGATGGCTTTGACCAAACTCTTCTGGAAGTGACTGTGATTTCTTGTGTCTTAATAGTCAAAGCTAACACAAAAGCACTTATTACATGCCTGATATAAGTGCTTTATATAAATTCATTCATTGAATATTCATAACAAACTTATGAGATAGGCCCTCTGATTATCCTGTTTTACAGATGAAGAAACAGAAGCACAGAGAGGGGAAGCCACTGGCCCTGGGTCACACAGCTAGAAAGCAGCGGCGCAGGGACTGGAGCCCAGACTTCTCTGCTCTCCCAATTGCCTTGCAAACTTCTGTGATGCACTAACCAAACAGGTAGGTGCTGGGAGGCTCCTACCCCCGGCTCTGAGGCCTACGGCTCTGCTCTCCCTGACTCTCACCGATTCGCTTGGTGTCCCCGAAGTCCTCCTCGGGCTCTGTGTATGGCTTCAACTCCTCACCCTCATAGCCGATGTTGATCCATTTGTCTTTCATGATTTGCTACAGGAATCGGGAGCAGGACAGGGAAGGGGAAAGAGAGATGTCAGAAGGAACTGAGAAAAATATAGCTTCCTACCTCCCACGCTGGCCCCCCGCAATGGGGTTCCTGCCCTGCCCCGTCCCCACCTCCAAGGCCTAGAACCCCAGAATCAAGAGCTTCCTGAGAGCTAGCACCTCCTCGCCCCATCCCTCACCCACCCAGCTGACGCCACCCTTCCTCCTCCACATCATCTGGGTCCCCGGCACCCTGTAATCATTCTAGGAGCTCATTAGCTAATTACTGGCATGTCGGGGAGTGGGCGAGGCTGTTTGGGGGGCGGTGTCAGGACAGGCCTGGGAGCCTTTTCCTGGGCTGCCTGTCTCCCCTCACCTTCCAGCAGCGGGTGGGGCACGGGAGAGGAATGGTGTCAGCCAAGAAGGCTTCAGTGGGAGGCGTGTGGCTGGAGGCTTAGCTTACCTCGAGAGTACAGCGTTTCGCTGGGTTCAGCACCAAAAATCTCCGCAGGATGCTCTCACAGTCTGTTGACATGTAGAAAGGGACCCGGTACTTCCCTCTGAGGACTCGCTCTCGCAGCTCCTGGGGGGATGGGGTTACTGGGGGAGGGGTCCGCCCCGCCTCCCCACCCGTTTTCATTACACACACACACACACACACACACACACACACACACACACACACATCTTTCTCCCAATCCCCCGACAAAAGTGATAGGAGCTCCAAGTGCCAGCCCTGGCGCAGTGGGAAAAACCCCACCACTTTTCCCGACCTCAGTTCCCATCTGTAAAATGGGAACATTGTCAAAGATGCAGCAGTTTTCAAAAAAGTTTTTTTAAAAAGTGATATAACTTTTCCCTCTGAGTTAATCCTACAGAGAGGGTGAGTTCTATAAGCCAGATAAGAGGGGAGGTGGGTCGGTAAGTCAGCCTCTGGGGCCTTAGTTTCTGTATCTGTAAACAGGGATCACAGCACTCACTCCCCAGGCCAGGGTAGGAGTGTTTGTAGAAGTAAATGCCTAGCAGGAGTCATGTCCAGAACAAGTACTTTTTTTTTTTTTTTTTTTTGACCTTGCCGCATGGATTGTGGGATCTTAGTTCCAGGACCAGGGATCGAACCTGGGCCCTCGGCAGTGAAAGCGCGGAGTCCTAACCACTGGACCGCCAGGGATTCCGCAAGTGTTTTTTTAAAAATTAATTAATGAATTAAGTTTTGGCTGCATTGGGTCTTCGTTGCTATGCGCGGGCTTTCTCTGGTTGCGGCGAGTGGGGGCTACTCTTCGTTGCAGTGCATGGGCTTCTCATTGCGGTGGCCTTTCCTTGTTGCAGAGCACGGGCTCTGGGCGTGCAGGCCTCAGCAGTTGTGGCACGTGGGCTCAGTAGTTGTGGCTCACAGGCTCTAGAGCGCAGGCCCAGTAGTTGTGGCGCACGGGCTTAGTTGCTCCGCGGCACGTGGGA
The DNA here is from genome assembly GCF_026419965.1 of Kogia breviceps. Classification (NCBI taxonomy): domain Eukaryota; kingdom Metazoa; phylum Chordata; class Mammalia; order Artiodactyla; family Physeteridae; genus Kogia; species Kogia breviceps. The sequence continues at coordinate 8,948,010 of NC_081327.1, forward strand.
TCCTCCCGGACCAGGGCATGAACCCGCGTCCCCTCCGTCGGCAGGCGGAGTCCCAACCGCTGCACCACCAGGGAAGTTCCTGCAAGTGCTTTTTTAACACTAGGTTTACAAAAGGAGAGGAGAGAGGGGCATCCTGCCCCCCATCCCCCGTCTGTCTCTCCAAAAAGCTATGAGGCCCTTGCAGTTTCAAAGAATGAGCCCTGATTTATATGCTGACTTTTTTTTTTTTTTAAGGGCCTTTTGGGAGGGCCCTGCCAAGGTTATGAAAGAAAAAATAAATTCCACGCTCCATGGCATGGCAGACAAGGGAGAGCCCCTTCTATCCTGAATAAAGAACTGAGGTAGACAGAAAATGGAGAATAGGGTGAGTGGGGGAAGGGGTCTCTTGGGGTGGACCCCTCTGCCGGGCCTGGGCTAGGAGCTCCCTCGCGGGGCCCTTCTCCTAAAAGGGCCGGATGAGGCCTGAGCCTGGGGAGCCTGCAGATCGTCACGGCCTGAAGGGCCGTGAATATTTCATAGTAACGAGGATCGCTTTCAGAGCGCTCACCCGGGGCCGGGCAGCGTTCTCCGTGCTTCACACATATGACATCTGTGTTCACAAGGATGCCGTGAAGCAGGATTGTGACGCCCCGTCTTCCAGACGAGGAAACTGAGGCCCAGAGAGGTTAGGTCACTTGCTCTGGGACTGTGCAGCCAGAAGGTGGCAGGGCCAGGATCCAAAGCCAGGCAGTCAACCCTGGAGCCTGTGCTGTGTCATCACCGCTCCACGCCACCTCTGTCACGTGACGGTGAGGAGGAGTCATCAGGCCACGGACACCACCACCAGGGCAGCTCCCGAGCGCGACACCCTGGGCAGATGCCAGGTCCCTGTGAAGGGCTTCACACACCCGGTCTGGCTGTAACTGTCCCCATCTTTCAGGTGAGGAAACGGAGGTTCAGAGAGGGACTTGTTCAACGTCACCCAGCAAAGAAATGACAGAGCAGGGATCTGCCCCCAGCCGCATGTCTCCTTCACCCAGCAAGGCTTGGGGTGCCTGGTGGGGAAACTGGGACCACGGGAGGTGACAAGGGCCTGGGGCAGGTGAGAGGCAGGTCTGGCCCTTTGAAAAGTTCTCTTGGCTTCATGCTTGGGGCTCAGAAAGATTACCCTGCGATCTCAGCAAGTCCTCGAGTCGCTGCTGTGAGGTCGGTACCTTAGGGTCCTCACTGAACAGAGGTGGAGACTGAGGCTCGGCGGAGTCGGCTGCTTGGCCGATGCCACTGTGAGGAAGGGGGTCCCCTTCCTCATCACTCGGGGCTCTGCTGGCCTGTCCTCGGCAATGACCTCCCTGATCCCCTGACGGATCCTCACGGCCACATCAAGCAGCCTGAGCACTCCCGCTGAGGAATTCCCACCCGAAATGCACCGCCTGCATCCAAGCGCGAGGACACGCCGCGCAGCCCGGACCGAGGGAGCCTCTTCCCGCAAGATGACTGGCCCGAACTCATCACTGCCGTGCCACGGAAGACAGAACGGCGGAGGGACTGCTCCAGGTGAAGGGAGACTAGAGACAGGACAGCCGAACGCCGTGAGGGCGCCTGAGCGGATGCTGGAGAAGAAGACGCGGCTGCCGAGGATACTGTCGGGATGACGGAGGCAACCCGGGCACGGGCCGTGGGCCAGGGGCCGGGAACACGTCGGCGCTGGATTTCCTGAGCGTGATCGCGGATGGGGAAAGGCCGTGTCTCACGAGATCCCTGCCGTGTGCAGCCTTCAGGGATGAAGGGACATTGTGTCTGCAACTGACTGCCACGTGTCCCCTCGGCAACGGTGATGACAGCGGTACCACGAGCGTATGTAGACACTCACGGGGCACACGTGGCCGCAGGCAACTGGAGCGTCTCCTGAAAGGTACACACCTGCCCCCTGTTCTGGGCTGGCAACTTCTCTGTTGACTGGCAATGTTTCAGAATAAAAAGTTCAAAGGGAAAAAAAAAAAAATCCGCCCCAAACAGTACAACTCACCCGCTTCCCGCCCCCTTCCACAGAACTGGCCAGCATCTAGCGTGCTATATATTTTGCTTATTATTTTATTTTCTGCCTGGTTCTGCTGCAAGAATTTGGGTCCACGAGAGCAGGATTTTTCGTTTGTTTGTTTAGCTGCGCCATTCAGCAGCTTTCCGTATGTTCACCGAGCTGTTGCAACCATCGCCAGAATCCGGTTTAGAACGAGGCCATCGCGCCCAGGAGAAACTCCGTAGCCCAACTCCCCCTCCTCCCTAGTCTTAGGTAACCACTGATCTGCCTTCTGTCTCTGTGGATCTGCCTATTCTGGACATTGCATAGAGGGGGAAGCCACAGCGGGTGGTCTTTTGTGACCAGCTTTTCCCACTTAGCGTGTTTTCAAGGATCGCCCGGGGAGCAGCATGTATGAAGGCAGGGCTTTCTGTCTCCTTTGTTCACCCTGTGTCGGCAAAACTTAAAACAGAGCCTGACCCGTGGACGGAAAGCAACAACTACGTACTGAGTGAACGCGTGAGCGAGCGGGATCTGAACCCAAGCCTGCTGGCGGCCGAGCCCACACCCGGAACCCCGACGCAGCCCGGTCCACTTGGGCTGGCCGTGTGGCTGTGGGGACCTGGGTCCCACCCGACCCCCGTCGCGCCCCGTGACCTCGGCCCCACCCCTCCAGCCCTCTGCAGAAGAGGTGTTTGGGGGCCCGACCGTGAGGGCCAGAGAGACCCTCCCCGGGGGAGTCACAGCCCCCGTGCCAGCCCCGCCCGGCACCTTGAGGTTGTGCCCGTCGAAGGGCAGGGAGCCGCTGACGAGGGTGTACAGGATGACGCCGAGGCTCCAGATGTCCACCTCCGGCCCGTCGTACTTCTTGCCCTGGAACAGCTCCGGGGCGGCGTACGGGGGGCTCCCGCAGAACGTGTCCAGCTTCGAGCCCAGCGTGAACTCATTGCTGAAGCCAAAGTCGGCGATCTTGATGTTGGCCTCGGCGTCCAGCAAGAGGTTCTCGGCCTGCGAGGCAAGGAGAGGGCAGAGGGTGGACGTGTGCGGCGCCACAGCCAGCTGACTTGGTCCGACTGTGGCTCTGTCCTTCATTCCCTGTGTGACCTCGGGCAGTGACTTTACCTCTCTGGGCCTAGTTTCCTCATGCATAAGATGGGGATAAACACAGTCCCCACCTCACGGGGACTTATGCCGTGAAAAGTCCTCGAACAATATTTCACGCCCAGGAAGCGCTATATAACGTCAGCTCTATTACCCCGTGTGTCTGCAGGGCTGGAAGTCCTCAGGCAACCCCCTGCCCTCCGCAGAGCCTCGGTTCACCCAGCAGAAAAAAAAAATGAGGATGGATCGCTCAAGACTTACAAAGATGAAAAGCCATTTTATATAATATTTATTGTGCACCTACTATGCGCCGGGCTTTTAGACTACCATTTTTAAGAGTGGCTACATACAGTGGGGTTCAAGTACAGATTCTGGAAGAATCCTAGCTTCAAATCCCAGCTCCACCACTCACTCACTGTGTGACTTTGGGTGGATTACCGGCTCTCTCTGGGCCTCAGTTTCCGATGTGTAAACTGAAGGGTCGTTATGGCACCTGCCTCACGGGTGGATGCGGGGTTCAGTGGCAAGTGCTTACCACGGCACATGGGACAGAGTCAGCGCTCAAGAAATATTTTGTGCTGTTACGAGGTTTGGTCTATTTGTGGTGGCACGTGTTTGTTATTTGCCATTTCATGGGGGAGGGAACTGAGGCTCAGGGAGGCCACCTCGTGCCCACAGCATGAAAGTGGCAGAGATGGAATCCCAAAGAGGCCTGCCATCCCCACAGCCCCAGCGCGGAAGGAGCCTCGGGCATCCCGCCTCTTACAGCTTGTTGACTACAAACTGATGCATGAATCCACCCTTCAGACTGCTGCCCGTGCCGGCCCCTCCCAACCACCGCCCTTCCCTAGCCCAGCATCTCTGGCTTCCTCCCGGTCTCCCTACTTCCCGGGGTATTTCAGTACCACCCTGCCCCACCTCTGGCCCAACGAAGGGATAGAACCCACACAGACACACACTTCAGCGGGATCTTCCCCAAACCTCACTCTACTGGCGTCTCCGGCTCGCTCAGTGGTGACACTCCCCCTCGTGGCATTTGAGGCTCCGCAGTTCAGCCCCAACCTCACTTCTGGGTTGGTGCCCCTGGAGACTGGATCCCCAAATCCCCTTTCAGCCACTTCCAGGACCTTCCACCAGGGAGCGTGCCTCCTCCAGGCTGTTCACCGCGGATCGCCACCCCCCCCCCCCCCCCGCACCCACCCCGCTGCAGGGCAAACTCAGAAGCCTCCAAGGTGCCTCCTCAGGGGGTTGTGTGGGGACATCAGGGCAGTACAGAGAGAGGGAGTGCTTCAAAACGTCTACAGCAATTTGACAGTGGAATTTTATGTTTTTTGAATCTATTAATAATCATCTTAAAAATCAGGCTTGTATTTTGCACATCTTTCTTTTCCTTTCATTTTTATTATACTTTACCAAAGTACCTGTCCGCAGTGGATTGGGCTTTGAAAATACTCAAACAAACCTGGTCCTTTGCTACAGAAACCTTGAGAAGCACTTCCTTAAGTACTTAGACCAGGGCCTGGGACACAGCAGATGCTCAAGAAATCACGGTGTAGACAACAGACAACTTGATCCGCACCAGACAAATGTTCCTCTCGCTGGTCTAGGACGGGAAGTCCTGAGACAGGAGGTTCCCTCTGGGTGGGGCTGTGGAGCAGGGGCCCTGGGACAAGGAGTTGCCCCAGCTCAGCTCGGCCAGGCAGTAGGGGTAGGGTGGGGGGAGGCCCTGTGAGTCCCTTCCCCGAGGGGCACTAGCCCTCCCGATGGTCCTTCTCAAGTTCACAGATGCCTGTGATTCTAAGACCCTGGAGGCTGTGTGACTCTGGGGCTCTAAGATCTCAATTCTTAAAGTTTCCTGAATATTCTGACATCTCCCGCAGGCTCTGGAGTGACTAAGTCTTTATTGCATTCCAGTGACCTTGTCCAGGACGCATGTAACAGTCTGAGGCTGTTCCGGGGACACTTTGTTTCTTTTCCCTTTGTTCACTCCTCCTGTCCCCATCCCCCACCGGCTCCCCCATCAGCTGGCCTTGTTTTTGCCACAAAAGCTTGGGAAAAAGTCAAGGGGCTCTGGATGCTGAGGGAGGAGCACGAAGACAAAAGGGAGAACGTGGTGGAGGCTACCGGGCACCCCAGCGGGTGGCGGGGCGGTGCTGGGGACAAGCAGGGGTCTGTGGGCTGAGCTGGGAGGCTCACCTTCAGGTCTCTGTGTACAATGTTTTTCTGGTGACAGTAGTGAACAGCCGATACAATCTGGAGGGGAGGGGAGAGGAGAGGAGGGGAGGTCAGTTACTTATGGCTCCCAAACCCCTCAGCCTCCCTCAGAGACCCCATGAACCTGCCCCTCAACTGAGCTCTGGACTCCGGGCCTCCCCAAGCACAGGCTGTGATGCTGGTGCCCTTCCCCACCCCCCAATTCGGCCACAGCAGGAAATGATGTGGGACCTGCACAGACACACACCTCCACCCGGACATCTGGACATCCTCGCACCCAGACATCGGGACACCCTCCCAGCAAGCACCTCGGCACCAAGACAACAGGACTGGCCCCTCCTGACTTTCACGTCAAGAAACACGCATGAGAACATCGCACAGCTACAGACAGACACGCGGCCCAACATACCAGGGCTTAAGCCCCGCGCACCCAGTACAGCCGCGTCCAGCAGCTGGACAGTCCCGGACCAGCACCCTCGCTCAGATCTCTTCACCCACCCAAGCCTCACACCCAAACGCCCTCTTACCCACTGGGGCACCCTCACTGCCACACACCTGGACATTCACACACCTTCTCATCCACCTGGACATTCTCGCACCACACACGCTCTTGCTCACCAACCCATGTGCCCACACCTGGGCATCCTCCCTGCCACACATCCGAAACCACACGCCCTCTTACCCACACGCCTGGGCACCCACATATCTGCGTGCCCTCTTACCCACAAACTTAAGATACCCACGCTTGGGCCCCCCTCACCCACACACGCCAGCTGCCACATGCACTTTTACCCACACAGCTACACCCCTATATACCTGGGCACCCACACTCCTACACTCACACACCTCGGCGCCCTGGCACCTGTGTGCCCTCTCAGGCACACTCTTATATACGGGGCGCACCTTCAAACCCGCACATCTGACACTGGCGCACCTGGGCACTTTCACGCCTGACCCCCTTGGCCACCCAGCTGGGTACCTGCATCCCTCCATCTGGGTTTCCTCACACCTGGGCATCTGCACGCCCACAGCCACCCAGCTCTCCACCTTCACCCCCACGCTGCCTTAAGCCACGCCCCCAGGTCCTTGGACAGCCCAGACCCACACCCAGCAATCAGACCCTTGTCGCCAGGGACTGGGGCTCCCCTCCCAGCCCCACCCGCAGCTGTGACCCCAACCTGTCGGAACTTGGCTCGAGCTTCCTTCTCCTTCATGCGGCCGTGTGACACGAGGTAGTCAAACACTTCTCCTGCAGGGCAGAGGCCGAGCGGGGGGTCAGGGCGGGGCTTGGGGGGGGGCGCGGAGAGCAGGGCGGGGAGGGGAGGAGCCTCACCAGCACTTGCATATTCCATCACCAGGTACAGGGTCTTCTCTGTCTCGATCACCTCGAAGAGTTTCACTGCAATGGCCGGGGGATGGGGGCAGGGAGTTACAAGAGAAGAGACCCCCTCACCCTCCACCAGCACTTGGTAACTGCGCACATGCTGACCATAACACCCCTTACTCAAGAACACTCGGTGGCTCCCTACTGATGACAAGATTTTCCAAACGCCCTGGCCCCACTTGACCACCTTCTCCACTTCCTCACAAGAATGTCAGCTCTATGAGGCCAGGGGTTTGTACCTGTTTTCTTTACCGCCGTGCCCCAGAGCCTGGCACATAAGCAGCCACTCGGTAAGTATTCACTGAGTATATATAAACAAATAGATGAATAAATGCTACGGCCACATTCAGGCCAGGCTAAATCCTGCTTCTTTTGTAGAGACCCCACTCTCTCCACTCTGCCTAATGACAATGGCAATGACGATGGATGCTGCTGCTGACAATAATCAGACCAGCTCCCACAGCTTAGCTCCCAACTAAGTGTTTTGCATGCATGACCTTACCCAATGCTCGCAATGACCTTGAAGTCAGCCCTCTTATCACCACCACCACCACCCCCGCTCCAGAGGAGGAAACTGAGGCTCAGAGAGGTTGAGTGACTCACCCAAGGTCACACAGCCAGGGAGCAGGGATACTGCTACGAAAAAACAGGTCTTTCTAATCACTATAACGGCCAGTTCTCTCCTCCCCCGACTCTCTTTTCCCAAGTGCCCTGGTTGGTATCCACCGAGCCCACTCCCTTCCCCTCCTCACCGATGTTGGGGTGGTTTAGGCCCTTCATGATGCGGACTTCTCGGAACAGCTGGAAGAAAGGAAGAAAGAGAAAGATGAGGGTGGGCTGCTTTGAGGACCCTCTTCTCAACCTTGCCCCTGCCCTGCTCCCTCTCCCTGGGCCTCACCTTCTGCAGGCTGCTGGGGTTCAGCTGGGTTTTATCGATGATCTTGATGGCCACCTAGAGACGGAAGAAAGGGGGGAAAGGTCTAGGTACCACAGGCCCTGGAGCTGGGAAAGGTTCCCTCAACCCAGATCACCCTAAGATTATCCTTCCTTTTTCCCTTTTCAGAGACAGCTCTCAACCTGGGCCATTCTTAGTGGATGTGGGCCCTGAGCCTCACGACCTCTGCACATGCTGTTCTTAGCATGTCCAGTGCTACCCTTACTTCTGCAGGGAAATACATGCCCTGTACCACCACGGGGCCTGGGTGGGGCGGCTCCGAGGGCCTGCGTGAGTGAGTGTCAGGGTGACTGAGACCTTGAGGCGGCCCCTCTGGGAGGGCATCTCAGACCATTCACCCGTCACATCTTTGTTTTGAAGACACAAACTGTGGAACAAGAAATAATAACCAGACCTCACCTCTACTGAGCAGTCACACGGGCCAGGCCCTGGTCTATGCGCTTTACAAATGAGAACTCTCTTACTCCTCACAACAACCCTATGAGATGATCCTCGTTTTACAAATGGGGAAACCGAGGCACAGAGCTGTTCAGTCACTTGGCCAGGGTTACTCTTGGCCGGTAAGTTGGTGGGCTGGGATTTGAACTTAACGCAGACTTGACAGTCAACCTCTCAAACACTTAAAATCTATAGGTAGCTTTGAACGAGCTTTGAGGTGGTCATCATGGGGGAAAAAAATCAGAACATTACTGAATCCTCTTTGTACTTACCCTGAAGTTTGGTTCAGTTTTTATTTTGAATTTCACACTGGGGTACAGCACTTCAAAAGCCGTAATCCAGCTTAGGTCTTTAGTTTTCCCAAAGGATTTTGGGGTCACCCCCCAATCACCCCAGATCCACTGGATTACAGAACTCTTCCCTCAGGAGGCTCTGTTCCTTTAGAAAACCCTGGAATCACGTTCAAGACCACATGAGAGGAACAATGTGCTCTTTGTGGGGGAAGAGGGTCCCTTAGCTTTCTTCATATTTTCACAAATGCGTTTTTAATCTTGTCAAGCACTTTTCATGCCAGTATTGAGATGATCATATGGTTTCTGCCCTTGAATCTGTGAATGTGGCGAAGTACATGAATAAATTGTCAACTTGAAAAAAACTGTGCGTTCCTCGGATAAGCCCAGCTTTGTCGCCACACAGCTTTCTTTAATTGGTCTGTCAGATTCTTTTTGCTAACGTTTTGTTTAAGATTTTTTTACCTATATTCGCATGTAACACGGGCCCACAATTTTATGCCTTATCTGGTTTTGTTGTCACCAAAGAGCACATAAAATATGTCTGGCAGTGGAACCTCTTTCTTTAGTCTCTGGAGATATTAGCATAAAAATGAAATGTTTGGTACAATTTGCCCATAAAACCATTGGGGCCTGGTGACTTTTGTATGTATGGCACAGACAGCGTGAGGGCAGGATGAATTGCTCCAGTTACTTTCTCTAAAATTGAAAGAGGTGCAGAGGGGTCATAAACCCACCCACCATCTTTTTTTTTCCCCATTAAGTTTGAGTTAGACGTGTCCTCTCCCTTTCTGCAATAATGTTGCCATACTCAGTACATATACCCATCCTGGAAGGCAAAGTGGGGAGAGTGAGACTGTGTAGACATGAATAAACCTCTTGTGTTCTCAATCAAGATCACTGGAAGATTTGGTGGGACCAAAGTCCACCATTAAAACAGGGAGGTGAGGGCTTCCCTGATGGTGCAGTGGTTAAGGGTCCCCCTGCCGATGCAGGGGACACGGGTTCGTGCCCCGGTCCGGGGCCCGTGAGCCATGGCTGCTGGGCCTGCGCGTCCGGAGCCTGCCCTCCTAAACGGGAGAGGCCACAACAGTGAGAGGCCCACGTACCGCAAACAAAAACAAAAACAAAATCAAAAACAGGGAGGTGGCCTAGGTTTAGATACAAAAACCATGTGACTTCTTAGAAACCCTACACATGGCTTGCCTGCGATCGGAGACAGCCCAACAATTTCAGGGATGCCTGAAATTGGCTCCCTTTTCCTACTTGAGTTGTTCTGGGAAAATGTGAGACGTTCTATTGTGAGGGTGAGAGACTTACATGTGGTCACAAAGCAAAGCGAGGGCCAAGCCCCACTTCTCCCTACCTCCCACCAAGAGCCAGGGCTGCAGGATTCTGCCCCGAGCCCCGCCCCCTCCCCTCACTCACCTCCCGGCCGGTAAGGATGTGCCGGGCCAGCTTGACTTTGGCAAAGTTGCCCTTCCCGATGGTCCTCAGCAGGCGGTAGTTGCCTACATGGGGCTGCTCTTCGGGACAGGAGGCGATGGAGTTCCGGCAGCGGGCACCCAGGGAGCGGCTGGACCAGGACGGTCCCTTGTCCGAGGAGCGGCCAATGCCCAGGGTGCCATGCTGGGCGGGGGAGACGGAGCGTGAGAGGTGGGCAGCGCCCATCCAGTCCACCTGGGCGCTGGGGTGCTTAACTCCAGCCATGGCCACTGGTCCCCTCGTGGCGCTTTCCAAAGCCGCGCCAGAGAGGAGGCTTTGGGTTCCCCATCTTTCTCTGCAAAAAGACACCTCCGAGAACAAAGATGCTGGGGCTCCCCCAACTCTGCAGCACCTGGGACCCCAGGTATCAGGTCTCTTCTTCACCCCTGCCTGCAATCAGCCTACCCACTCCCCCAACTTCCTTTCCTAATTACTAGAACCTCCATCAGCTCCAAGATACTGTATTCTAATGCTGCAGCCTCCAACCCCAATCAACGCCGACTCAGTCTGGACTCAACCCTCTACCCCTACCCTCACTGCTTCCAACATTCCATTTTATCCATCACTGCCCCCATCCAGCCCCCCAGTTCTATGGCAAGCCCATATTTCAACACCTGACTTCCAGTTTACTGCCCGCAATGCTTTCTTCTGATCCTTATTGCCCCAAGTTCTACTCCAAACAGTGTAACCGACCGTCTTTCATTTCGCCCTGACACTGTAGCCCCACACCGTTAACCTTCCTCTGCGGGAAACTTTGTTGCTTCCTCGCTGGGGTGGGCGTGGGGCGGCACCGCCCTGCGAAACGCGGCTGCTCCGTCGGTGCCGACACCCGCTGACTCCCACGCTACACCACGATGTCCCCGACGCTGTGTTCCTGCCATCCCGTCCCTCCTGGGCCTCTCTCCCCCGCGGGTCACCTGCCTGCTCCTGGCTATCCTGTCCTGATTGTGAGCCCCAGGGACCGTGCCTCCCTTTTAGCGCCGGGGCCCAAGGTGTGGGTGACAGAGGCCGCAGCCAAGATGGCTCTCTGCTCAGACCCTGGGCTGCCGCTGGGCCCTTCCCAAGGGCGGGGGTGGGGGTGGGACACAGGAGGACACAGGGAGCTGAGGAAGACAGAAGGCCAGGTAGGCAACGAAGAGGAGGACCCGGGCTGCTCCTCGCAGCGATCTGCCGGGCCACTGAACAGTGGTGAGGCTCACCATTTACTGAGCACTGGCCATTAAGGCACCACCATTCCCATTTTAGAGGCAGGCAAACTGAGGCTCAGAGATGGGACCTGAACCCAGACAGTTGACCCCAGAGTCGATGTCTTCACCGCTGCCGCGCCACACCGTCTCACACTCCTGCCATTTTTATTAAGTAGGCTTTACTGTTGGCCAAATCCTGGGCATTAAAGCACCTCATCTGCATTTAATTCCTACAGCAGCCCAATGACGGCGGCATCTGTATCCCCATATTCCAGAGGTGAAACTGGGGCTTGCAGCGAGATGGTGCCTTGTCAAGGTCACACAGTTCATTCATAAGAAGCAGAGAGGTAATGCTCCCCACAAGGGGCAGAGAGACAGCCGCCCCTGCTGGCGCCCTAACCACACGCCTGCTGCCTACGGTGCCTTCACCTGACTTCCAAGGTGGGTCCAGTTATGCTCCGCACTCTCCACGTGGGGACCCCAAGGCTGAGGGCAGGGTTAAGTGCCTCGCCCAAGGTCACAGGGCAGACGTGGCAGAGCGCCTAGGATTCGAACCCGGGCCTGCTGACTCCTGAGCCCCCAGCTCTTTCCCACATCCCCCACCGGGCTGCTCACAACCCCAGGCTTCCTTCCCGGAGAGGGCAGGAAGGGAGCTGGAGATCCTGGCAGATAAGACCTCTGATTCTCACCCAGATAAGGGCTTGGAGAAGAATCCCCAGCAGGTGGTACGAGGGGAGCCAACTGGGGCTGGGCTGGCACCCCACTGAAGGCAGCGTGGCTGAGGGACCCCTGCAAGGGGCAGCTGGGGCAGTGGGTGACAAGGCCCTCAGGGGCCGGGGGCGGGAGCTAAAATTGGCCGGCACCACCAGCTGGCCTGGCTCCCTCCCGCCGGCTGGTGCCCCAACACCGGGTCTGTTGCTAGGGAACCTCCAGAGAGCCTGGGTGGTGGGGGGCCTCGAACTTGGGGTTGGGGAGCATGACCCCACATGGCTGTCATCATGGTAACCAGGTGGCAGAGGAGGGGGCTATGACCTCAGATTCCAGACGGAGAGAGGTGACCCTCTGCCAGGACTGACAAGCAGGTCTTACAGACTGGAGCTGGGAGGAGAGGGGAGAATTAGCCTTCCCGAAGTCCCCCTGTTGCACAAATCTGAACAATAAGAGGAGGAGGAAGTGCTCGTATAAGCCCTGTTTTACAGATGAGGAAACTGAGGCTCAGAGACGTGAGGTAACCTGCCTGAGGTCACACAGCTAGGGAGGGACAGAAACTAGATTTGAACTTACGCTTCTCTGAAAAATCAAAATCATAACAACAACAATAATAATAACAGTAGTAGCTACAATAGGCCTGGCCCTGTGCATCTCGCTCACATAATCTCTTTGGCTCCTTATAACGTCCCTAACGGGGAGGTGCTACCATCAACCCCATTTAGAGGTGAAGAAACTGAGGCTCCGAGCAGGGAGTGGGTCTGCAAGCTCACATGACAACTAATGACAGCCCTGGGTTGAGGATCCATGGCTGTCTGACTCATGTCCACAGTCACAATAGCAGCGAACACGTGTGGAGTGCATCCGATGTGTCAGGCTTTGCCCCCATCATCTCGACTAACCCTCTGAGGGACTCAAGCCATCACCCCATTTTGCAGGGCAGGAAACAGGCTCAGAAGGCGAGAGCCAGTTGCCTGAGGTCACAGTGCCAAGTGGCTGGCAGAAGCAGCACCGGAACCCAGGCCTGTGGGCTCCTTGTCACTTTCTGGAGTGGCTGGGGTGGGGTCGGGGAGAGGTGGGTTTCTCATTGAAGACTCCAAATCAGAGGCTGGCCTACAGCCTGATGGGTCGTGATGGCAGTGGTGGTGGTGATGGGGGAGCTCTATGAGGCAGGGTCCTACAAGATGAAGGCACAGAGACAAATCTCTCTGGTGGGGATCTGGGGTGAGGGTGGCTGAGGATTCGCAGGGACCTGGCAGAAGGCCTGGAAAGGGACGAAGACCCCAGCTGGGGAGGAGTCTGGCATTGGTTGGTGGGAGGGTCTTTTGAAGCAGTGAGAGTAAATCAGGGAAATGGGGAGGGGGGGTCTCTCTGGGATTGTTCCTGGCTGTGGTGCAGGGACAGGGTGGGTCTGGGAATAGTGGGAAGGGTACAAGCCATGGGACAATGGAAGTCAGGAGCCAAGGATACCTAACCCAGGGGCCTGGGTCTTGAGGAAACTCCTAGAAGTCAAAAAAAGGGGTTTCTAGGAGCACTCCTTGGAACCAGAGAAAAGTCCAGGGGCCTGAAATCCTGAGGAAGGGGCTTCCTGGGCAAGGGGCAGATCCAAGGAATAAAGGCTGAGCCTGGTGGGGGTCAAGAGGCCTAGGAACTTGGGGAGAAAGCTCCCAGCGGACAGACCCCAAGGGAAGAGGGCTTAGAGCCAGGGCAAGACCAGAGGATTCAAATCCAGGAGTTTTCTGGAACAAGGATCTGGGGCCAGGCCTCGTGAGCTGGGGAAGGACTCTGAAGCTGAGGAGGGGGTTTCCCTGGGAGACCAGACCCCTGGCAAGGATAGGGGAGGCCCTGGGGCAGCGGAAGGGATGGGGGCCTGGAGATCTAAGGGATGAGGTAGTATCCTGTGAGGAGGGGCCTGGCCTAGGAGTGGGGTCAAGGGGTTGGGGGCTTGGGGAGGGGGCTTGCCTGAAGTGGAGAAGTTGATACAGGGAGGAGGAGGCCTGGAGTCAGACTGGTTCAGGGCCTAGAAATCCGAGACTGAGCTGGGGGCCTGGAAGTTGGAGGCCAAGGCTTCCTGGGAGAGGAAGAGACCAGAGAGGGTCTGGGAGGATCTGGGGGGGCTGGAGATGCTGGGAATCCAGGGACAGGGCTGCTTGGAAGATGGGGACCAGGCCTGGAGGTGGAGAGACCTTGAACACTGTAGAAAGGACCCTCGGCCCAGGAAAGGTGGAACCGGCTTCCTGTGAGGGGGTGCCCACAGGAACCCGGAGGATCCCCGAGGGCCAGAAAGCTGGGAATGAGAGGACAGGGGATCCTGGGGAGCCCGGCACCCAGATCCAGACGGGGAAGGCCAGAGGCAGAGGCAGGACTGGGCCAGGCCTTCCTGGGAGAGGGCCGGGGCTGGGCCTGAGGGTCAAGAGCCCGGCAAATCCGGGAAGGGGCCAGTTGTCGGATGCGGGAGGCCTGGAGGGGAAGGGGCTTAAGAACCCGCTGGAGAAGGGAGGGGCTCCTGCAAGGCAGGGGAGGGGGCTTCCTGGAGGGAAGAGACCCGAGCGGAAGCGGTCTGCAGAGGGACAAGACAGGGGTCCCCCGAGAGGGGCGCCCCCAGGGGTCGGGCTGGGCTGAGGAGTGGGGGAGGGTCGAGAGGCCTGGAAGTCCTGGCGGGGGTCGGTGGGTGGCGAGCCAGGCCGGGCCGGGGAAATGAGGGTAGGGGCTCGCGCGGCGAGGGACACAGCAGGGCGAGGGGTCCGGCGGCCGGACCCAGCCGGGGCTCCCCAAGGGGCCGGGCCCCACTCACCGTGTCCGAGTTCCGATCGTTGCCCGGGGCCAGAGCCGTCCGCGAAGACATTTTCTCCGGGTCTCGGGGGACTGGGCGGCCGGGTCGGTGGGGGGGGCGGGGGTCCCGGGGTCCCCTCTCTTCCCCTCCCCCCCCGCCGGCCTGGGGACGCGAGCTCAAAAGCTGGGCGCCGTGGACACCCGGGTTCACGCCGTGGGAGAGGGGGCAGGGCGGGGCAGGGAAGGGGATGCCGAGGGTCCTAGTGGCCCCGCACAGCGGGGGCCCGGGGCGCCATGGGGGCGGCGGGCAGGCGGGCGGGCGGGGGCCGGGGAGGGGGCGCGGAGCCGGCCCGGGCGGCGGCGGAGGGAGGCGGTGGAGGGGCCGGGGAGGAAGGGACGTCAGGGGGAGGGGCGGGCAGGGCGGGGCCGTCAAGACCCCGCCCCCTGCCGCCGGCACTTAAAGGCGCAGGCCAGGGCCGGCCGGGGGCTCTGGGGGCAGAGGCAGGTCTGGGCGCGTTGAGGGGGGAGCGTGTTCTCACCAGAGAGTACAGACTCACCGGAAGAGAAGAGAGAGAAACGCCAAGGCACAGCGCCAGCGACGCAGAGAAAAATACTGAGAGACGCAGAGATAGAGAAGCTCAAAAAAAGAGAGACAAAGAGACACAGAGATAGAGAGACAGAGGTGGGGAGAAACACAGAGACACAAAGAGATGAAAAGACAGCCAAAGCACGGAGAGACCAAAAGACAGAGAAAGGCAGAAAGAGGGAGAAATGTAGGGAAAGAGAGACACATACAAAGAGACAGAGTGAGAGATACAGAGACACAGAGAGCGACAGGACTGACAGACGCACGCACGGAGACAGAAGGAGAGACAGAGATGCAGAGACCCGCGAAGAGAATGGAGACAGGACTGACAGAGAAGCCCTCAGAGGCAAGAACCACGCAGGCAGCGCTGTCCACATTCTCCCTCCCAGCCCCCCTCTCCCCAGTCCAGGAAGCTCTGGGGACCGAGGGCTAAGGATGCTGGGGGGATGGTGTATGGGCGGAGCCACTGAGGAAGGGTGACCTACCTCTCTAGCAATGCTGCCTCCCACCTCCCAGAAAACTCCAGACCCCAAGGTTGTAGGTTGCAGGCTCCTCTCTTCTGCACCCTAGCTGGGGTCCCAGGACTCACTCTGCCCAGCTCTGTGACTCAGGGCAGGCACTTGCTCTTTCTGGGCCTCAGTTCCACAGTCTGTAAAGTGAGGGGGAGGATCTGCATGTTGCTTTCGTGGCGGGGCTGAAGTAGGTGCAAAGGAACTCGGTGCAGGTATTCTCCTGATGGGCAACCTGAGACCAGAGAGGTCAAGGGCGTTGCTGAGACCACACAGTGCCCTGGGAACCACGCGTTCCCTCTAGATCAGGGTGGGATGAAAGAAAGACGGGCATTGTCTTGGCCTGGGAATCACACAGCCCTTGCATGGGACCTATCTATGCCCTGCCCCTGTCTGTTTGAACATCTTCCTGAGCCTCAGTCACCCTTTCTAAAAAATGGGTGTGACAGTAACAGCAGTGTGCTGGAACCAGCTCAAGCAAGCTGATTTTTGAAGTCTCAGAGATTTTGGAACTGTTTTTTTTTTTTTTTTTTGCGGTATGCGGGCCTCTCACTGTTGTGGCCTCTCCCGTTAAGGAGCACAGGCTCCGGACGCGCAGGCTCAGCGGCCATGGCTCACGGGCCCAGCCGCTCCACGGCACGTGGGATCCCCCCGGACCGGGGCACGAACCCGCGTCTCCCGCATCGGCAGGCGGACTCTCAACCACTGCGCCACCAGGGAAGCCCTGGAACTGGTTTTTAAACAGCCATTAATAAAAATTAAATTATGCAAACATACAATTAAATAAATTATATTTAAAACAAAGCTAATAATTACTCATCACGTCCTCATTATTTTACATGTTACTCCTGTGTGTGATCCTGAGGTTATTTACATCTATTGTATTCACATAGTGAAACTGCTATGTAAGGGGTGACTGCGCATCTCTTCCTCCCGAAACGCTTTCAGTCATGTCACCCCGGTAGCTTGAAATTAGCCACGGTGGAATATTTACACCATGGAAATGGGCAAGTACTACAAAGCAAGGTTTTCCACCCTCATTCCCCAGAGAGCTGGTTGTTACACATTTACCAGGATATCACTGGTTGATACTATCAGCTGCATCGACTCACAGAGGCTTCCTCTGTCCAGGCTCTGAGCACGTTATCCTTTCTGCCACACTATGAGATTGGACCATCATTATCACCCCCACTTACAGAGGAAAAACAGCATGCTGAAGGTCACACAGCTGGCGAGCAGCAGGGCTGAGATGTGAACACAAGTTTCGCCAGACTCCAGAACTTGGACTCTTAACCACTACGGTCCCCTATCCCTGGATGGTAATAGCAGCAAAGTCTGTCTGCAACAAATTAATGAGACTATGTAAGTGAAGTGCTTCACGTGGGAACAGATTAGAATTTCCTAAATGGGTGATATTATTATTCAGCAAATGGAGCCTGAGGAGTCTCAGGGAGGGTGGGAGGCAGAGAGGGAGGAGTTCAGGATGTTGTTCTAGAAGCTCTGGGATCTCAAGGGTTCTGCGGGATGAGGGGTGGGGTCTTGGGCATAGGGGGCTGAATCAGCCCAATCCCATCCCAGCTCTAGCGCGGAGAGCTGCAGTTCTCCGGTACACCACACGGGGGCAGAAGATCACCTTCCTATACACGTTTGCCCACCACACTGCGGGATGCACACTGGCTCCCCAGTTCCCAGTACTATCCCCACCCTATTTCCCAGATAGGGAGACTGAGGCTTAAAGAGAGGAGGCTATGACATGGATGAGCCTTAAAAAATTATGCTGAGCAAAAGAAGCATACAAAAGACCACTTATTGTATGATTCCGTTTATATGAAATATCCAGAATAGGGAAATCCTTTCTGACAGAAAGTAGATTCAGGGTTGCCAAGGGCTGCGGGAGGGTGAGGAGTTGGGAACGACTGCTAACGGGTTACAAGGATTTCTTTTTGGTGACAATGTTCTGGAAGTAGATGCTGGTGGGTTGTCACAACCTTGTGAATGTACTAAAAACCACTGACTTACACACTTTAACAGGGTGAATTCTATGGCACGTGAATTCTATCTCAATAAAAAAAATTAAGTTAAAAAAAAAAAAGGGAGAGATCCAACAGTGGCCACGGCCCATAACAGGCCACTTTGGTTCCAGCTCGGGCTGCCTTCCGATTACCACAGGTCCACACTGATTTGGGGAGGACATAAACTGTTTCTCCCCCTCCCCTCTAGGCCAGCAAACCAGCCCCTTTCCCAGGGCCCATTGTCTGGCAAATCCAATCCTTGAACTGAAGCCTTCAGACCTTGGAATCTTAACCCCTGATCCACCTATCCCAACCTAATGTCTACAGAGCCCTGGCTGGGGCTGGGGGAAAGCAGTGACCTGACCCCAATGTCAACCCTACCTCATCCCAACCCCAGTTTTGCTGAGGCAAGTGACCATTCTCTCAGGCCAAACACCTGGGATGCTATGCCTGAGCCCCCAAAGGGCCACCTAAACTTAAAACTCAGCCTTAAAAGTCACCCTAATCCTGCATCTCACCCCATCCAACCCCCAACCCATTCCCAGTCCCAACAGACCTGCCATCTCTATCCCCAACTTCCAATCCTTAGCTCTGATCTGTCCCCATTGGTGCAATCGGTTCCCAGATCTTTACTGAGCACCTACTATGCGCCAGGCACGCATCTAGGGGTAGCAGATGAACAAGGTAAGCAAAATCTGCTTTGAATTTATATTCGATTGGCACGGTCAGAAAATCTGCCAGGGAGACAGAGGAATTTGATCATTTCAGATTGTAGAAGGTGCTATAAAGGAACGGGCAAATCAGAGCAATGTCCCATGGGGAGAGAGAGCACAGGGCTGGCAGAAGTACTTCTGCTGGTCAGGGAATGTGTCCTTTGAGGAAAGGACTCTGGAGCTGAGACCTGGATGATAACGAGGAGTGGGGGGGCGTATGGAGACGTGGGGATGGCGGCTTTTCGGCAGAGAGAACCACAATTCCAAAGTCATGCCCAAGGGTCACCCCCTTAGGGCTCCAATCCCAGCCCCTGGGCCCAGCAGAACCTTCCTTCATGTCTTTACCCCAGAGCAGGGAACGCAAGAGAGAGCTTCGGGCTCACATCCAGCACGGGGTGTCTCCGGGGGTACCAAGGATGGTGTTGTCACCTTGGGAGGTGTGAAGAGCAGGCTGGGGGGGGGGGGCGGTGCCAATTCCGGCCTGGGGTTGGGGGCCGAGGGTGGGGACCTGACTGCGGCCTTGTCCTTCTTCCTAGCCCAACCACAGCCTGGCCTAAAAGGGCAGACAGATAACAAGTCCTTCCCGCCCCTGGCCCCAGAGAGGGAGGGGTTTCCTGACAGGAAATTGACCTCCTCTAACCCCCCCACCTCCTCAGATCCAAGCTCTCAGCAGTCCTGGCTGAAGTAGCCTCAGGACAGGACAGCAGCACAGAGGGGTACTGACAAGGAGGTGAGTCTGCGGGAGGAGGGGGCAGGGTTCACAAGCCCCTGGGGCCCTCCGAATTGGGGGCTGGACCAGAACTTGCGAGAACGGGTGCCCTGAAGCCAGGAGAGGCTGGGGGCAAAGAGAAACCCTAGGGCCTGAGCTCGGGAGGGTGCCAACCAGCAAGAGGGTGGCGGGAGGAGATGGAGGAGCTGCAGGAGGGTGCAGGGACTCTCACGGTCTGGGTTGCCCGGGAGCCACGGAGAGCTTGGAACCACCAAGGGAGAAGAGAGACAAGATGTCATTGGGTCGGAAGCTCTCTGAGTTCAGGTGGGAAGGCGGAGGCCAGAGAGGGGTGAGCGCTCTACTCCATCCCCAAGAGACGGGGTCTTGGAGATGGAGCCCTGCTGGGATGGGGTGGGGAATGAAGATGTGGATGAGCCTGAAAGAGGCTGCGCCGGTGTCAGAATTGTTTGCGGGCAAGGTCTGGAGTGCGCTTGTGTTGGACACAATTTGTCAGGGCAGCTCCCCGATGCGGGACTGGGGCTGATGACTTCTGCAGACAGGTCGGCCGGCCGGGGACCTGTTTGGGGAAAGGCTGGCAGCGAGGAAGAGGAGGAGGAGCCCAAAGAGGGAAGCTCTGGTGGCCAAGACATCCTGCAGGAGCTGGGAGGCTGGGGGCTTTGAGGGATGCCTCGGAAGTGAGTCAGGGGCCCGGCACTGGGCAGCAGACGAGGGGGCTGGAGGGGGCAGGATGTCAGTTTGCAGAGGTGGGTGTCGGAGCCAGGAAGGGGAAAGACGTCGGGCCCAGTTTTGGGAAAATGCTGCAGCCAGGTCTGAGGATGTTGGAAATGGCTTGAGGGGGATCCCGTTTAGGGGTGGATATGGGAGCCGGCGTGGGAATGTCAAATCCAGCATGGGTGGAAAAAAATCCAGTTTGGGTGATGTTGACTTCAAATGGAGGGAAACCGGAGGCCCCTGTTTCGAGGGGGAGGTGGACTTTTTTTTGGAGCGGGGGGGGGGGATGATGGAGCCATTCTGCGGATTAGGCATGTGGAGGCCGGTTTGGAAGATGAAAGACAGAGAAACCAGTGTGTGAGTAGTGTGTGTATGGGGAGGGGGGCTGGTATCGATTGCCCACAGCCATGGGGGTTCCAGGCAAGGGTTGCCATGGTGACTGCCTCCCTGGGGGATCGGGGACCATGGAGACTGGAGAGAGGGTGGGACAGTGTTTCTAGAAAGAGGAGGCTTGAGAAACGATGGCTAAGGTGTACAGGGTGAAGTCAGGGAGGAAAGAAGGGGCGTCCCCACCAGGAAAGGAGATGCTCTTGCCCATAGTTCAGCCAACCCAGGGCAGCATCAGCCTTCCTCCCACGCCCCCCGTGCGCTCCTACACCCACTGCCCCAGCTTGACGCTGTCCCTGACCTGCTCAGAACCTGTCCCGGTTCAAAACAGCCTACGTGTCCAGCCACAGGAGGATGCGCGAACATCTGAGCCTTAACACAGACCGTTCACAGTCATACGGGGAAACAGTGGGCAGCACTTGACTAGTGCCACAGAGACAGGCATGGAAAATCTCACACGTAAAACGTGAGGGCCGAAAAGCAAGATGCCGGGGATACACGGAGCATGACAGTATTTATGGAGAGTTCGAAACCACGTAAAACAGTACGTTATCTCTGGATACTGGTCTGGGTGGGCAGGCACAGGGTCAAAGTCCGCTTGGACTGGCTTTCCTTGGGAGAGGACTAGAGTGGGAGGCATCGGGGAGGGGCTTGGGGGCCTTCAGTGCATTTGCAGTGCTTGAGTCTTAGTTCCCAGACCAGGGATTGAACCCGCACCCTTGGCAGTGAAAGTGCAGGGTCCTAACTACTGGACCGCCAGGGAATTCCTGCAATGCTTGATTCTTAAAAGAAAAACAAAAACAAAAACAAAAAAAAACACAACACCCAAAGAGCAAATGCTTGCATTAGATGCAGCTAGGATCGTAAGCACAGGGGTGTTTGTTAAATTTATTTTCTATACTTTTCTGAACATTTGGAATATTTCACCATTTTCAAAAGTGCCCTTCTAAGGCTCCCAGCGCCCTCAGAAGAAAGTCCAAGCCCTTCCTTAAGGGTTTTCAAGGCCCTGTGTGGACTGCTCCTCGCCCACCTCTCCGATTTGACTTATCATGCCTCCTCTCCCACAAAGAATGAAGCCCTTGTCTCCTTCCTTCGTTTCCCCGTTTAGCACCCACTCATTCCCAGAGCGCCTGCCCTGGGAGCTGGGGACACACTGGTGACCCAGGCAGCCCCGCCCCTGCCCTCTTGGGGCTCACAGCCCAGTGGGGGACACAGGCCCAGTCCCAGAGTGGGAGTTTCAAGCGGGGTGTGCCTGACTCAGCCTGGGCATCTGGGAAGAGGCAAGGCGGGATAGCGCTGACGAGGCGTCCGGCTGGCGAGCGGGGGGCGGGGGGGGGCTGAATTTTATCTCGAGGGCACTGGGGAGCCATGGAGGGTTAAGGGAAGGGGGGAGGGGCAGGTCGGAGCCTTCACAAGGTCCTCCTAGGTAGACTGGAGAACTAGAGGCTGGAGATCAGGGAGGAGGCTGCAGCAGGGAAGCGGGGGGCAGGGGGGCTTGGACTGGAGCAGGGGCCGTGAAGAGGTAGGAGACAGGGATTAAGGAATGGGCAGGACTTGGGAAGCTTCGAGCTCCCTGAGGGCGGGGACTGGGTCTGCCTTGGCCACTGCTGTGTCCTCAGTGCCTGCTCAGGGCTGGGCCCATGTAAATACCTAATCTGTGTGTGTGTGTGTGTGTGTGTGTGTGTGTGTGTGTGTGTGTGTGTTAAAATCTACATAACATAAACTTTACCATACCAGCCACTTTAAAGTGTACAATTCAGTGGCATCGAGTACATTCGCAATGTTCTCAACCATTGCCACGAATTCCAGAACGTCTTCATCCCTCTAAAAGGAAACCCTGCACCAGTTAAGTGGTCACAGCCCAGTCCCCCTCTCCCAGTCACTGGAAACCACGAATCTTCTTTCTGTCTCTATGGATTCGTCTGTTCTGGATATTTCCCAGTAAAATGTTTGCTGGAGGAATGAATGGGGAGGGTAGAGGACACAGGGGGTACTGACTGGACAGGGGAGATGAAGCAGGTGCCCAGCTGTGCGGACAGAAGACCCGGGCAGACAGTGGGGTGGGGCCCGGGTCCCCATGCAGTCTCTGCCCTTCGCTGGCTGTGCCACCGCGGGCAAGACCCTGCCCCTCTCTGAGCCTGTTTCCTCGGGCAGTAGAAGGGCGCCCGAAGGTGATGAACACCCCGGGACAGGAGTGAGGCAGGGGAAGGGTCTGGAGGCCGATGCTTGGGGGAGAGAAGCCTGCGTCTGGAATCTGACATGCCTGGGTTTGAAACCCGACTCTGTCCCCGAATCACTGTGGGACCTTAGGCAAACACTTGTGCTCTTCTGAGCCTCAGTTTCCTCATCTGCAAAATGGGCATAGTGACGTCACTCTCTTCACGAGATTGTGCAGACTCAAGGGGTAAGTAAGCGCTCAGACCAGTGCCTGGCACACATGCCCCAACGTGCTGGGTACACAAAGGCATTGTCATCACTGCCACCCGGCATCAACACCACCGATGGTCCATTATTTTTTCCCCAGGTCCCCGCCTGTCAAAATGCCCATCCTGAAGAGTCTAGGGGTGGCAGACTCTAAGATGTCCCGGGCGGGGACACTGCCTCTGAGGTCCTCTCGGAACCCCTTTGAGGAAGCTTCGGGGCTGGAGGAAGAGGAGGCTGGGGAACTGGCGACCCTGCCCAACGGAACATCATGTCGCCGCCGTGCCACCCTGGAGAAGCTGGCAGGCCTGGCCCCCTTCCGGCTGGGCAGAACCCCTGGCCGGCGGGCGGGCAGCCCTGGGGACGGGCAGCTTCGCTCTTTCCTGGGCCGTGTGCTGACACCAGGGATCCGCAGGAGCTCAGCAGATTTTGGCCTCCTGGCCAGGCTTCAGGGGACCCGAGCCCAGGGCGACGAGGAGGCAGCTGGGGAGGCTGCCCGGAGACTGGCCTTCCTGAGACTGGGGCGTGGGCCCAAGCCCCGGCGGGCATCACTGGCTGAGAGGGTGGTGCCCGCAGGTGAGGCAGCTCCCGAGCCCCCGCCCAAGGTCCCGGAGCCCCCGAAGATAAAGGAGCCGTTGTCAGGTGAGTCGGGAGTCCCGGCCCAGACCTGCGAGGATCACAGTGTCTCCACCCGTGGCCCCATCTCCATGCACATCTCCAGCTTCCATCGGCCCACCTCCACGGACACGGCCAGCCTGTCCCCGCTGTGGTCCTAATCTCCATCACCGAGCTCCAGCTTCAGCCCCGTCTCCACCCCCAGCCCAATCTGTCCCTCTCTCCATCTGCCTTCAACCTCGTCCCCTTGTGCAACGACAACCAAGTGACCAACTTCGGTCTCATCTCCTCCAATCCCCTCCCTGTCCCCAGTTTCGACCCTCTCTCTGTTACTATCCTCAAATTCAACCTCAGTCCCATCTCCTTTCAAAGCTGCCTCTTCCAGCTTCTGGTGCTTTGCTGGCAAACTCTGGCGTGCCTCGCCTTGTAACTGCATATCCCTCCCCCCTTCCATCCACACGTGGCCTTCTCTCTGTCTTCACATCATCTTCTCCTCTGCGCATGCCTATCTTGGTGTCCAAGTTTCCCTTCTTATGAGGACACCAGTCATAATGGATCAGGGCCCGCCCTATGACCTCATTTTAACTTGCTTGCCTCTGTAAATTACCTATTTCCAAATAAGATCCCATTCTGAGGTACTGGGGGTTAGGACTTCACATATCTCTTCTTCTTGGGGTGGGGGACAAACACAGTTCGACTCAGAACGCCAGCCCTCTTGTATCCTCAACCCCAAACCCCGATGTCTTCCTCAAAGCCTTTCTGGTTTCCAGCCTCACTTATTCCAACCCCATCAGCCATCGCCACCGGAGGCACAACCGCATGCTTATTCCCAATCCATCCCTTTCGCCAAACGCCATCTTCAACCTCCCTGCTGTGCCCAACACCATGACGACCGCCAACGGGTCCAGCCCCCCGCCATAGAGCGCAGGCTCCGGACGCGCAGGCGCAGCGGCCGTGGCTCACGGGCCCAGCCGCTCCGCGGCACGTGGGATCCTCCCGGACCGGGGCACGAACCCGTGTCCCCTGCGTCGGCAGGCGGACTCCCGACCACTGCGCCACCAGGGAAGCCCCCCTTTCCCCTCTTCGGTCTCACTCCCAACCCCCAACCCCAGGGCCGTCTCAGCGTCCCCCTTCAATCCCATTCACCTCCCCCAACTTCCTCATTCAGTCCTAGTTGCACTCCCAGCCCCCATTTTCAACCTCAACCCCAAACTCAACCTCTTAAGCCCATCTCCACCCCCATCCTGAGTCTCAGTCCTAACCCCCCCATTTCCAACCTCCAACTTCAACTGTCCACATTCCTAACCCCAACTCACGCCCAGACTTCTTCAAACTCACCTCCATCTCTCCCTTCTTTCCATCCTCAACTTTCACCTAAACTCAGCTCCAAGCCCACCCCCACCCCAAACTCCAGACGACATTCTCGATTCCTTTCACGTCCCCCTCTTCGGATGTCAGCCCCAAC
Organism: Kogia breviceps; assembly: GCF_026419965.1. Lineage (NCBI taxonomy): Eukaryota > Metazoa > Chordata > Mammalia > Artiodactyla > Physeteridae > Kogia > Kogia breviceps. The sequence continues at coordinate 8,972,689 of NC_081327.1, forward strand.
CTCCCCCTGATCCTAAACTCCCTCACCCCAGCCTCCTCCTTCACCCCCATCCTCTTCTCCAGCCCCGGTCCTGCCCAATCCCCACCTTCCTTCAACCCTACCCCCCACCCTGTCTCTATCCCCCGCCCCCACCCCCACTCCTACCCTCCCCCCACGGACAGCCCTTGCTGCCCCATCATTGGAGAGCCCTCCCTTCAACCTGATGCCCTCGACATCCTGCGCCAGAAGTTATTTCAGCCCCTGCTCCCCAGGGACTGGGAGGGCACCACAGGGAGGTGAGAAGGGAGTGACTCAAGCCCCCGCCTTCTGGAAACGGATGGGCAGAAATAGCTCTGGCCAGGAAATAGTTTCTCTGCCAGGGAGGAAGTGGAGGGGGCTGGAGGTGTTGGGGGTAGCCCTGGGCCACTGGGGCCCTCTGCCTTCACCCAGAGGCCTCCCGAGCCCATGACTCCCCTCTCCGGGGGAGTGTGAAGTCACCAGAGAGCCACGTCACCCCTATACTTGTCCCCACCCGCGAAAGACCCATCTCTGGTCTTCATACCCTCTTCCCACCCCCATGCTCCCACCCTGCCCCCCAGTCCGCTGGCTCTCTCCATCCCTCTCCCCCTTACCTGGCTCCCTCCCTTGGCCGCCCCACTTCCTCCCATGCCTTTTTTTTGACCCTGATGCCCTTTCTCTATCCTATCCGCCCTCAACTCCCCTAACTCCTCCCCACATCCTCACCTACCCCCCATACTCTCTTCCTCGCCCTGACCCCTGACCCCGAGCCCTAACCCTTTCCTCCTTCCTCATTCCCTTAGCCCCACTTCCTCTGGCTCCTCCTCTCATCTTATCCTCTTCCTAATCAGACACCCTTTCATCTTTTGACCTCCTTCTTGTATCCAGACTCCTTCTCCCATCGCCAGACCCCGCTTCCCTTCCCTAGCACCCTCCTGTCCCCTCCCCCTTGCTCCCTCCTTCCTCTCCTCCCCCTCCCTTCTCCTAGGCCCCTCACCTGACACCCTTCTCTCTTCCCCTTCTCCTGAAACACCCCCACATCCCTCTCTGCCCCCCACCCCTCCCCCTCCCCGACCCTCTTCCCCTCGCCTCCTACACGTTTCCCTTCTTCGCCCCCTCCGCCCGGTTTCCCAGCCACTGATCTCCCGTTTTGCGCCCACAGTGCTGGAGATCCTGAGCTTGATCCAGCAGCGCGAGCTCGCGCGGGCCGACGAGCACATCTTGGAGCTGGAGGCCGAAGAGCTGGCGTCGTCGGGGGGCGGCGCGCCCGGGCCGCCCAAGGCCGAGGGCGCGGGCGGGGGCCGCCGGGCCCGGGACGTGGCTCTGCTGTACGAGGCCCTGCAGCGCGAGCTGTGGGCGCTGGTGCGCGAGACGCTGGCGGGCCCCGGGCCGGGCGCGGGCGCCGGGGCGCGCGCCGTGGCGCAGCTGGGCCAGGTGCTGGTGCAGGAGGAGGCGGCCGACGGGCGCCGGGGACCCGAGGCGGCCCGCAAGCTGCGCGCCCGCTGGGCGGAGGCAGTGGCGCGTGCGGCCCGGGAGCGCCTGGAGGCGGCGGCGCCAGGGGCGCCCGGGGGCCTGGCCGGGCAGCTGGAGGCGCTGCGGGGGCGGCTGCTGGAGGACATGGGCGTGGTGCGGGGCCGCCTGGCGCCCTCCTACCCCGCCGGCCTGGGCGCCTTCGGCGTCTACCTGCGCGGCTACCACGGCGCGCTGGCCGAGTGGATCGGGGCCGCCGCCCGCCGGAGGCTGCCGCTGGCCGACCGCTACGCGCTGCTGCACTGGCACAACCAGGTGTACCCCAGGTGAGCGGGGGGCCTAGGGATCGGCTGCCCCAAGCTTGGCTGCCCCAAGCTCGCTTCCCCCCACTCCCTCCAGCCCCGGCCCCTTCAGAACCTAAGGACCCTCCTGGACCTTCATTCCTAGAACCTTAATATCGTTGACCCTTCCAGGCTCAGCACTGGTGACATTTACAACCCGAGGATCTTAGCGCTCTCCACGCTTCCGGCGCTAGAACCTCAGCAACAGGGATCCTTCCGGTCCTAGAACCTTACCACCCGCCGTCCTTCCGGTCCTAGAGCCTTAGCATTGTAGACCCTTTCAGTCCAAGAATCTTTAGAATCATCACTCTTAGGATCTTAGCACGGCCCACCCTTCCAGTCCTAGAAACTTAACATCAATGAGCCTTCTCGTCCTAAAATCTTGGCACTGTTGACCCTTGGAATTCTAGAACCCTTACACTGCTTTCGCCTTAGACCCTAGGGCACAAGCGCCGATGACTCTTCCAATCTTAGAACTTTAGAACTGATGACAATTTCAATCCTAGAACGTCAGCGCCAACAAGCCTTCGAATCCTACATCTTGGCTTCATGCCCCCTTTGGATCCTAGAACTCTGACACTGTCGGTCCTTCCAGTTTTAGGATGGTAGCACTTTTGGTCCCTTGAACTCTATAATCTTAGCATCTAGAACCTGAGTACCGTGGACCCTCCCAGTCCTAGAATCCTATAACCATTGAGCCTTTGGATCTTAAAACATTTCCATTCTTGTCGCTGGGGGATGGAGTACGGTGATCAGCTATGACTGGGTCCCTACAGGCTCCAGGGAAAAGGGACTTAGCCAAACCCAAACCACAGGTTGGAGGGTCAGGGAGTGGGTGGTCCCTCATTGAAATCAGGATGCTGTCACCAGAAGAATGGGAAGGCAACAGTTACCAACACTGACCTGTCCAGATCCCATCTGGGAATATATGTTCATGACACTCACATGCCATCCATGAGAGATGGAGGAGGAATAGAGAGCCTGGGATGGTGAGACATGAGTGAAGTCTGATTTGCAGGGAGACGGGGCTTCTGGCTGAGAGGATGCCATGAGCAAAGACCTGGTGTGTGCAGGGCTGGTGGGGAGGTGTGGGGAGCATGACGGCATGGCACAGGCCAGGGCATGCAAGAGGGTAGAGGCTGGGAGTGAGGTCTGGAGTGGCGAGGCCTCCAAGGCTAGGCGAGGACGTAGGGACTAGGGGCGGAGGTGGAAGGGAGCTTCTGTCTGGTGAAGCTCTGGTGGGTGAGACCTTGCGTGCCAGGTCATAGAGCCTTGGACTTGACCCCTACGAGTCTTGCCCGGACACCATCCATCAAGGAGCTGACTCAGGGAACTGGAGCCAGGGGAGCAACAATTCCAGAGACTTCCTTTGAGGGATGAGCAGAGCTGGCCCCAAGAGAGGAAGGGAGAGGCCCAGGTCACAAACACACAGGCTGTGAAGGGATGGGGGTGGGGAGGGGTTCAGCTGCCCAGCCCCACCTCTCACAGACCACCCCCTGTTTCTAACCCCCACCCCCAGAGAGGTCCTAGGTCTGGTGGACATGGTCGCCCTGGAAAATGGGGAGCTGGAGCCCCTTCTGTCCCCTGGCACCCTTCGTGGCTTGGAGGATGAATGTGTCACAGACGTTAAGGTACCTGGAACTTGGCTTTGCTGATCAGGGAGCGGGAGGCGCTCTGCAGAGAGGGAGGGGTAACACTGAGCTTTGGGGCCTCTCTCCGCCCCCTTTCCCTATCTCCCTCTCCCCTTGCCCTTTGTGGACTTCCGAGTTCCGTCCAAAAGACATAGAAATGTGAGCCCATACCGATCACTTCTGTCTTATGTTCAGTGTATCCAAAGCACCCGGCCGGGCGTGGAAACACGCAGTAAAGATTCAATACATTCAGACACTTCAAATCTTACAGCAAGAGAGAGTCAGTCACAGAACCTCAGCTCGCAGACTCAGAGACTCACAGAAGGAGGGCATCCAAGCATCTCTGCGTATAAGCAGGGCTGATAGTAAACACGGTTACTAACTGGCCGGGCACAGGCACCGCTGAGCAGAATGCCCCAAGCTGTAAACAGCCATTCCAGCCACAGGAGTGTTTCCGGTCTAAAAGCTGGTCCTGCCCCAGCCACAGAAATCAGTATCTTTGCAACTTGAGAGCTTTGAATCTCAGGACTGAACAAGTCTACATTCTCAGACTCACTGAATTGAAGACAACATAGGACCAGAGAATCAAGAGATGTGTAAACCTTAGAATCCTAGACAGCTGGAATTCTTGAATCACAGAATTTGGAAATCGTGAAAGAATTGTCTTGCAGACCTGAGAGCAGAGTCTTAGAATCATCAGATCATGAGAAAATAAGCCCTTAAACCCCTCTGGCTATTAGATGGAGGAGGCTTAAAACCACAGACTCAATATCAAGTGCCAAATTGTAGGCTTAGGAATGGAAGGGTCTGGGGAAGTTTTCTGGTCCAGGCTCTCTCCCCAGCGTTACCCTGATGAGCTCACAGGTAGAATCCAGACCTGCTGGGGGCTGAGGGGCGGGACGGCGGGGGAAGAGGGGGGAGTCGTGGTGTGAGAAAGGGAGGGAGAGGCTCCCAGGGACTCTGACTCCCGCCTCTCCCCCCTCTTCCCCGCTCCAGGCTCAGACACGGGCAGCCCTGCTTCGGGTGCTGCAGGAGGACGGGGAGCGTTGGGCGAGTGCGGAGGACCCGTCCAGCAGCCTGGCGCAGGACGTGTGTAAGGTAGGGGCCGGGGAAGAGAAAGGAGAACCAGCTGGACGGTGACCAGCGGGAAAGTGGGACCTCACCTCCCCGTCACTTCTCGCCCCCCTGGACCGCGCAGCTGCTGGAGGAGCACACAGAGCAAGCACCCCGCATCAGCCAGGAGTTTGGGGAACGGATGGCCCACTGCTGCTTGGGGGGGCTGGCAGAGTTCCTGCAGAGGTACGGAGGGCTGGGGGGCAGGGCGCAGGGCTGGGGCGGCGGTGGGGCATCTGGACCCGGGAGCCGGCAGAGAGACGAGAGCTGAAACCGAATCAAGTCAGGATGGGCAGGGGCGCCTCTGTGGGGATCACAGGCTTCGCTGGGCCGAGCGCCCGGCCAGGGACCCTTATCCAGGGGTGCTCCCCCTGTCTACCACCCTCCCTTTCTCCTCCCACCAGCTTCCAGCAGCGCGTGGAACGATTCCATGAGAACCCGGGGGTCCGGGAGCTGCTACCCGACACCTATATCAGCAGGACCATCTCCCTGGTCAATTGTGGGCCCCCCCTGAGGTGAGAGCACCCACGGCGTGTGGGCGAGAAGGCCAGTCCCGGGTGACAAGCTGAACTGGGGTGCCTGGATCCTGGGTGGGGATCGCAGAGCTAGCCCCGAGAGGCATATACAGGGGACCTTAGAAGCCTAAAACCTGGGAGTCCTAGAAAGAACCATAGCATCACAGAGCACTAGAATTATAGAGTAATCAGAACCTGGGAGTGTTAGAATTACAGGAACCTAGAAGCCAGACTCTAGGGATTACATTTTTTTTAACATTTTTATCTTATAATACTTTCCTTGTATAGTTGATTTAGCATGTTGTGTTGATTTCTGCTGTACAGCAAAGTGATTCAGTTATATTACTTTACCTTTTTATTAACTTATTTCTAATTGAATTTTTAAAATTGGGAATGCATTCAAGATACAATAAGGCACACAGTGAAAAGCCTCCCTCCCCCACTCCTTCCCTCCGGTTATTGCTAACGGCCTCACATATCTTTCCAGGGGTATTTGATACATTTACCAGTAAATGTGTATAAATAATGTATATATGCATAGCTATCCATGCATATGCATATTTCATAATATACAAGTAAATCTATTACTATGTGCATACATATTATTCCTTTTCCTTAAAAAAAAATACAAATGGTAGAATATTGAACACATTCTGTCCTTTTCCACTTAACACCTTGGGGCTTCCCTGGTGGCGCAATGGATAAGAATCTGCCTGCCAATGCAGGAGACACAGGTTCAATCCCTGGTCCGGGAAGATCCCACATGCTGTGGAGCAACTAAGACCATGCGCCACAACTACTGAGCCTGCGTGCCATAACTACTGAAGCCCTCACGCTTAGAGCCCACGCACTGCAATGCAGCCAAAACTAAATAAATAAATTTATATATGTAAAAAAAAAAAAATCTCAGTCAACACTTAACACCTTGGAGATCTTTCTGTTAGCACCTGAAGGGTTCCCACCAGTTTCTTTTATATCTTTTATAGCTGAACTGACTTCCACGTTTGGATGTGCCGTCACTCATTTAATCTGTCCCCAGTGGATAGACAGTTGCCTCCACTTTTTTGTAGAGAAAAACCTGGCACATCTGTCAACTCCCACAAGTGTGGGGACTAGGGATACATTCTCAGAAGGGGATCTGCTGGGATGTGGGCAGAAAGTGCCCAGTTGCCCTCCAAACCAAGTTATTCTCCTTTCAGTGATGGAGAGGGTCATCAACTGTTACAATGACAGAAGATGAGAAGGGTCGAATTTTAGAATTACAGTCCCTTAGAAGCACAGACTTTTAGGATGGAAGCATCCCCACTCTCACCCAGAAAGCAGCGAGAGAAACAGACCCCTTCCTCCCCACTCCATCCCCCAGACTCCCAGCCATTCCACAGAGCCCCCCAACCCCCAACCCTCCAGACATCCCCTATTTCTCAGCCCCCAGGCCCCCCCAGAGCCCCTGACTTCCCCCAGCTCCCCATCTGACCTGTCACCCCTGTGCCCCACAAAATAGGGTCCATCTAATGGGAGACAGGTCCAGGCAGTTGGGCCGAGATGTTGAGGCTCCTTGACTTTTGGCTCCACTGATCCCCACAGGGCTCTGGCGGAGCGCCTGGCCCGGGTGGGACCCCCTGAGAGTGAGCCGGCCCGGGAAGCAGCAGCCAGCGCTCTGGACCGGGTGACCCGACTCTGCCACCGCATCCTGACCGACCTGCTGTTCCAGGAGCTGCAGGTGAGAGAGGCAGTGGGCTGGGTGGGGGGGGGCAGGGCCAGGAGCGGGGAGTGCCCCCCGCCGCATCCTGCAGTTCCTTTCAGCCCATGACTCAGTGTTCGGGAAGCAGAGGGGGTGGGGGTGGGGGTGATGGCCATGTCTGGGCCGTTTGGGGGGGGGGCACAGGAAGGAAGAGGTGGGAGGATATGGTCAGGGGGAGGATAGAGAGCGATCAGCACCAAGGGGCCTAGGGGACTGGGTGGAATCCCTCCTCACTGAGGTCCTCCAGATCCCTGTCCAGTCTCTCCTAGACCCTAGGGCCTCATTCACTCATCCCCGGGGTCCTGCACATGCCCAGAGGGGACTAGGTTCAGAGGTGGGTGAGAGTGGGGGTGAGGAGCTGGTGGGAGTACCCGGGAATGGAACTGAGAGGTGTGCACGTTCCTGGTTGTAATTCGTGCTCAATCCACATTGTACGTCGGGTTGTGTCCCACCTCTGCTTAGAACCCTCCGTGGCTCCCAGCTCACTTAGGGCGAAAGCCAAAGTCCTCCCTGTGGCCCCCGAGGCCCACATGGTCTGCCCTTTCCCTCTCTGCCCTCATCTCCTTCCACTTTCCTCCTTGCCCCTTGCTGCTCCTTAACGTGTCAGACACATTCCAACCTCAGTACCTTTGCACCTGCTCCCTCTGCCTGGACTACCCTTCCCTCGATAGCCACAAAGCTCCCTCTCTCACCTCTTTCAAGTTTTGAGTCAACTGTCACCTTCTCAGAAGGACCTCCCCTGACTGCCCTATTTAAAATAGAAGCCCCTGAGATTCCCACATGCCCACCCCCGCCAGCCACTCTATTTGTTTCCAAAGCACTTATCACCACCTGCCATGCTATATCCTTTGCTTTTTTTTTTTTTTTTCCAATCTGTCTCCTCCCATTGGAATGTCAGCTTCTCAAGGGCAAGGATTTGTTGGAATGTTTCTAAAATAACTTTTCTATTATGGAAAATTTCAAACATACACAAAAGTAGGCAGAAATACAGAATGACCTCTTGTGGACCAGCTCCAGCAAGTATCAGCTCCACCTCTCCCCCCACCTCTCCTGCCCACTGGATTCTTTTCAAGCACATCTTTGGCATCCTATCACCATCCATCAACACTTTAGCCTGTATCTCCAAAAGATAAGGAACCCAGCCTTTATAAACAAACGTAACCGCAGTGCCATTTTCCTACCTAACAAATGGAACAATCATTTCTTAATATCATCAAATATCAGATCAGAATTCAGAGGCCCCCAAGTGCTTATAATTATCAAGCGCTTGGAGTTTTGTCTATCTCCTTTTGTGCGGTGTCTCCAAGCGCTCTCTAATGTATCCCCAGTGATCCACCCAGGGCTGGGCCACGGGAAAGGTTCAGAGAGTGTTTGTTGAATGACTGAATGGACAAGCATGGGAATGAAAGTAAGCGAGTGTTGGGGGGAAGGGGGTACGGGCTTTGTTCCAGGCCTGGCTGTACTGCTTCCAGGTGGGGGGGACTTAGGCAAATGGCTTTCCTCTTGGGGAGGGTCTATGTGAGCTCATCTGGACAATGAGCCCAGAAACTCCTGGCTTCTCAGACGGCTGTGAGGAAGCAATGGGCTTGTGGCCATCAAGTACTTAGCGTGGGTCCTGGCCCTCGGGTATTGGCCATCGGGGAACTTCATAAACGTACAGAGTTTATAGCAACAGCAACACGTCCTGAGCTGAGTGCTGTACCAAGAGCGTCAGCTCATTTGATTCACACCTGCTTTCCAACAAAAGCCCACAGGCCTCATTTTGGGAGGTTCAGCAAATTGGGCTGCTATGGGATGAGAAAACAGGAAGGGGGTGCCGGGCTGAGTGGGAATAGGAACCTGCTTCAGACCCCCGTGGACACCAACCCCAGGGGTGTCCGGGCACCTCGTGTTCTCAGTGTCCGTCCGACAGCAGCGTCTCCCCCTCGGTCCCCCCAGCCTCCACCTGAGGGACAGACCCACTGCCCATCCCACCTCCAGGATCCAGCTGCCTCCCTCCCCTCCCCCCACTGGTGGCCACTTACTACAGCCTATGAATCTACCACCTGCATTCTACCACCTGCATTCTCCTTTCCCCCTCCTCGTCCCTTCTCACCCCTTCCCCTCCTTCCAGACCCCCCATTTCTGCCTCAGTCTTGCCCCCTCCCAGCCATCTCAGTGAGGCACAAAGCTGACCCTCTCCCTCTTCTGCTTAGAACCTGCCATGGATCCCCAGTGCCCTCAAGAGAAATCTGGGGCTCCTCACAAGCCCAGGAGGCCTGTGTGCTCTGCTCGGTTCACCTGACCAGCCCCATCTCTTCACTGGGCAGTCATACAGGCCTCCCCCACCATCCCCCTGATTAGAAGGGTCCTAGCTTGCTTTAAAGCTCTGCTCGCTCTGTCTTGAAGTTCTTAATACTTTTTGAACAAAGGGTCTCCCGTGTTCATTATTGCGTTGGGCCCATGAATTATATAGATGGTCTTGCCAGCCACACTGATCTCCTTTCCGGCCCTCCGACCCGCAAGCCCATCTGAAATCTGAATCTTCTTCGCACTGGCTTTCCCCTCGGATTGAGATTGAGCCACTCCCTCTCCCACCGCTCACTTGGCTAACAGTGACCATCTATCTTCCTGGCCTCAGCTCTGGTGCCCCCTCCTCCAGGAAGCCCTCCTTGACTCTCTGTGCTAACTCAGGCTGGGTTTCCTAAACCCCTGGGCTCCCTCTTTCCAGCCGTGGCCACTCTGGGTGGTCACTGTCTGGGGAACGGGTCTGTCTCCTCTTCTGGAGGAGAGCCCCAGGAGGGCAGGGCTGGACTGTCTCTGCACTGCTGTGTCCCCAGCACGGCGCAGCCCTGGTTCAGCTCGGAGCATGCGTTTTGGGAACAAATGTTGAATTGATCTATGAAGAAAGGGGGCGGAAGGGAGGCGAACTGTGACCCTCTGCCCACTCTGTCCCACCCAGCCGCACTTCAGCAAGCTGATGCGCAGGAAGTGGCTGAGCGGCTCGGAGGCCCTGGACGGCATCGTGGGCACGCTGGGCGCCAAGGCCCTGGCGCTGCGCAGGATGCAAGATGAGCCTTACCAGGTGCATCTGCTTGTGCGGGGGAGGGACGCAAGGTGGAACCCGAGGCCGGTGGGGGGAGGGTGGGAGAGCGGAGCTAGAGCGCTCAGAGGGGAGAGACCCCTTCTAGGTGGGGAGAAGCGCTCTCAGGGCGAGATAGGTGGCGCTCTACCGGGTCAGCGCGGAGGGTGCCCGCGGATACCGCGGTGCAGCGCGGGATGCTGGCAGGGTTTGGGGCCTCTGGATGGTGGAGCTCCGGAGAAAGCGGAGAGGGCTGGGATGGGGCACCGTTTGGGGGCCGGTGGGGGAGGGTCCGCGAGCTGATTAGGGGGGGGCAGGACAGGGGTCACCCACTGGGAGCCGGGAGGGCCGCCGGCGGCTGGGGGTGGGCAGGGGTTCCCGTTGGGTGTCTGGAGCGGGAGCGGGCGGGTGGGAAGCGGGGAAGCGGGGGGGTCGCCGGCGGCTCACACCCCCTCGCGTCTTCCCGGGTCCCCAGGAGCTGGTGGCCGAGCTGCACCGGCGGGCGCTGGTCGAGTACGTGCGGCCCCTGTTCCGCGGGCGCCTGCGCTGCGGCTCCGCGCGGACCCGCAGCCGCGTGGCCGGCAGGCTCCGGGAGGACGCGGCGCAGCTGCAGAGGCTGTTCCGACGGCTGGTCAGTGCGGCCCGGGGGCGGGGGGCTCCGAAACTACGGAAAACCTTGGCTTCCGGGAATCCCCTGACTCGATAGCCGGGGGCGGAGGCGGGGGCTTAGAAAAAAGACCCTCACCCAATTTGCAGCCAATAGTAACACTCTGATCTTCGCCCTCTGAGGGTAAAAATTGGCTAACTGAAAGAGAGAGCGCTCTGGGCGCAAATGAAGAGAAAAATGGTCCCTATGCCTCGTTGTAGGGATTAGATAAGTGCCATTAAAAAGGCTTAGGACCTAAACATTAGCTATTATTATAAGCACAGATAGTCGCTAAATGCAAGAGAAACTCACAACCTTAGCGTTCCCAAATCCAAGCATTTAAAAATCAGCAAATCTTATTTGTACCCAGTTGTAATGAGCTGGACGGGAAGGGTCTCACTGAGCCGCTATTCCAGGAGTTTCTAACCTAGAGTCCTTGGAATTTTCTTTTTAATTTGGGGGGAGATAATTGTAGAGTCACATGCAGTTATAAGAAAGAATGCAGAGAGATCGCTGGCATACCTTATGCAGTTTCCCCCAATGGTAACATTTTGCAACTTTAGAATAGGTTTTGAGGGGTGTCCCCGAGCCCCAAATTATCTGCAAAACTGGGAGTAGGTTATATTATGGATTTTTCTTCAAATTTCCAAAGGTTCCAGATAACCTCTGACTGCAGTCTGCCCTCTGCCCGGTTTTACGGACGAGAAAACTGCCAGACGAGGCGAGGCCTTGGGAGGCTGTGGTTTCGAGGGGGTGGGTGTTGAGTGTGAGCCCGGGGTCTCTCCCTGCAGGAATCCCAGGCCTCGTGGCTGGACGCCGTGGTGCCCCGTCTGGCCGAAGTTCTGCATCTGGAAGACACGCCCAGCATCCAGATGGAGGTGGGGATGCTGGTGCGGGACTACCCGGACATCAGGTGAGGTCCCCGCCCCCACGCCGGCTTGGTTCCTTTTTGCCCTCGCTGCCGCCGGGCCGAGGTCTCCCGGCGAGCCTTGGCATCCGTCCCTGCATTTCCTGCCCCTTGGGCGAGGGAGGGAGGTGGCGAGCGTGTCTGACGGCCGTTTCCTGCTGGAACCAGGGCATTATTAATACGATTTCCCTCCTTCTCTTGCCGCCGCCGCCGTCGCTGCCGCCGCCGCCGCCACCAGGGCTCGCAAACAAACAAGCAGCCACAGGAAGCCCAGGGCAGGGGGGCGCGGGGCCGCCCGGCGGCAGGAAGGGCCGGCCCAGCTGGGGAGCCGCGGGGAACACGGGGACACGCACGGGCACACGGGCGCACACGCACCGGGACGGTGGCAGGCGCCGTTCAGATCCTGATGGACCATTTCCTTTCTCTGTGATCCTCTCTGAGCCCCAGTTTCCTCTTCTGATCCATGGGGACAGTAATACTCTTTTCATAGGATTATTGGGGGCTGATTAATCATCATCCGTGGTGACAGCGGTAACAATACCAATTCTTGCTTATTGAGTTCTTATGTCAGACCTAAGAAAGCATCTTACATACCCACTCTGTGAGTGTTATTTTATTTATTTTTGTAGGCAGTATTTGAGCATTTTATTCTTTGGCTGCAAGGCTGCAGCATGTAAGAGTTATTTTAGAATATAAGCTATTTGAGAAAATCTTTGCACGTCAAAGGCAGCAGTATTCTGAGTGCTTAGCACCGTCCGAGGCAGGCGGAAATTAAGTAGCTGACCCCAATGTTATGCTAGCCAGCAGCGAAGTTGGGACTTGAGCCCAGGCAGCAGGCTCTAAAGCTGGTACACCTGACCAACACACAGCACTGCCACTTGCATAAGAGGTGGTGGCAGTCCTGCAGTGCTAGTCGGGCATACAGACACTCTGTAGGCAGAGAGACAAGCCCCCAGGACCCAGGAGTAAGGCATCAGCTGGGGTGAGGTTGAGGACGTGGGGCTGAAGGTGAGGATTCTGGAACTGATTCAGGATGGGCGGTCCTGCTTCTGAGGTGTGGGGCTTATGCCCTTGGGAAGGCACAGAGCCCTGGAGTCGCATGGGGGCCAGGGTCCCGGCATTCCTGCTGGGTTGGGGTTTCTGAACTTGAATCTGAACTTGGATATGCAGCTGAGTTTGAACCGTCTCAAGCTGGGCTGGGAGGAGTGGTTCCAAAGCTGAGTCTGGGGGCTGTGCTTTGCATCTCTATTGAGCTGGAAGGTTCTTGAGCCCCATTTTGGATGAGTGTTTTGGAGCTGTGGGGATTCCAAACTTGGGATGCGGGAGGGTGAAGAGACTGAGCTGGGTTGAAGGGGGTGGTGAAGACCCCAGAACTCTGTTTGAAATGAAAGTTCTGGAAATGAATGTTGGGTGCAGGATCTTGAGTTGCAATATGATGGTGGTTCTGGAGTTGAGTTTTGGATCCGGGATCTGGAGCCGAGATTGGGGTGAAGGGAAGGTTCCACTGTGTTGGATTTAGGGGCAAGGGTTGTGCAACAGAGTGTTTTGAGCACAAAGTTTCTGGTTGGAGTGAGGGTCCCCATGGTGAATTTTAAGTTCTGGAGGAGAATTTTACTTGAGAACAATTCCAGGAATGGGTTAGAGGTGAAGTGAGTGTCCCAAGGCCGAATTTGGAGGAAGGTTCTGGAACAGCAGTGGTGAAGACTCCAGACCTGGTGCTGGGGTGAGGTGAGGGTTAGGATAGGGATGTGGTGAGCACTTCCGGCTGGATTTGAGTGATGCTGTGGGGCTGTTTGAGATGAAAGTGAAGATGAAGTTAAGGGTTGCTGTAGAGTCCAGAGCTTAAACAGGTGCAAGGGTACCAGAATGGAAATTCAGGAGCTGTCTGAGCCAAGTTGGGGGTAAAGATGGAAAGTTATTTTAATCAGGAGCTGAGATGGGGCAAAAAGGAATATCCTTGTGCTGGGTTGGGAGGTGACAGTTCTGGAATCCATTGTGAGTAGGAGGATTTGGAAATATTTGGAAGGGAGGCTCTGGAGGGGGGCTGGTATGAAGCGGAGGGGGGGGATCTAGGGGTGCTGGTGGGAGGGCGGGATGTGGGGGGCCCTGGTATGGAGGAGGAATCCAGAGGGAGCGAAGGGGCTCCAGAGCTAAGGCAGGTTCTGGAACAGATGCCCGGGTGGGGCCCACAGGTGGGCTGGGAGTGTGTCTGGAGGACCCCGTGGCACCTGTCCCCTCCTCTACCCACAGGCGGAAGCACGTGGCAGCCCTCCTGGACATCCGTGGCCTGCACCACACAGTCGCCCGCCACGAGATCCTGGCGGTGGCCCGGGACTTGGAACTCTCTGAGGGGGGAAGCCTGTCGCCCCCCCGGGACCGTGCCTTCTTTGCAGACATCCCTGTGCCCCGGCCGCCTTTCTGCCTCAGCCTCCCTCTCTTCCTGGGCCGCCTCTCCCTCTCCCGGCTGGCCTGCCTGCCCTGGCCTCGGCCTCCATCTCCGTCTCCATCACGGCCCCGGGCCCAACACTGAGACTCTCCCGGCTCCACCTCAGTGCCCCCCATCTCTGCTGCTGACAGACCATCCTCCCGACTCCCCGTCTGGGGCCACAGACCCCTGGGCTGGCAAGATCATTAGAGGTCTCCTCACCTACCCCCAAACTCCCTGTACAGAAGAGAAAGCGGCCAGAAGGAGCAAGGACTTTCCCGAGGCCATGAAGCCCGTTCCAGCGCCACCTCCCCAGCCCAGTGAGTGGTGGGTGGTGTTTTGGAAGGCTCAACAGAAATATCCCAGGCCCCCCCTTTCCCCTCACCTCAAGGTCTGGCCTCAATCCAATGTATTAAGGAACGTACGATACTTAGAATAAAGAGGTTTCTATTTAACACAAGGAAGGGCTGAGTCCCCAGTGTGTGGGGGGGAGGAAGGACCCGGGGCAGGGCCCAGGGCCAAGGGCTTCTCACACGCCCAAGGCCGGGCTAGGGTCCAACTCTTGGGCAGGGCAGTGGAGGCTGAGGCAGGCCCTGCAGTGCAGGAGCAGCCGGGCCGCCCTGTTTACACCAAGTCCCCAAGGCTGCGTGACTCCACAGCAGGCCCTTGACCTCTCTGAGCCAGCGTCCCTCATTTTGTCAACCCCAAAGTGCCTTCTTTCCTGGGCCTAGTGGGTCCACGTTGGCAAGCGCCCCCCCGCCCCCCATCCTTAGCCGGGAAACTGTATCAAGAGAGGAAGGAGGTTGGGGGCAGGGCTGGCGGCATCCAGGGCGCCCTCCTGGGTTGACGCAGGAAAATGTCAGGGTGGGAAAAATTCCAGCCTCTCACCCCCAGCCCTGCCGGATCCTGGTCCCCACGGAGACCTTGAGGTCACCTCCTTGCTGACCCCTGCCCCTCCGGCCCAGTTGGACAGCCTGTGATGGATGCTTCCTGGCATGGCTTTTTTTTTTTTTTTTTTTTTTTTTTTTCCTGCAAAGTCGGAAGGAGGAGGCAGCCAGGGGTCAGCGTGGAAGCTGCGGTTGGAACCTCACGCACACTTGAACTCACGTTTGAAGGTGGGGACTCGGGACTCTTGGAGCCCCAGGGCTGTGTGACGCTGGATAGGAAGCTGACCCTCTCTGGGCTGTGGTTCCCGTCCCTCTCTGAGGAACTGCTTAACCTCTCTTTGCCCAAGACAAGGTGAGATGCCCAGAGGATACATGCACCTCACTTGACGTCCTAAAATGACACTTTCAATGTCACTGATATACAAGAGAGGAGTTGAGGAATGAACATTTTGTACGTATTTAATTAAAGATGTATTCACCGTGGTTTGGCCAGGTTCTTTTCAGATTTTGGTGCCCCGCTTAAAAACGGCTGTATTGAAATATAATTTACACAGCAGACAATTCATCCATTTAAAGTGCACAGTTCAGTGCAATCACCCCTGCAGTCAATTTTAGAAAATTTTCAGCACCCCCCGCAAAGAAACCCTGCACCCCTTAACCATCAACCCAACCCCTGTATCCCTCTGTAGATTTGCCTATTCTGGACATTTCGTATAAATGGGATCATAGAATATGTGGTCTGGTGTGTGTGTGTGTGTGTGTGTTGTGTGTGTGTGTGTGTGTGTGTGTGTGTGTGTGTTAAGAGCACAACGTGAGATCTACCCTCTTAACACATTTCTAAGTGCACAATACAGGAGTGTTTACTGCTGGCAAAATGTTGTACAGCAGATCTTTGAACTTTAACTTTATGCTCATTAAGCAACTCCCCCTCCCCCTTCCCCATCCCATCTGTTCTCTACTTTGACGAATCTGAGTATTTTAATTTTTTATTATTTTTTATTGAAGTATACAGTTGACTTACAATGTTGTGTTGATTTCTGCTGCACAGCAAAACGTATATAGACGTTCTTTTTCATCTTCTTTTCCATTATGGTTCATCACAGGATATTGACTAGAGTTCCCTGTGCTCTACAGGAGGACCTTGTTGTTTATCTGTTTTATATAGTAGTTTGTATCTGCTAACCCCAAACTCCCAATCCATCCCTCCCCCACCCCCAGAGGCTGAGTATTTTGAACATCTCACGTGAGTGGAATCGTGCAGAATTTGTCCTTTTGTGACAGGCTTATTTCACTTCACACAATGGCTTCCAGGTTCAATCATATTTCACAGATGGAAGGATTTCCTCCTTTGTAAAGGCTGAATAATATTCTACTGTGTGGGCTACACAACATTTTCTTTATCCATTCATCTGCCGCTGGACCTTTGGGTTGTTTCTGTATCTTGGCTATTGTGAATAAATAAGTGATCTTTGGGGTCTGTCTTCTTTCACTTTGCGTAATATTTTCAAGGTTCGTCATGTTGTAGCATGAGTCAGTACGTCATTTCTTTTTATTGTCAGATAACATTCCTGTATGGATGCACCACATTTTATTTATCCATGTATCAGCTGACAGACATTTAGGCATTTTTTTTACTTTTTCGTTATGAACATTGTGCTCCACTTTTTTTCTAGATTACAAACATTTTCTTGGTCCCCTGAGAAGCTCTGACCTTACCCTGAGCCTCAGTTTCCACTTTTTTTTCTTTGGCCTCGCTGCACAGCTTGCGGGATCTCAGTTCCCCGACCAGGGACTGAACCAAGGCCATAGCAGTGAAAGCCTGGAATCCTAACCACTAGGCCACCAGGGAACTCCCTCAGTTTCCATTTTTGTAAAATGGGGGAAAGACTCCTAACAGTTGCATTAATTTAGCAGCTACCGCGTGCCAAGTGCCACGCCCCTGAGGATTCACTCAACAAACTTGCAGATTTGGAAACAGAGGCCCAGATGGGGGCAGGAGTGCAGCTAAAGTCATCATCCAACGAGTGCCAGGGGCAGGGGACCCCTCCTGCTCACCCCAGGCTCTGACAACAGCCCCGCTGCCAAGCGAGCGGGCTGGGCGTGCTCAGCGAGGAGGCTGTGTGTGAGGCATTTGGCTCAGATCCTAACCCAGAGAGATTGCCTGTAAAACGCTGTGTGGATTCAGACGGAGGTGATTTCTGGCTGTGGGATTGGGGCAGGGTGACAGCTGTTTATTGGGTACCTGTTCTGTGCAAGGGGTTCCCTGAGTGTATCTTAAATGCAGAACATCTCATGGCACCATCCCCCTGGCCCTGGGAGAAGGGACTGTTTCTGTCAGGCAGGAAGTAGTCTCAGAAGGTTAGGACAGTATGTTAGAGGCAGTGGCCGGAATTTGAACCCCAATCAGATAGATTCCAAGAGCTCTTGACCACTGTCTGCCAGCCCCGCTGTGTGCCGGGACCAGCGTGTACCTAGCTCACTGCACCCTGTGCCTCACTGCCTGGTCCCATCCCCGTCAGCCCCTGTGAGGTGGGTGGTGTTAGTTTCCCTGGTGCACTGATGAGGTCCCCAAGGCTCTGGCGGTCACCCTGGTCACACAACCAGGAAGTGGCTGAGCAGCCCCATCACTGGGGAGAAAGATGAAGCCAGATGGGAGGGGACTACGCACGGCCACGGTCCAGATGAGAGAGAGGGAGGCAGGGAGCCTCCAGGTGGCCATGCCCTCTCCTCCAACTGGGCTTGAGTCAACTGGGATCAGGATAATTCAACTCCATCTAAACATGAAATTGCAGCCAGGACCAAAAAGTCACCTGGGCAGGAAATTCTGGGAAAGGAGAGGCACCAGGGGTCAGGATCCACATTGCCCTGGGGCTTCCCGCCCCCTCCCCTCCATCCCTGCCCAGAGAGGGTGGGGACCCTCCTTTTCAGCCCAATGCCTTTCTGATGAACAGCGTGGAAGAGGTCCCTGAGGTGTAGGGGAGAGATCGACGGTGCCCAGTGCTGACCCAGCAAAGCCCCTGGGCCCCTCCCCAGCCCTCCAGATCTGAGCAGGTGTCAAGCTTGAGGAGACAAGCCTGGAGGCTTGTCTGCAAAAGGAGGAGGACAAAGGAGGGAACTTACCGAGCCTGCAACCTGCCTTGGAGCCTCAGCTCTCGGGCCTTCTGCAACTTGCACCCCCTATCGGAGCATCCGAGGTCCTTGCCAGCTTGAACTCCTCTCTCTAAACCCGTCACCTTTCTGAGTTCCCATGCCTATCCCTGAGATGCCACCCTTCTCTGAGTCTCTATCTCTCTCCTTGAGACCCTGTCCCCTTCTGGAAGCCCCCTCCCAATCCTCAAGTCTCTACTCCCCTCTCTGAGCCCCTGGGAGCTGAGTCCTGTCCGCTCTGAGTCTCCACTCTCTTTAGTCCTATAAATTCCATCCATCCATCCGAGTTCATCCCCTGTGCCCAACCTTGTGCAGGGTGGTGCTGGGGACACTGTGGTGACCTCAACAGCTTTGGCCCTGCTCTTATGGAACCGACAGTCGGGGGTGGGGGTGGGGAGACACATCTATCATCCAGAGTGGTCAGGGCTAGAGGTGGGGAGCTCATGCAGCTGGGGAAGCCCAAGAATTCTCTGACCCTGTCTGGGAATCAGGGAGGGCTTCCCGGAGGAAGAAGCACCTGCTCTGAGATTCAACCTTCACCTGGAACACAGATATCATCTTGCAGTTCACAATATCCCAGAGGCCCTGAGGTGGAAAATGGTATCAATAGATCTACCACATTTTCTTGTAGTCTCGCCTAAAGCACTTTGTTATACATGGAGCGGTTTTCAAAGGGAAATTGAAAATGCTCATATCCTTGAATTCAAAAACCCCACTTCTAGGAATGCGTTCCTTTGCAATACTCACACAGGTGCAAAATGGACACTGCTACGCTGCTCAAAGTGGCTAATATGGAAAACAGTCAACAGGTGACTGTTTATACTGGGTCTGGTAGGTATCGCCCCCAATGGAATACAACGTAACTGATAAAAGATTGGAGGCAGCTCTTTACAGTTCTGATATGGCACATCCTCCAAGATACACTGTTACGTGAAAAATGTAAAGTGAGTGACAGTGGAGACAGCTCAGTAAATATATTTATAACTGGATAAAGACACTACCCAATTTGTATCCATGGCTACCTCTGGGGAATAGGATTGGAAGAAGAAAGGCTACCACTTTCTGATTTATAAAACTTTCGTCTTTGGGTTTTACGGAAAGGCACACTGATCATTAGTGCAAAGCTCAATGAATTTCCAGAGTGAATCTATGTAACCAAAAACGGATCAAGGCATAGACCTTCCCCCCTTAAACCCTCTGCCAACCACTTCTGCCCCCCAAAGGTAACCACTATCCTGGTTCCAACACCACTGATTACTTTTGCCAGTTTATGAACTTTACATCGTTGGAACCATACATTGACGCGACTGGTTTCTATCTTCTTTCACTCAGCCTTGCATTTGAGAGACTCAACCACTTTGTTGTGCAAACTAGTACTTTGCTCGTTCTCATTACTCTATGGGGTTTCATGGTAGTAACCTGTCAGAATTTATTTATCCATTCTATTGTGGATGAACGTTCGGGCTATTTCCTGTGTCGTATCAGGGAGGTGTTATTCTTTGTCCTTGCCAACACTTGATATTGAGAGTCTTTTAACATTTTAACTATTCTAGTAGGTGTGTAGTGGCATTTCACTGTGGTTTTAATTTGAATTTTCATAATGTTTAAAAATACTGAATACCTTTTCATGAGCCTACTGGCTATTCATATATCTTCTTTTGTTGAGTGTCCAAGGCTTTTGCCTATTTTTTGTTGTGGTGTTTTGTCTTTTAATTAATTACTGAGTTCTTCATATATTCTGGAGACAAGTTTTTCATTAAATATATGTGGTGCAAACATTTTCTTCAGTTTTGGGCATGACTTTTAAAACAGATTTTATTTATTTATTTTTGGTTGCATTGGGTCTTTGTTGCTGTGCGTGGGCTTTCTCTAGTTGTGGCGAGTGGGGGCTACTCTTCGTTGCGGCATGCGGGCTTCTCATTGCGGTGGCTTCTCTTGCTGCAGAGCACGGGCTCTAGGCGCGCAGGCTTCAACAGTTGCAGCACGAGGGCTCAGTAGTTGTGGCACGCGGGCTTAGTTGCTTCGCGGCATGTGGGATCTTCCCGGACCAGGGCTCGAACCCGGGTCCCCTGCATTGGCAGGAGGATTCTTAACCACTGCGCCACCAGCTAAGCCCAAGAATATATATTTATAACATTGTAAATCAACTATACGTCAATAAAATGTTTTTTCTTTTTTTTGGTTTTTGTGGTACACGGACCTCTCACTGTTGTGGCCTCTCCCGTTGCGGAGCACAGGCTCCGGACGCACAGGCTCAGCGGCCATGGCTCACAGGCCCAGCCGCTCCGCGGCATGTGGGATCCTCCCGGACCGGGGCACGAACCCATGTCCCCTGCATCGGCAGGCGGACTCTCAACCACTGCGCCACCAGGGAAGCCCAATAAAATGTTTTTTAAAGCTACAGTAATCAAGACAGTGTGATACTGGTGTAAGGATATATATCATACAAACAGAATAGAGAGTGCAATAGACCCTAAGTTGATTTTCTATAAATATGTAGTGTAATTCAAGGGGAGGAAAAGATAGTCTTTTCAATAAACGGTGCTGAAACAACTGGACATTTGCATGAACAAAACGGAAGCTAACTCACAATGCACACAAAAATTACCTCAAATGAATCACAGACCTAAATATAACTGCTAAAACTATAAAACTTCTAGAAAAAAATGGAGAAAATCTTCACGAACTTGGCGGAGACAAAGGTTTTTTAGACAAGACACTAAAAAGCACTAACCATAAAAGGAAAAAAAAAGATAAATGGGACTTCATCAAAATTGAAAACTTCTGTCCTTCAAAAGACAAAGTTAAGAAAATGAAACTGTAAGCCAAAACCTGGGAGAAAATATGTGTAATTATGTTTTCTACCAAATTAGTTGAATTCAGAATATATAAAGTATCTTTACAACTTAATAATGAAAAGATTTTTTAAAATCCAACTTTAAAATGGGCAAAAGACTCGAACACTCCCAGAAATGAGATATATTAATGGCCAACAAACATATAAAGATATTCAACATCTACAATTACCAGGGAAATTCAAATTAATGCCACAAAGAGATATCACTACACATCTTCTAGAAAGGCTAAAATTTTAAAAGACTGACAATACCAAACACTGGAAAAATATGAAGCAGCTACAACTCACATAGTATTGAACTCACAGAACTCTCACATAGTATTGAAGGGAGTCTAAAATAGTACCAGCACTTTGCAAAACAGATTGGCAGTTTCTTGTCAAGTTGAATATACATTTACCCTATGATTCAGAATTCTCCTGGGTATTTATCCAAAAGAAATATAAATATATATCTTTAAAAAGACTTTACACAAATGTTCATAGAAGCTTTGTTCATAAAATCAAAAAACTGGAAACAACTCAAATGTTCATTAATAGGTGAATAGAAACAAACTACAGTAGATTCATACAAAGGAATACCACTCAACAAAAAGGAATATGACACATCCACGCAACATCATGGGTGAATCCAAAACCATTATGCTGAAAGAAAGAAGCCAGCCCTAAAAGTGTACACGTGATGTTATTTCATTTATATAAATTCTAGTATAGGCAAAGCTAATCAATCATAACCTAAATCAGAGTTTTGATTGTCTGGAGGAGTTAAGGAAGATTGGCTGGAAAGAGGATAATAAAAACACTCTATACCTTGATTTGTATAGTGATTATGGAAGTGTAGATATTTTTCAGAACTCAGTGAACCATACAAGGGTAGGGTGAGCATTTTTATCATACGTGTATTACACTTCTATAATGTTAATTTTAAAAGAACTCATTTGATGGATTTAACAGCAGACTACTGCTAACAGAAGGAAAGAACAGTAAACTTGAAGACAGGTCAACAGGAATTATTCATAATGAAGCTCCAAGACAAAAGAACGGAAGTAAAAAACAAAGGAGGTGCGTGAGATGTGTGGGTCACTGTCAAATGATCTGTTATGGGTATAACTGGGGTAGCATAAGGAGACAAGAGAGAACATGAATCCAGAAGCAATTTTTAAAGAAGTTTTTTGAGGGGAACCCTCATACACTGCTGGTGGGAATGTAAATTGGTGCAGCCACTGTGGAAAACAGTGTGCAGGTGCCTCAAAAAACTAAAAGTAGAACTACCATATGACCCAGCAATTCTACTCCTGGGTATATATCCCAAAAAATACACTAAAAGCACTAATTTGAAAAGATACATGCACCCCAATGTTCACAGTAGCATTACTTACAATTGCCAAGACACGGAAGCAACCTAAGCGGCCATCAATGGATGAATGGATAGAGATGTGGTATTTTATATATATATATAATGGAATACTACTCAGCCATAAAAAGAATGAAATTTTGCCATTTGCAGCAACATGGATAGACCTAGAGCTTATCATACTAAGTAAAGTGAGTCATAAAGAGAAAGACAAATACCATATGATATCACTTCTATGTGGAATCTAAAATATGACACAAATGAACTTATCTACAGAACAGAAACAGACTCACAGACATACGGAACAGAACTGTGGTCGCCAAGGGGTGGGGGGAGGGAAGGACTGGGAGTTTGGGATTAGCAGATGCCAACTATTGTATATAGAATGAATAAACTACAAGGTCCTACTGTAAAGCACAGGGAACTATATTCAATATCCCGTGATGAACCATAATGGAAAATCATATGAAAAAGAACATATACATATAAAACTGAATCACTTTGCTGTACAGCAGTAACTAACACAACATTGTTAATCAACTATAATTCAATAAATTTTTTAAAAGACATCAATTTCTGAGTGTGTCTATTCAATAGAAACTATGTAGCTGTATTAGTTTTCTAGGGTTGCCATAAGTACCACAAATTAGGTGGTTTAAAACAAGAATGTATTGTCTCATCACTCTGAAGGCTAAAAGTCCAAAATCAAAGTGTCAGCAGCGTCCTGCTCTCTAGGGGAATCCTTCCTTTCTAGCTTCTGACAGCCCTGGACACTCCTTGGCTTGCAGCTGCATAACTCCCATCTCTGCCTTCCTTTTCACACGGCACTCTCCCTGTGTCTCTGTCTTTGCATGGCCATCTTCTTATAAGGACACCAGTCATACTGGATTAGAGGTCCACCTTATCCCATTATGACCTCATCTTAACGAATTACATTGGCAACACACTATTTCCAAATAAGGTTGCATTCTAGGGATTAGGATGTCCACATATCTTTTTTTGTGGGACTCAATTCAACCCATAACAGATGCCAAAAAACAAGAGAAGGACATGTTTAAAGCACTGAAAGAAAACAAATTGTTAACCTAGAAGTCTATACCAGTGGTGACAACCTTTTAAAAGCAAGGTGAACAAAAGGAAAAATAGATAAATTACACTTCTTTAAAATTGAAACTGAAAAGACAACTCACAGAATGAAAGAAAATATTTGCAAAACATAAATCTGATAAAGGACTTGTATCTAGAATACATAATTAACTCTTTCAATACAATAATAAAAAGACAACCCAATTTTAAAATGGGCAAAGGATCTGAGTAGACATTTCTCAAGTGTCCAATTACAAGTATCCAATAAGCCCGTGAAAAGATACTCAAGATCATTAGTCATTAGGAAAATGCAAATCAAAACCACAATGAGATACCACTTCAACCCATTAGGATGGCAACCATAAAAAAGACAGCTAATAACCAGTGTAGGCAGGGCTTCCCTGGTGGCGCAGTGGTTAAGAATCCGCCTGCCAATGCAGGGGACACAGGTTCGAGCCCTGGTCCACGAAGATCCCACGTGCTGCAGAGCAACTCAGCCCATGCGCCACAACTACTGAGCCTGCGCTCTAGAGCCCGCGAGCCACAACTACTGAGCCCACGTGCCACAACTACCGAAGCCCGTGTGCCTAGAGCCCGTGCTCTGCAACAAGGGAAGCCACCGCAAGGAGAAGCCCATGCACCACAACAGAGTAGCCCCAGCTCTCAGCAACTAGAGAAAACGCATGTGCAGCAGCGAAGACCCAATGAAGCCAAAAGTTAAATAAATGAATAAATGAATAAATTAAAAATAAATAAATAAATAAAAATAAAGAGGGTTAAAGAAACATGACAATTAAATGCAATGTGTGACTCTGGACTGGAACCCAGACAGGAAAAAAACATTACTAAAAAGACATTATTGTGATAACTGGAAAATTTTCAATATGGACTGTGCATTAAAAATAGTATATGTCAATGATAGGTTTCCTAAATTCAATCACTGCATTGTTGTTATGAGGATAATGTCTCTGTTCTTAGGAACTACCTGTGTCATGATGTCTCTATTCACATTCTTTTTTTTTTTTTTCTTTGGCCACACCGTGAGGTATGCGAGATCTTAGTTCCCTGACCAGGGATCAAATCCATGCCCCCTGCAGTGGAAGCGTGGAGTCTTAACCACTGAACCACCAGGGAAGTTCCCTCAATTCACCTTCAAATGGTCCATTCGTCACCACCACCACCACCACCATCATCATCATCACATATACGTGGAGAGAGACAAAAGCAAATTAAGCAAAAATTAAGGAGCAGTGAATCTAGACGAAGAATATATGGATACCAGTCTTGTAACTTATATAGACTTAAAAATCTTCAAAATAGAAA
Source organism: Kogia breviceps (assembly GCF_026419965.1). Lineage (NCBI taxonomy): Eukaryota > Metazoa > Chordata > Mammalia > Artiodactyla > Physeteridae > Kogia > Kogia breviceps. The sequence goes on from NC_081327.1 coordinate 8,997,187, forward strand.
CTTAAAAATAGCCCCACCTGTTACAGAGATATGTCCTCCTTTATGTCTTCAAAGGTTATCAAGCTTGACCCCAAGGTGAGGGTTTGCTCTTTCTGTGGAGATGGGTCTGCAGGGTATATTCCTGGGGGTGGCATTGCTAGGTCTGAAAGTAAATGCATATGTTGTTTAGTTAGTCAGCTATCATCAAGTTTCTCCCCATGCAGGTTGCATCATTTTGCATGCCCACCAGCAATGCATGAGAGTGTGTTTCCCAGTTTAGGATTTTTTGCCAATTTCATAGGTGAAAATCCACTTCAGAGTAGTTTTAATTAGAATTGCTCTCATTATAAGTGAAGTTGAGCATCTTTTCATATAGTTAAGGATGACTCATGTTTGTTTCTCTGTGAACTGTCCATTTCTTTTGCACATTTTAAAACACTGGGCTTTTAGTCTTTTATGTATTAAGGAGATAAACATTTTGTGTGTGATGTAAATTGTAAATATTTTCTCTGAGAATGTCACAGTTTTATTTTGCTTACGGTATCTTCTTTTTTTTTCAATAATCTCAAAAACTCCAATATTTTATTAACCATTTTATGTACATTGAGATCCAGTCTTGAAAACTGATAAAAGAAAACATGTCCAGAGTTCCTTGTAAAGGCAATGTATAAATGCTATTTACATTCTGCATATTAATAACGATGATGAAAATGAGACAATAGTTACAGCTACATAAAAATATATACAAGGATTCGAGCATTCCCTGGCAGTCCAGTGCTTAGGACTTGGTACTTTCACTGCCACGGACCCGGGTTCAATCCCTAGTCGGAGAACTAAGATCCTGCAAGCCGTGAGGCGTGGCCAAAATATATATATACAAATATATATATTTATATATACAAGGATTCAAGATAGTCTTGATGTTATTTGGCTTATAACATGTGTAGATACTACACAAAAAATGAGGGTGTAATTTTCAGAAAAGTAAAATGTAACCAAAATCACTCTTCTTAAAATTTAAAAATAAAATTCCTAACTATTGTAATTACTAATTCATAGCCAAATCTTAGACTAATTCAAATTAGCCAGGGTTAGACATAGGTTAAGTTAAATATTTGCATTAAAAAAAATAAGGTTTGCAGCTTAATAAACATACATTTGATAACATTTTCTCAAAATTAATTAAGAATGGCTTATCCACATCCTTCTAGATTCTGGAAGCATACCAGAAAAAGTGAATGTTGAACAGCCTGATTCTTTGGAAAGCTGCACCTCGAGCCCTGGAAAACAAGGGGCCCAGTGATCAAACCCTAATGGGAAACTTACAATGTACCAGTGATGCTGAGAACAGAGGGGGAAGTAATAAGCAGCTGTTTCACTAATATATAGTATAATTATAAGGCATGAGGTGATATTAATGGGATTTTGGGAAAGGTTTCAACTATTCTTAGGGAATTAATTAGACATTGAGAATGACCAATCTTATAATTACCTCAAAAAGAGTATTTCACCTATTATCATGGTGCTACCTCACTAACAGGAACTTTAGTTTCTTTTTTTTTTTTTTTTTTTTGTGATATGCGGGCCTCTCACTGTTGTGGCCTCTCCCGTTGCGGAGCGCAGGCTCTGGACGCGCAGGCTCAGCGGCCATGGCTCACGGGCCCAACCGCTCCGCGGCATGTGGGATCTTCCCGGACCGGGGCACGAACCCGTGTCCCCTGCATCGGCAGGCGGATTCTCAACCACTGCGCCACCAGGGAAGCCCAGGAACTTTAGTTTCTAATGACTCTTTTTTGTATTTTACTGTACTGGCTTGAGAAGCAGCTTCCTATTTTGAGAATTGTATGACATAAAATAATCATATATATAAAATCATATATAACTAATGGTTTAGGAAACAAAACGATAGTAGTTTTAGAAAGGAGCAAGTATCCCTTTTACTAGGTTGTGACACCAGGCTAAGAGGGCTTAAGGTTGGAAAGCAAGGAGTGGGGGTAGTGCAGGGGTTCAAGTGCAAATCTACTTCCGTTCAAGGACAGGAAGGACGTGAGAAGGGCCTGGACAACCCAGAATGGCAGTGGCACCTGGATGTAGAGTTACCACACTGGGTCAGAGACAGGCTGATGCATCGTCTTCTCGCCTAGATGCCATGGAACCCAACCCCTACGCAATATTAAATTGGGAACACAAACATCTCAAAGCACACTTACCAAAAATAGATTATTCACCCTCATATTACACTGCCCAGAAGGAAAAGACATTTGACTCTTTTGAAAAGTGAGCTAAAAAATGATGAAGTTTGGGCTTCCCTGGTGGCGCAGTGGTTGAGAATCCGCCTGCCGATGCAGGGGACACGGGTTCGTGCCCTGGTCCGGGAAGATCCCACATGCCGCGGAGCAACTAAGCCCGTGAGCCATGGCCGCTAGGCCTGCGCGTCCGGAGCCTGTGCTCCGCAACGGGAGAGGCCACAACAGTGAGAGGCCCGCATACCGCAAAAAAAAAAAAAAAAAAAAAAAAAAAATGATGAAGTTTCTCCTTACTTCATCTGAAAAACCCAAGGAACAAATATTTTTTAAATTCTGGGACTTCCCTGACAGTCCAGTGGTTAAAACTCCACACTTCCACTGCAGGGAGCACGGGGTTCCATCCCTGGTTGGGGAACTAAGATCCCACATGCCCTCAAGGGGCGGCCAAAAAATAAATAAATAAAAGAGAAATTTAAAAGCTCCTTAACACTGTAAGGAATCCTCCGCTGCTTCCTGCTTCGTGGTAACTGTGGGGGATCTTCATATGGATTTTTAAAAATATCTTTAAAAACTGGCTCAACTGGGCTTCCCTGGTGGTGCAGTGGTTAAGAATCCGCCTGCCAATGCAGGGGACACGGGTTCAAGCCCTGGTCCGGGAAGATCCCACGTGCCGTTGAGCAACGAAGTCCATGCGCCACAACTGAGCCTGCGCTCTAGGGCCCGCGAGCCACAACTACTGAAGCCCGGGCACCTAGAGCCCATGCTCCGCAACAAGAGAAGCCACCGCAATGAGAAGCCTCCGCACCACAACAACGAGTAGCCCCTGCTCACTCCAACTAAAGAAGGCCCGCGCGCTGCAACGAAGGCCCAACGCAGCCAAAAAAATATTAAATAAAATAAATATTTTTTAAAAAACCAAAACTGGCTCAACGTTTTTGAAAATTACAGTAGACACCTCAAAATTTCTTTCTAGCCCTTCCATACGTTCACGAAATTCTTTTTTTTTTTTTTTTTTTTTTGCGGTGTGCGGGCCTCTCCCTGTTATGGCCTCTCCCATTGCGGAGCACAGGCTCCAGAAGCGCAGGCGCAGCGGCCATGGCTCATGGGCCCAGCCGCTCCGCGGCATGTGGGATCTTCCCAGACTGGGGCACGAACCTGTGTCCCCTGCATCGGCAGGTGGACTCTCAACCACTGCGCCACCAGGGAAGCCCCACGAAATTCTTGACAGGTCCATCCACTTCTTCATTTTACTAAAAAACTGTATTAAACTTAATTTAGCTGAAAGCAGTATTCTGGTAAGTGAAACACAATTTCCTTCCATGATACCCTTTCCAACCGTGGGAATAATGCTTTTGAGGCAGGCAAGATATAATGAACAAGCCAACCTGTGTATAACTTCTCCCTCTAGGCTGTAGTTGCCCTGGACAGTTGCGAAGTCCTCCAGGGCTTAGGCTGCGCTCCCCTCGTCCACGTTCAGCTCCTGGCACAGGGCCTGCAGCTCCTGCCAGGGTCGCGGCGACCAGCATCGTCCCTTCGGCGTCGGCGAACGTTCCCCGCTCATCCTCCCTCTTGGGCGCGCTACCCACAACCACCCGCGCCAAAGCTCAAAATCAGTGCCGCTTTATGATGTCTCTTCGATGGTCCGCATCCGCGTTTCTCCGCAAAAAAGTCCGTTTCTTCTCCAGGGCTCGAGCCGTCCTTCTCCGGAAATGTGATAAGAAGAAGCGTATCATCTTTTCTTAAGTAATTTCTAAATCTGCTTAAGACTTTTTATTTATAAATTTAATTTTATTGCTCCTGGATTTTCCCCAGCATTTTTTTTTTTTTTTGCGGTACGCGGGCCTCTCACTGTTGCGGCCTCTCCCGCTGCGGGGCACAGGCTCCGGACGCGCAGGCTCAGCGGCCATGGCTCACGGGCCCATCCGCTCCGCGGCATGTGGGATCTTCCCGGACCGGGGCACGAACCTGCGTCCCCTGCATCGGCAGGCGGACTCTCAACCACTGCGCCACCAGGGGAGCCCTCCTCATCATTTTTAAAAGACATTTTTATTTTATCATTATTATTATTATTTTTAATTTTTTTGCCTGTGTCGGGTCCTAGTTGTGGCATGTAGGATCTTTGCTGAGGTATGCGGGATATTTCCGTTGCAGCACGCGGGGCTCTTCTTTGTGGCGTGCGGGCTTCTCACTAGTTGTTGGGCGCAGGCTCCAGGGCCAGTGGGCGCTGTAGTTCGCAGCATGCGGGCCCAATTGCCCCACGGTATGTGGGATCCTAGTTCCCCGACCAGGGATCGAACCCGCGTCCCCTGTATTGGAAGGCGGATTCTTTACCGCTGGACCATCAGGGAAGTCCCTCCCCCAGCATTTTACTATGAAAAACTTCAGATATACAGGAAAGTTGAAAGAGGGGTACATGTGCCTACTGCTTAGATTCTACTAACATTTTACCATACTTGTCTAACCACATATCTATTCACTCTATCCATCTAACTTTTCAATCCATTTCAAAGTAAGTTGCCGACATCAGTGCACTTTTCCTAAATAATTCAGCCTGCATATCATTAACTACAGTTCAATATTTGTTAGTGGTTTTTTGTTTGGTTTTGGCTTTTTTTGCTGCTTTTAATTTTCAGTATTAATAAGAAAGATTCTCCCACTCCCAAGATGGAAAGAAATTCATTCATGGATTCTTCTGGTTGTTGTGTTTCTATTTTTACACAGGGATTTAGGGATTTCTGATTCATTTGCAGTTTATGCCGGTACATGGTGTGAGGACTGGATCCAATTTTATACATATATGTATACACACAGACACACACAGAGACACACACACAGGGAGTCTCTATTTTTAAAAATATTTTTATTGAGATTTTTAAATTGAGATTGATTTAATTCACATACCATAAAATTAACCCTTTTAATGTGTACAATTTAGTGGGTTTTAGTATTTCACAAAGTTTTGCAGCCATCATCGCTACAATCTATATATGTACATATCTATGTATGTATATATCTGTTTGCTTGTTTTTCTCCAAATGTCTATCTAGTCTCAGCGCCACATATTAAGAACTCCATCTTTCTGCCAGAGATTTGAGATGCTGAAGTTGTTACTAAATTTCTGGGTGTTCGGGGGTCCAATTACGTCCCGTAGGTCTGCTTGTCCATCTGTTTCGATGTGTGGGAAGTCTTTGCTAACTACAGCCCTGGCCTAGGATTCCGGAGGGGGCGGGGGTGGGGGTGGGGAACGACGAACACGTGGCCGCGCCTCTTCAAGGCCTTCAGTCAAGTTCTGTTACGAAGAAACCGTGCCCTATTCCAGCTCACCAACAGAGATTAAAGCTTTAATCCCCAGCGACTGAGAAAAGACCAACTGGGCAGGAAGATGGTCAGCAGGAAACCCTGGGAAGGAGAGATACCAAGTATCAGTGAGGTACCCCCCATTCTTGAGTCCCCCATCTCCTCTCCTGGCTCCCCAGCCCGGGGTGGGGGCCCGTCCCTTCTCTGGACGTCTCCCCCTTTCTGAGGGCTAGTGGACCCGGGCCAGGGACTGTCGCATCCAACTCTCTGACAAGGATTGCCCCAGGAAAGCACCTGCACAGCGTGGCGGAGGCACTCAGGGGTTAAGCGTGTCCAACGCCTGCCAAGTGAAGTCCTCGGGACTCACCACGAGCAGCCCGCTTTTCAAGGGATTTGTTTCAACCAAAAAGGGGCTCACTGTTTGCAGGCAGGAAGCGGGTCAAGAAAACGAACTCCCCTCCCCCTAAGCCTAAGCTCCCAGGTCCTCTCCGAGAATCCCTGAGTCCCACTCCTCTTGCCGACCACGCCCCAGACACGCCTTCGAGGCCACGCCCCCTCGAGAACCCACCGCTTCGGATCGTGGCTCCAAGGTAGCTCATCTTATTCTTTTTTTTTTTAGGTCCTTCCTTCCTTTCTATTTTATTGAAGTATAGTTGATTTACATCCACTAAAGCTCGTCTTGAGTCTCGGTCCTCTCTCAGACGCACCCCCCACCCCATCCCCACCCCGCCCCTGCTCCTAAGACCTTCAGCTGTCTCTAAGCTCCTCCCCCCTCAGAGCCCTCCCCTTCTGAGCTGCCACTGTTGTCCCTTTTGAGCTCAGTCCCCGCGGAGTCAGGCACCTGCACAATGACCCCCTCGGAGTGGTACTCTGCGCCCGCTGCTACGGAGAAGCTTCGCACGAAGGCCTGCGGAGAAGGAGAGGGAGGGTCCCAGGACCAAGAGCTTTCCTCGTGCAAACTCCTCCAGCCCGCCCTTGCTCCAGCGCCGTCCCTGATTCTAGAACACTCTACCGCCACGAGGGGCCCCTCCCTCGAGGCCCAAGTCCTCACCGCAATGCCGGAAAGCTTCCTTGCTCTAAGCCCTCCCTCTGTTCCCATACACTCACTCTCCATTCCAGCCGGACCAGTCTCGGAATTCCCTTTCTCCCACCTCATGGGTTCTCTTGACCCCTAGCCTCTGTTTCTCTTAAAAAAGGAACAAAAACCTGGCTTGTCCACTGCACTGTGCCCCAGACGTCTGTCTGAACTATTATGAGCCTCAGACTCAGGTGGCACCTCACACACATGCATGCAAGCCTTTTCCACCATAACCTGCAGTGCCAGAATTAAGGGCTATTGCAGGAATTCCAGCATGGCAGCCAGCCCTTGCCTGCTCTGTGGGTCTGGGTACCTTGGTGGCTGCATACACTGCTGCAAATGGATAGGGGCTCCTGGCAGTTATTCAGGATATGTTGTTGATGATACCTTTGCCCCTGGAGGAGGGAGCATCACTTGGAAGGTAGTTTGCCAGGGAATAGAGGGTCCCAGTGATTTCCCCACCTCCACCCCTTAGTCGCTGTCCTAATTTGAGAAAGATCAGAGAGACAGTGAAGAGTTGGAAATGTGGATGGGACGGCGGGGAATGGAAAAAGCCCGGAAGTTGGATGGGGGAAGGTCCAGAGTGAAAGACAAAGAGACTGCAGCTTACCTGGCGACCACTTGGGGCAGGACGAGTCTCGTCCTCTGCAGGAGGGATGGAGAGAACCCTGTCTTCCCTTTCCACTGCTTTCACCTGCCTAGACTCCTGCCCCCTCCTCAAGTTCACTCCTATCCCCCTACCTTCCCTCAGGGAATATTCCCCTAGCACTTCCTCTATGCCAGGCCCAGTTCTGGGGGATGGTGGGGACCACCGAGCGTGGTCAGAGCTCGCTGACCTTGGACCCAGTCCCTCCTAGCCCCGACTCACCTGGACCACAGACATCATGTTGCAGTTTATAACGTCCAAGAATTTCTGGGGGAAGAAAATGGAACCGATCAGTCCTTCCCTTCACCAGCCCTGCCACAACTCCGATATTTTCTAGTTTACTTTTCTTTTAATATGGAACACATTTTTATTTTATTTTTTAAACATCTTTATTGGAGTATAACTGTTTTACAATGGTGCGTTAGTTTCTGCTTTACAACAAAGTGAATCAGTTATACATAGACATATGTTCCCATATCTCTTCCCTCTTGCGTCACCCTCCCTCCCACCCTCCCTATCCCACCCCTCTAGGTGGTCACAAAGCACAGAGGTCATCTCCCTGTGCTATGCGGCAGCTGGAACACATTTTTAAAACGTAGCATCTACTAGAATTTAAAATGCACATAAACTTCGACACATCAACTCCACTCTGGAAATTTATTCCTTTCTAAGATACTCACACATGTGGCAACTGCATATGTCCAAAGATAATTCATTGCAACACAATTTGTAGTCACATATACTAGGAAACATCCTGAACGTCCATCAATACTGGGATGCCTAAATAAACACACCAATGGATGGATCACTGAGCACCAGTAAAAAGAATGGGTCAGCGAATTATTCTGATTAGAATAACCCCCAAGACACATGCCTACCTGTGAAAGGTAAAGTGCAGAACAATAGGCTGCCGCCATCTGGATAAAAGATACATATACATACTTCTCGATGCACAGAGAAAAAACACTACCACATTTTAAATTGGGGGTCACTTTTGGGGGATAGGATTGGAGGGAGAGGGGAAATGTTCACTTTCATTTCATAAACTTCTCTCTGGATTTTTTGATCAGTAAAGTTTTTTTATAAATGTATACCATACACATACCAAAGTGTATAAATCATTAGTGTAAAAAATGAACACAAACCTTTAGCCTCTATCCACATAAAGTATTGACAGTTTGACAGATTCTTCATCTCCTGCAGTCATTACGCTTGCCTCTTCCCCGGTTAACCACTGTCTTGACCTCTAACACACGCTAGAAGAGTTTTGTTCAGTTCTGAACTTCATTTAAGTGGAATCATTGAGTATGTATCCTTTTATCTCTGGCTTTGTCTGCTAAACATTATGTTTATAAGATTCTTCCGTGTTATGTGTAGCAGAAGTTCATTCACGTTCACTGCTATAATTTTCCATCGTATGAAGGCGGCATGCTTTATTTCTCTAATCAACCCACTCCTGGGCATATATCCAGAGAAAACCATAATTCGAAAAGATACATACACCCCAATGTTCATGGCAGCACTCTTCACAATAGCCAAGACATGGAAACAACCTAAATATCCATTGACAGAGGAATGGATAAAGAAGATGTGGTACACGTATACAGTGGAATACCGCTCAACCATAAAAAAGAATGAAATAATGCCATTTGCAGCAACATGGATGGACCTAGAGATTATCATACTAAGCGAAATAAATCAGACAGAGAAAAACAAATATCATGTGATATCACTTACATGTGGAATCTAAAAAGATGATACAAATGAACTTATTTATGAACCAGAAACAGACTTGCAGACTTTGAAAACAAGCTATGGTTACCAAAAGGGAAAAGAAGGGGGTAAGGATAAATTAGGAGGCTGGGATTAACATATACACATTGCTACATATAAAATAGATAAACAGGGAGCTTCGCTGGTGGTGCAGTGGTTGAGAGTCCGCCTGCCGATGCAGGGGACGCGGGTTCGCGCCCCGGTCCGGGAAGATCCCACGTGCCGCAGAGCGGCTGGGCCCGTGAGCCATGGCCGCTGAGCCTGCGCATCCGGAGCCTGTGCTCTGCAACGGGAGAGGCCACAACAGTGAGAGGCCCAAGTACCTCAAAAAAAAAAAAAAAAAAAGATAAACAACAAGGTCCTACTGTATAGCACAGGGAACTCTACTATTCTGTAATAACCTAAATGGGAAAATACTCTAAAAAAGAATGAATATATGTATAGCTGAACCACTTTGCTGTACACCTGAAACTAACACAATACTGTAAATCAACTACACCCCAGTATTAAATAAAAATTAAATTAAAAAATATTTAAATTCAAAAAAAACAGAGAAAGAATTCCAGTTGTTCCGCATCCCCAACAACACTTGGCACTGACAATATTTTTAGCATTAACCATCTTAGTGGCTGTGCAGTTGTAGCTCACTCTGGTTTTAATCTGCCGTACCCTAATAAGAATGAGGTTTATTTTTTAAAAGTTCAGTGCAAGGCTTCCCTGGTGGTGCAGTGGTGAAGAATCCACCTGCCAATGCAGGGCACATGGATTGGAGCCCTGGTCTGGGAAGATCCCACATGCCGCGGAGCAACTAAGCCCGTGCGCCACAACTACTGAGCCTGCGCTCTAGAGCCCGCGAGCCACAACTGCTGAAGCCTGTGCGCCTAGACCCCGTGCCCTGCAACAAGAGAAGCCACCGCAATGAGAAACCTGCACACTGCAACGAAGAGTAGCCCCCGCTCATGGCAACTAGAGAAAGCCTGTGCGCAGCAACGGAAACCCAATGCAGCCAAAAATAAATAAATCAAATAAACAAATTTATTTTTTTTTAAAGGCTAAAAAAAAAAGTTCAATGTACCAAGAAGATATAACAATTATAAAGATATACAAACCTAACAACAGAGCTCCAAAATATGTGAAGCAAAACACCATATACAAAAAACTCTAAATGGATCAAAGTCCTAAACATAAGAGGTAAAATTACAAAACTCTTGAAAGAAAACAGAGGAAAAGCTTTATGACATTGGGTTCAGCAATGATTTCTCGGATGATACCAAAAGCACAAGCAGCAAAAGAAAAATAGATAAACTGTATTTCATCAAAATTAAAACCTTTGTACATTAAAAGATACTATCAACAGAGTGAAAAGGCAACTTGCAAATTGGCAGAAAATTTACAAATCATTCATTTGATAAGGGATTAATAACCATAATATATAAAGAGCTTCTACAACTCAAACACCAATGGGTCAAAGACGAAATCACAAAGGAAATTTAAAAATACTTTGAGACAAATGAAAATAGAAATTAAAACACAACATACCAAATTTACATTTATCTAGATTGGCTAAGAAAAAAAAATACTGAAATTACTAAAATCAGAAATGAAAGTGGGACATTACTACTGATTCCACAGAAATAAAAAGGATTATAAGGGAGTACTATGAACAACTGTACACCTATAAATTGGATAATCTAGATGAAATAGATAAGTTCCTAGAAAAACAAACCCTACTATGACTCAATCAGGAAGAAATAGAATATCTGAATAGACCCATAACTAGTAAGGAGATTGGACCAATAATCAAAAATTTCCCAAGAAAGAAAATTCCCGGATAGATGACTTTGCTGATGAATTTTACCAAACATTTAAAGAAGAACTAATGCCAATTCTTCTCAAACTCTTCCAAAACATTGAAGAGGAGAGAACACTTCTTAACTTATTCTAGGAAGCCAGCACTGCCCTGATACCAAAGTCAAAGACACTACAAGAAGGAAAATCTACAGACCAATATCCCTCATGAACATTGACACAAAAATCCTCAACAAAATGCTAGCAAATTGAATTCAACAGCATATTAAAAGGATTATACACCATGACCAAGTGGGATTTGTTCCTAGAATGCAAGGATGGTTCGATATACAAAAATTCACTAATATAACACAACACATTAACAGAATAAAGAAAAAAATCACATGATCACCTCAATTGATGCAGAAAAGTATTTGACAAAATTCAACACCTTCCATGATTAAAACATTCAGTAAACTAGGAATGGAAGGAAACTATCTCAACATAATAAAGATATGAATAATGCACATAAAATAATACATATAATAATATGAAAAGCCCACAGCTAACATCACACTCAATGGTGAAGTACTGAAAGCATTTCCTGCTTTTGCCATTTCTATTCAACACAGTACTGAAAGTTCTAGCCAGAGCAACTAAGCAAGAAAAGAAGTCAAAGGTATTCAAACTGAAAAGGAAGAAGTAAAGTTATCTCTGTTTGCAGATGATATGATCTTACATGTAGAAAATCTTAACGATTCCACAAAAAAGTGAAAACTAATAAGCAAACTCACAAAGAAGTGGGATACAAAATCAACACCAAAAACTCAGTTGCATTTCTATACATGAACAACCCAAAAGTGAAGTTATGAAAACAATTCCATTTGCAATAGCATCAAAAAGAATAAAAGAATAAATACACTTAGGAATTAACTTAACCAAGGAAGAAAGACATATGCTGAAAACTATAAAACATTACTGAAAGATATTAGAGAAGAGATACAAATTGGAAAGACATCCCATATACATGGGTTGGAAGACTTAATATTGCTAAGATGTCAGTACCACCCAAAGTGATCTACAGATTCAATGCAATCACTATCACAATCCTAACAGCATTTTTGCAGAAATAGAAAAACCCAGCCCCAAATTGATATGGAATCTCAAGGGACCCTGAGATTAGCCAGACTAATCTTGCATCATCATTTCCACTTCTGGGTATATGCCCCAAAGAATTAAAAGCAGGTACCCAAACAGATATTTGTACACCAACAGTTCATAGTGGCATTATTCACAGCAGCCAAAAGGTGGAAACAACCCAAGTGTCTATCAACAAATGAAGAGGTAAACAAAATGTGGTATATACCTATGATGGAATATTATTCAGCCTTAAAAAGGAAGAAAATTGGGACACATGCTGCAACATGGATGAACCCTGAAAATATTATGCTAAATGAAATAAACCAGGCACAAAAGGACAGATATTGTATGATTCCACTTATATGAGGCACCTAGAATAGTCAAATTCATAGAGACAGAAAGTAGAATGGTGGTTTCCAGGACGTGTGGGTAGGGAGGAATGGGGGGCAGGCGTTACTGTTTAATAGGTAAAGAGTTGAAAAATTCCTGGAGATGGCTGGTGGTGATTGTTTCACAACAATCTGAATGTACATAATACCCATGAACTGTACGCTTCAATATAGTTAAAATGACAAAATTTCAGTTATGTATGTTTGCCATAACTTAAAAATAAAGAAAATAAAAAGAATGAAGTTCTGATACTTGCTAACAACATGGATGAAACTGAAAACATTACGCTAAGTGAAATAAGCCAGACACAAAAGGAAAACTATTCTATGATTTCACTTGTATGAGGTATCTAGAATTAGCAAGTTCACAGAGACAGGAAGTAGAGATTATGTTACATATGTTACAATTCTTTTTTTAAAAAATCTATGCTATTTCCATTATCTTGGTTACATGTGGACCTCATTACATTATCTATTATTTCTCTTGCTTTCAATCACGATTTTTCTTCTAATATTCCTGGTTATATTTTGTTGAGTGCTGGATATTTAATATTTTAAAAATCGTATTGCTAATTCGAGTCCCTGGACTACACCGTTTTTCTCTAAAAATGGTTTGGTTTGGTTTTGCTTCTCCCCGGCAGCTAAACTAGGGGGCGCTAAAATATCAGATCAACTTAATCCCGACGGGAATCGAGATCATTTAAAACCTGGCTTCAGTTCCTATGAAACCTACTTTACCCTAACTCCTGGATTATAGTTTTCAGGATCCCAGCCTAAATAAAGCCTGGGATATTTTCCAAAGCTTTGCACTACATCATTTGGTGCAGCTCGCACACTATGTTGAAAGCTCTGCTTTGCCTCTTAAACGCTCATCCACTTTGAAGGGAAATGTTGCTTCAAATGTCAGATTCACCCCTCTTGGATTCTTTCTTCTCTCAAATCTTGGTGCGACAATTCCTCATTGCCTTAGTAGTTTGATGCCTTCAAACAGCTATTTTAAAAATATTTTATCCAGCTCTCCTAATCGTTCTCATTTGCAGGGTTAGTCTTAAACCACAACTTCCTCTAACACCAGAGGCAGAATACACAGACTGCCTCTCTTTACATTTTCTAAAATGAGCTTATGCGTTACTTTTGAAATAATAATATGTAAAATCTAAAAGCCATCCTGATCTCCTATCTTGTCTATGTCTAATAATAATGGCCCACATTTATGGAGCACACAACTTAGGTTTATGTGCATTATTTTATTCCATTGTCATATCAGCCCTATGAGGTCAGCAAAAACATGGATTCCCATTTTATAGATATGAAACTGAGGCACTGACTTTCCCACGTAGCTCACTCCCCCTTCAAGTTAGCAGACTCAACTTGAAGAGTTGTCCCCGTTGGGCACCACAGAAGGGCGCCCCATGGAAGGAGAGACCTCCTTCATGTCCTAGACATCGTAGATTTGTAGCTCTCGAGACAATGAACAAAGCTAGTGTACTGTGCCGGGTTTTCCAACAGAGGAAGCAGTGTGAGGCAGAGGCACCCGCAGACTAGTACTCGGTTTTACTCACTTTGGCGATGTCCTCACAGTCGAGCAGTTTCCTCAAGCCAGGTGCTAATTGCTTGCCCACATTGTTTACTGAGTGAGAGAGGGCAAATTGTTTGTTTCACTCCAACGGTCCCAGGGAGACGGGGTAGGGGCAAAAGGGAGGGCGACCCCAAACAGTTCCGGGTCAGGGTGAGCACGGGGGCAAGTTGAGGGCAGCACTCCTCCCAGCAGGCACAGGGACGTACTCAGTACTCCGATCTCCAGGTCCTTCAGTCCTGCCTCAATGGCCTCGTAGATCTCCAAGCCTCCGGTGAAATCCACCTGGGTGACTCGTGTGCTTTTGCCATGAAGCCCGTCTGGGACGGGCAGTGGTTGCCAGGCCCTTAGCTGGAATCTAGTCCGACCTCTGCTCCCGTCCCTGTTCAGCCCCAGCCCCTACGTGATGGCCCCCAGGTGCATAGATGGCTAGTTTCCACGCGCCTCGGCCACCTACAGACCTCTTCCGGGATCACGCCCCAGACCACGCCCCGGCCACGCCCCTGTCTAGCCCCAGCCCTTGACCCAGAACTTTACCCGCTCCTCTCTTCCCCTCCTCACCTAACGCCTTTGCCTCGTGCTCCAACTTGCTCAGGTCGATTGATGAGGACGATGTTCAGACGTCTCCCGGCGAGCTGCAGGGGAGGCATTCATTTATTTATTCACGGAAGCCACAAATATTTACTGTGTGCTGACAGGGTGCTACAGTGTATAGGCGCTGTGGATGCAGAGGTGAACAAAAGAGAAATACGAAAGTCTGCCCTCCTGGAGCATGCATTCTGGGGAAAGACTATTCCAGACAGACAGAACAACAAGTGCAAAGGCCCTTGCACAAAGGCTGGCAGCTTCGAGGACGCCATACAGTCCAGTGTGCACCGAATGAAGTGGCCGGTTGTACAGGAGCCCAGATCATGGAGCCTCGAATGCCCCAGTAAAGACTCTGGCTTTTATTCTCAGTGACATAAGAATCCAATAATTTTTATACCTTCCTTCCTTCATGCATTTATTCAAAATGAGTCTATTGAGCCCTTGCTCTTTGCTGGGTGGTGCTGGGGACACAGCATGCCCAAGATAGACCCATTCTCACTCAGCAGCCAGAGGGTTCCCTCTGAAATACAAACCTGTTCCTGCCTTCCCCTACTCAGAACCTGCCTTGACTCCCCAGTGTCTCTGAGATAAAACTACACTCCACACCGTGGCCTCAAGTGGCCTGGCTCCGGCCTGAGTCTTCAGCTGTCTCTCCTGCCGGTGGCCCTCTATGGGAATCCAGGCACAGCAGACAGTTCATCTAGTCCCAAGAGCACCCCCTGAACTTTCCTGCCTCTGGGCCTTTGCACATGATGCTCCTTTTGCCTTGAATGCCCTTCTGCTTGAAACAAAGTCAGCCAATATTTGTGGAATGGGTGCTCAGCAGCATTTTGGTGCATGTCTGACCCTCTCAACCTGCCGGTCTGAGGGTGACATGTTATGTGGGACTGAGTGTCCATCAGCTTTGGAGGGGGGCCGGGCACAAACATCTCAACAGCTCCAGCGTCTGAGAGGTTGATGCTGTGAAGGGCATTTATTCATTCAACAAACATCTGTCCAGAATCTGCTTGTGCCTGGCCTTGTGCTAGGTGGTGCTGATCAGCACAGCCACAGCCCTGCCCTCTTGGGGCTCACAGTGCAGTGCTGGGACAGACCAGTCCCCAGATGGCAATGACTCAGAGTGGCCATCACTACCGGCTGACTTGCATCCAGACACAAATTCTCTCCCTTTCCGCCAGGGATGCCTTTCTATTCATGCACTAGCCTCCCCTCCCTTCTTTTCCACTCAAGGACATCGTTTCAGCTTTCTCCCATCTTCCCCCTTCATCAAAACCTCTCCCTCTTCTGGATGATTCCCATCAGCATGAAATCCTACCAGAATCTCTCTCATGTTCTCTGTTCAGGCAATGGCCCATTTCTCATCACACCACTGCAGTTTACTCAACATTCTAAGAGAGGATTGTTTATCCTGGCTCTCTTACCATACCCTCTTGTACCCAATCCCATCGGTCTCCCACCCCCACCGTGCCACCCAAACCACTCTGGTCACCAATAACTTCCATGATGGTAAACTCAGTGCTGTATTCTCAGCACCTCCCAATAGCAACTGACACATTCACCACCCCCTCCTCCTAGAGACATTCTTTCCCTGGCTTCCAAGACCTCTCTTCCAACCCTGGGTTTCCCCCCATTCTCAGTTCTTGTGCCTTCTCATCTTCTGTACCTCTTAACTTTGGGTGCTCCAGGGAGCACTCTGGGGTGATTCAAACCGTGCTCCCCTTCTCCATCAACACCCACTACCACAGGCACCGCATCTAGTCTCGTGACTTTAAATGGGATCGTTATGTTGATGATGCTTCCACTTATATCTCCACCCAAACCTCCCCTCTGAACTCCAGAATGGCATTTCCAACTTCTGGAGCTTCTCAACCTGGATACCTAATTGGTATCTCAAACTTGGAATGTCCAAAACGAGACTCCTTCCTGTTTCCCCCAAGCTTGGTCCTCCCCTCAGTTCAACTCCATCTCAGTAACGGCAGCTGCATTTTTTGACGTATTCTGGTCAAACATTTTATAGTCATTTATTTTATGAGGCCAGCATTACCGTACTACCAAAAACCAAACAAAGATATTACAAGAAAAGAAAACTATAAACTAATATCTCTCATAAACTTAGACACAAAAATTCTCAAGAAAATATTAGTAAATCAAATCCAGCAATATAGAAAAAGGCTAATCAATAATCACCAAGTGGGGTTTATTGCAGGAATGCAGGGTTGGTTCAACATTTGAAAGATCAACTGATGTAATGTACTATCTAAACAGAGTAAAGAAGAAAAACCATATGATCACCTCAACAATCACCGAAAAGTTACTTAACAAAAGTCAGCCTCCATCCATGATAAAAACTCTCAGCAACCTAGGCATAGAAAGGAAAGTCCTTAACCTTATAAAGGTTACATAAATACATACACACATACCTACATTTTAAAAATCTACAGCTAACATTATACTTAATGGTTGAAAACTGAATGCTTTTCCTCTAAGATCAGGAACAAGGGAGAATGATGTTCACTCTTACCACTCCTCTGAACATCATATTTAATTTCCTGGGCAGTACCATAAAGCAAGAAAAAGAAATAAAAGGTATACAGATTGGAAAGTCAGAAATAAAATTGTCTCTTACACAGATGACATGACTGTCTACATAGAAAATCCCAAGAAATCCACAAAAAGGCTACAAGAGCTAAGAGCTGAGCTTAGCAAGCTTTTGGGTTACAGGGTCAGAGGTTTGGAGTCATACTCCACATCCAATCTTTTTAATAAATCTTGTCAGCACTACCTTCAAAATCCAAGTACTTCTTACGCCTCTATGCTGTCACCCTGGTCTAAGTCATCAAGATCTCTTGCTTGGATTTTGCAAGAGCTTTTTTTTTTTTTCCCCTGCAAGAGCTTTTTAGCTGATCTCCCTGCTTCCATCCTCACCCCCCTGTAGTATCACATCCCTCTTCAGAACCCATGTCACTCAATAAATGTTAAAGTCTCCACCATAACCTACCAGATTCCCCATGATCTGCCCTGAAATTGCATCTTTGCCCTCATCTCCTACTGTTCCCCTCTCCCTTTCATTCGGATACAATCACAGTGGCCCCTTTCCTGCTTCTCCAACAAGCAATGCTTCCTACCTCAGGGCCTTGGCAATGGCAGTTTCTTCTCCCTGGAAATTCCTTCTCCCAGTTATTCGCAAGACTCCCTCCCTCACCTCCTTCTGTTCTTTGCTCAGTGCTGCCTCTTCAGTGACACTTCTGATTATCCTATATAAAAATTGGAATGAGCACATCCCCAGGGCTCCCTGTTCTCATTTTCTGATTTATTTTTCTCCTTAACTCTTAAAACCATTTGATACACTATACATTTCATTTGTTTATCTTATTTACTCCTGTCTCCCCTCACTTCAACATAAGCTTCATGATGGCAAGGTCCTTTGATTTTTTAAAATCTATTTTGTTCACTGCTGTACCCCTGCCACCTAGAAGATGCCCGGCATGTGGAGGTGGTATATAAATATGTTTTGAATGAATAAATCAGGGTAATGATGGGAGAACATCAAGGGTCTGTAGAAGCCCAGTGTAAACACCCACCCCCAGCCTGGGGAGCAGAGGGGAGGCTTCCTGGAGGAGAGGATGCCTGAGGGAACCAGATAAAGCACACAATTCTCAGTCTAATAGGGTTAGCTAACAACAGACAGACAGGAGAAGCTCTCCCACCACACACGCCAAGCCCTGGCTCACCTCATGTGCATAATAAGCCTTGCTGATGCAGAGGACAGGAGGGAAGTACCCCCAGATCCAACCCCCTATCATCTCCTCCATTGTCCCTCTTGTCCCTTTTTGCACCTTTTCTGGGACCCTCCTTCACCGAAGCCCAACCCCTCCTGGTTCGAGAACTTCATGCATTCCATGCCTCCCTTGCCCTGGTTGCTCCAGACGTCACCTGTCTTTCTTCCAGGAGTCCCTGGCCTCTGCCCTGATTAGGGACCCTCACCCGTCATCTGTCCTCGTTCCTGCGGTCCCCACCCCTACCTGCCTGGCTCAGAGCCCTCCTTCCTCACCTGCCCAGGCTCTGTGCGCCCGGAGCCAGGGCTTGCCCCGGCGTGCCTGAGCAGCAGGTAAGCATAGACTGTGTAGCCCGGCCCCCAAGTCGCCCACAGCAGCAGGCACCTGGCGGTAACCGCTCCCCCCACTCTCAGCACATCCCAATCCGACTCCATCACAGCCCCAGCCAACAAGTCATCCAACCCAGGGCCAACGAGGCTTTCTTTGCGAGCAGCTAATTCAAGCCCGGCCTGCCTACTCCGCCTTAGCCCCGCTCCCACCGCTAGTCAAGAATTACGCCCCGCCCCTCACTCTAGCCACGCCCAGTGGGGGGGTTATTCTAACCAGTAGCCTCGCCCATCGGTCCTAGCACCGCCCCTATCTAATTGGGCCACACTTGGGCCTAATGTCGGTCTTGGATCCCTGCAGAGCAGGTGTACGTCCAGCCTCCCCTCAGCCCACAGAGCTGGGCGAAGGGTGCCCACAGATGACCACCGTTTGGGTCACTGAACTCCACCTAGATGCTGGTGGGGGCCAGAACTGATAATAGCGATCAGTCACTAGAGGGTTTTGTCAATACACAGTTTGTCTGAAGAACCTGACCTACAGATTATCTGCTTGGGCAGTGTAAAAGCCAAAGCCCTTACAGCGGCTTTACGTGACCTTTCCTCTTTTTGCAAATTCTATTTGTTTCACTTGTTCTTAGTGTTTATTATTTAATAATAAACTATAATTATTATTTAATAATGATGGATATTATTTAATAACAATAATTTAAATTATAGTTATTGGTATATGATTAAATTATTATTTAATAATAAATTACTGTGGTGAAATATACGTAACATAAATTTTACAATTTTAACCCTTTTAAAGTGTATATATAATTCAGCGACATTAGGTATATTCACAATTTTGTGCAACTGTCACCACTCTCCATTTCCAGAAATATTTCATCAACCCTGATAAAAAGTAGACAACAGGTCCCGAATGGAGTCAGTTGTGCTAACCCCCAGGTCAGCAAAACGAGATTTAATAACAAACCTAACTGTAGTTTCAACCCCACCAGAATGTAACCTTTAACCATTCAACCTAGAATCGCCTGGTCAGCACTGGTGAGGTAATTCACCCAATAAGCCCTTCCATCCCCTTAGGAGGATGAATTCAAACAATGAACTCTTCGATAAAAAGGTCCTTTTTTTCCACCCCCTTTCTGCCTTTAACAACCTTTTCTTTTCTACAGCTCAGTGGAGCTCCTTTCTATTGCCAGACGGGACGCAGCCGGATTCGTGAATCATTGAATAAAGCCAAGTTGATCTTTAAATTTACTCAGTTGAATTTTTGTAATTTAACAGATTTGATGGCAGCAGCGAGACCAAAGGAGACTTCCGATGGCTTTGGGGACAGCAAGAAACACAGGCGTAGTACCCCGTGAATCCTTCGAGCTCACTGTCTTTCTCACCATTTCCGAGGCCTTTGGGTGAGCTTCTCTCGGTTCTGAGTTCTGTTCTGTTTGCCTCAAGCCCCTGATCTACTTGGCTTTCCAGTTACTTTCCCATTTGTCTGGAATCACTAGTTCCACGTTGGGAACTGCTGGTGACAGCTACCGTTTCCCATTTGTCTGGAAGATGCCTGCAGTTCCCATTCCTTGGGGTCTGCTGGTTCAATCCTTTCCCCAGTCCCCAGTTCCGTGTTGGGAATTGCTCATGGTATGCACAGGACCTTTTCTTGGCCAGGATGCAGTAACACCTCCGGGCTATTGCCAGTATGTTAAAGGCCATGGGTTTGTTTGTCTTGTTTTGTATCAATGAGAGTTGTTGCTGACTGGGACCTCAGAGGTCAAAAAGCCGCAAAAATTGGTGGGTGTGGATCGAGCACTTCAGACCTGTTAGAGTGTTTGTTCATCACCAAACCCAAAGACATCGTGTTAGGATAAGTTGGTCAAGGAATGGGTTAGATTGACAGTAGGTCAACTACCAATCTCAGGAAAATTTCCACGCCGTAAGCTACACTGTAAAATGCAATACAATCCCCAATCCAGTGGCACAGCCCTTTTAGGTGTGGATTCGGCTCTGAGAATCCCAAAGGCTTAGCTAATGGGATCCTTAACTTCTAACGAGTTAAGTGCCTCACCTTCCAGCACACCTGCTTATTTTATGTCTAAAAACTATGGTTCTGGAAGCTATAAATATCTATAAAAAGAGCCAAATCTGACTGAAAACAATCTAGAGTTACAATGAGGGAACGTTCCAGTTCGACAAGATCCTTCACTTAAGAACTGCACTTGAAAGTAAGGGTTCATGAATTAAATGAATAGAATGGGATGCCTATTTCAATTGGTGTACGTGAACTTCCAAAAGGCTTCAAGATTCCAAAATAGCTTCATTAAAAGACTTGTTACCGAAGGCTGATGAAAAGTGAAAGACAACAGAGGTACCTAAAACAATAGATGATAGGACTGGCAGGACTCTGCTCCCCTCTATCCTTCTTTGCCTGAGGGCTCACATTTTACTCATTCCCTGTCTGGACTGCCTTTCTACTCTGGAGACTATTAAATAGTTACCTTTTAAAATAAAAAGGCGCGAGGTTGCAGGTGATCCTCCTCGGACAGCTTTCACTCCTTGGTCAAAGATTAAACCAAGGGACTTCCCTGGTGGTCCAGTGCTTAAGAATCTGCCTTCCGATACAGGGGACATGGGTTCAATCCCCGGTGGGGGACTAAGATCCCATCTGCCGTGGGGCAACCAAGCCCGTGAGCCACAACTGGAGAGCCCGCGTGTGGCAACGACAGCCTCCACGAGCTCTGGAGCCCACATGCTGCAACAAAGAGCCCACACGCCACAACGAAAGATCCCGCATGCCGCAACGAAGATGCCGTGTGCTGCAACTAAGACCCGATGTGGTCAAAAAAATAAATAAATATTTTTTTAAATTAAAAAAAAAAAAAGACTGAACTAAGAGCCATAGTTAAAGAATTTTCTAATCCCCAAAAGTTTTGTTGAAACGTTTAGAATCCTATGACCCTGGGTTTGCCAGATCTTTACCAGCTTGTGTATGTGTTGGTGGGACCTGGTGAAGCCCCAAAACAGATGTGGGAAGCAGAATGGCTTCATCCCGAGGATGATATTCAAGATCCTCAGCCTCGGGACGTCCCTGGCTGTGCAGTGGTTGAGACTCCACGCTTCCTATGCAGGGAGTGCGGGTTCGATCCCTGGTCAGGGAACTAAGATCCCACAGGCCACAGGGTGCGGCCCCCAAAATCCCCAAAACACATATTAAGATCCTCGGTCTCTAACATGATCCTCTGACAGACCAGAAAAATCTCCCAATGTGGCAACTGAGCCAAGGGCGTTCCCTGCCTACATGGATTGGTCTATTATTCAAATATGCAAACAAAGAAAGAGGAATCTGTGGCAGATTTTAAAGCCCATTTGGAAGCTCTCTTCTGATGGCATTCTGGATTCCAGTCAGTAAATGAGGTCACTCCCTCTGCTCTTGCTGCTCTATGAGTAAACAGAGTATCTCCGGAGATTAGCAGGCTAATAAAAAGACAGAAAATAGGATGGGAGGCCACTGGTCTTGTTACTAATAAGCCAGTTTCGTTTGCCCTACATGCAGCAAGCCAAACGTTGATACGTCAAGCAACAGTTTATTCACAAGGCAGCCAAATGGGGAGACGGGAGAATGAATCTCAAATCTGCCTACCCAAGGGTGAGGGGCTTGAGATATTTATGAGATAAAAAAGGTCTTAGGTTTGGGGGAAGGTGGCTGTAGGGAGGGAAGAGATGAAGTAATCAGTGCTTTGCATAGGCGTATCTGGGTTACATGCTTCTTCATGGGATGCATGTTCAAAAATAGAGGTGCTTAGCACAATCTGAGGGTGGAGGCTTTGGCTCTCTGATGTCAAATTGTCATTCATCAGACACCTGTGCAGGCCCAGTTTTAGGGTCGGTGGTCCCAACCAGTCTTAGCTGGCTCGAACTGGACAAGAGCTGACTCCAGTCTCCTAAAAAAACAACTTAAGCCTCCATTATTATAGCATCCCATATGTCAAGAGGTGTTATCTATAGGGGTGGTTAAGGAGTCTTGTGATATATTACCTAGGGTACATGAAGCTTCCAATTAAGGAGAGGAAAAAAAAAAAAAGAAAAAAAAGAACTAAAGCCAGCTTACTTAGTGAAGGCATTTTACTAGCAGAGGGTTTTAAGCAAGTTCATTTATCTCGTGTTCTGTAAAACAAGCTCAAGAATTTCTGTTAGTCACCAGCCTCTATTAACCCTGTGGAGCATGGTTTCAGTCTCCCCTATCTTTTTAAAAAATATTTATGTATTTATTTGGTTGTGCTGGGTCTTAGTTGTGGCAGGCAGGCTCCTTAGTTGTGGCTCGTGGGCTCCTTAGTTGTGGCATGCAAACTCTTAATGGTGGCATGCATGTCGGATCTAGTTCCCTGACCAGGGATCAAACCCGGGCCCCCTGCATTGGGAGCACGGAGTCTTAACCACTGCGCCACCAGGGAAGTCCCCTCCCCTACCTTTTGATCATTCCTCAACCTTGAGGAAAGAGGGGCCGAGACCATGCTGGCTACTTCCTGCTGATAACGGGTGTAGGCCTACCAAGGGTTTGAGAAATGAAACTGTTATGCATTTGATTGCAAATATGCACAAATCCCAAGGTGAGGACAGGGCTTTGGGCTTAAGGATACAAGACAAACAGCAAGAACAGAGTTATGACAAGAAGGAATATAAATTCTAGCAAGCACAGAACAATAATACCGAGTTTAAGCGGACCTTATTCCCTACGGGATCCACGAGAAGGTACTTCCTAAGAGATTGAATCCATGTTCTTGTGATGACGCCTGTGGGAGCCAATTTGTCTAATTTTGTCTAAGAAGGTTTTTTCCTTCAATGTGGTGTTAAAATATACATAACAGGAGCTATTGGCCACTACATATACTCCTCTTTTTTCTGCTAAAATATAATCTAAAAAATCTTATTGTCTAGTACTATTCTGGCTAATGAATCTAGGGCCTTTTGCAGGCTATGGCTTGAACCTGATCTTTTATATCCGTTATAATCTGTCCTTGATATAGATGAGGAAGAATTACAACAAAAATCCTCTAGTGTAACAGAGGTGCCCCCAAATCTATGGGTACTTCTAGTCCTGACATTGGGAGAACAAAAAGCACAGAACTGTAAAAATTCTGACATGTGGTTAAACCTCTTCCTAAATTGCCTCAATGTTCATTAAAGCCTGAATCTATACAGGTCTCACATCAACAATCAAGATCTAATCAACCAGGGGTTAGTCATTTCCTGTACGAGCCCCTTTAACACAAAAAAACCTAATGGGTGGGAAGCTGTTTACAAGATCATTATCCCCCATTTCCCAGTTGTTCCAAACACACACGCCCTTTTTTTTTTTTTTTTTTCAGTACGCGGGCCTCTCACTGTTGTGGCCTCTCCCGCCGCGCGGAGCACAGGCTCCAGACGCACAGGCTCAGCGGCCGTGGCTCACGGGCCCAGCCGCTCCGCGGCATGTGGGATCCTCCTGGACCGGGGCACGAACCCGCGTCCCCTGCATCGGCAGGCGGACTCTCAACCACTGCGCCACCAGGGAAGCCCCTACACATGCTCTTTTGTCACTAATTCCACCAGACTCAAATGGTTCACTGCTGTAGACCTTAGTTTAGCTTATTTTTTTTTAGCATCGCTGTGCTAATCTATTTGCCAATATCTATTTCCCTTTACTTTGAACAATCAACAATATGCTTGGACACTCATGTCTCAAGGATCCACAGAGGCGCCTTCTTATTCCTCTCAAGTGCTCCACCAAGATCTAAGCACCCTCCAGTTCCCCAGGAAATCAACTCTTTTACCATATGTAGATGAACTCTTGCTGTGCACAGTTCTCCAAGAGGCGTCCATAAACGATTCTATTTATTTGCTACTATTCTACTTATTTGCTCTTTTCAGTTAGCTGAAAAGAGACATAAAGTCTCTAAGGAAAAATAACAACTATCTCTAGACACTGTTCATTACCTAGGTCATAACTGAAGTACTGAAGGAATACAATTATCCCCCAAACAGATTAAGCTAACCCAAGAATTTCCTTGACCCACAAATAGGCAACAGCTTCGTGAATTTCTAGGCCTGGCTGGCTACTGCAGACCCTAATTTTTCTCTGTTGGCTTCCCCACTCTATAAAACTTAACTAAAGTAAAGAGTCCCTGATTCCCTTTGGTGGGAAGATTAACATCGCAGGTCTTTTCACCACCGCCTGCCCTAGGGCTACCTAACAATTCAAACCCTTTCACCTTATTTGTGCTTGAAAGAGATGAGCCAGTCCTGGGAAGGCTCGCACATACCATGGTAATAAGTACAGTCCCGTTTTTAATTAAAAAAAAAAAAAAAGTGCAGGCCTATTGCCTATTAATAGCTCACAAGTGGATTCAGTGGCTTGTGCCTACCCCAGCTATAAGGCTATAACTAAAACTGTGCCCCAGGGGGTTAACAGAAATTGGTGACTAACAGAAATTCTTGAACTTGTCCTACAGAACAGCAGCTAAGGAAACAGCTTGTTTAAAAAAACAAACAGGGACTTCCCTTGTGGTCCAGTGGGTAAGCCTCCGCACTCCCAACGCAGGGGGCCCGGGTTTGATCCCTGGTCGGGGAACTAGATCCCACACGCATGCCACAACTAAGAGTCTGCATGCCGCCACTAAGAAGTCCACGTGCCGCAACTAAAAATCCTCCGTGCCACAATGACTATCCCGTGTGCTGCATATAAGACCCGGGACAGCCTAAATAAATAAATATTTACAAACAAACCAACCAACCAACCTCTGCTTGTTAACTTGCCTTCATTGACCAAGTTTGCCTTATTTTTTTGATGCCTTAATCACCCCTATAGGTAACACCTCTGACATATGGGTCACTATAGTAACAGGGGCTTAAGTTGTTTTCCAGGAACCTGGAGTCTGCTCTTGTCCAGTTTGAGCCAGCTACGACTGGTTGGGAGCACCGACCCTAAAACTGGGCCTGTGCAGGTGTCTGATGAATGACAATTTGACATCAGAGAGCCAAAGACTCCACCCTCAGATTGTGCTAACCACCGCCATTTTTTTTTTTTTTTTTTTTTTTATGGTACGCGGGCCTCTCACTGCTGTGGCCTCTCCCGTTGCGGAGCACAGAATCCGGACGCGCAGGCTCAGCGGCCACGGCTCACGGGCCCAGCCGCTCCGCGGCACGTGGGATCTTCCCGGACCGGGGCACGAACCCGTGTCCCCTGCATCAGCAGGCGGACTCCCAACCACTGCGCCACCAGGGAAGCCCTAACCACCGCCATTTTTGAACATGCCTCTCATGAAGAAGCACGTAACTCAGATACAACTGTGCAGAATGCCAATTACCTCATCTTTTTCCCTACTTCCAATCTCCTTTCCCCATGCTTATGACCACCCTGTTTTGTGGCCTATCAAACATACCTTGTACATCTGCTTTAACCATGAAAGAAAAGAATGCATTTAAAAATAAAAATAGAGTGATTGTGGTTCCGGCATGCAAAATAGAGCTGGGTGGTCATTGTGGATGCATTTTCAGACACGTTTCTGTATTACTGAGAACTTGAGTTTTCTGAACTTCATGAGCTTCAAGGATGCCACCAAAACAATATCTGCTTGGAGCTGCCGACTGCAAGGTCTCCTCTTGTAACTATAAAGTCTTTCTCTTACACTGGGAATAGTAGCAAACAAGACAGCTCAAGCCATAGCCTGCCAGCAAAAGGCCCTAGATTCATTAGCCAGGATAGTGCTAGACAATAAGATTGCTTTGGGTTATATTTTAGCAGAAAAAGGAGGAGTATATGTAGTGGCCAATAGCTCCTGTTATGTATATTTTAATACCACATTGAAGTTAAAAAACCTTCTTAGACAAAATTAGACAAATTGGCTCCCACAAGTGTCATCACAAGAACTGGATTTAATCTCTTAGAAATATCTTCTCATGGATTCTGTCGGGAATAAGGTCTATATTGGAGGGATTGCTTACCTGGGCATTATTATTTTGCTATTGTTTTCTTCATTTCTATTTCATTTATTTCTGCTCTGATCTTTATGGTTTCTTCCCTTCTACTGACTGGGTTTTCTTTGTTCTTCTTTCTCTAGTTGCTTTAGGTTTAGGGTTAGATTGTTTATTTGAGATTTTTCTTGTTTCTTGAGGTGAGATTGAATTGCTATAAACTTCCCTCTTAGAACTGCTTTTGCTGTGTCCCATAGGTTTTGGGTCATTGTGTTTTCGTTGTCATTTGTTTCCATGTATTTTAAAAATTTCTTCTTTGATTTCTTCAGTGATCTCTTGGTTAATTATATATTTATTTATTATTGTTTTTTAAATTTTTATTTATTTTATTTTTGGCTGCCTTGGGTCTTCGTTGCTGTGCACAGGCTTTCTTTAGTTGCGGTGAGTGGGGGCTACTCTTTGTTGCAGTGTGAGGGCTTCTCATTGCGGTGGCTTCCCTTGTTGAGGAGCACAGGCTCTAGGCATGCGGGCTTCAGTAGTTGTGGCTCGCAGGCTCTAGAGTGCAGGCTCAATAGTTGTGGTGCATAGGCTTAGTTGCTCCGTGGCATGTGGGATCTTCCCAGACCAGGACTCGAACCCGTGTCCCCTGCATTGGCAGGTGGATTCTTAACCACTGCGCCACCAGGAAAGCCCCCTCTTGGTTATTTAATAGCACACTGTTTAGCCTCCATGTATTTGTGGCTTTTACAGTTTTTTTCCTGTAATTTAGTTCCCATCTCATAGCACTGTGGCTGGAAAAGATGGATGATAAGATTTCAATTTTCTTTAATTTTCCGAGACTTGATTTCTGACCCAAGATGTGATCTATCCTGGAGAATGTTCCATGTGCACTTGAGAAGAAAGTGTATTCTGCCACTTTTGGGTGGAATGTTCTCTAAATATCAATTAAATCTATCTGGTCTATTGTGTCTTTTAAAGCTTGTGTTTCCTTATTTATTTTCTATTTGGATGATCTGTCCATTGGTGTAAGTGGGGTGTTAAAGTCCCCTACTATTATTGTGTTACTGTCAATTTCCCCTTTCATGGTTGTTAGCAGTTGCCTTATGTATTGAGGTGCTCCTATGTTGGGTGCATATACATTTATAATTGTTATATCTTCTTCTTGGATTGATCCCTTGATCATTACGTAGTGTCCTTCCTTATCTCTCATAACAGTCTTTATTTTAAAGTCTATTTTATCTGATATGAGTATTGCTACTCCAGCTTTCTTTTGATTTCCATTTGCATGGAATATCTTTTTCCTTCCCTTCACTTTTAGTCTGTACATGTCACTAGGTCTGAAGTGGGTCTCTTGGAGACAGCATATATATGGGTCTTGTTTTTGTATCCATTCAGCAATCCTGTGTCTTTTGGTTGGAGCATTTAATCCATTCACGTGTAAGGTAATTATCAGTATGTATGTTCCTATGACCATTTTCTTAATTGTTTTGGGTTTTTTTTTTTTTTTTTGTAGGTCTTCTTCTCTTGTGTTTCCTACTTAGAGAAGTTCCTTTAGCATTTGTTGTAGAGCTGGTTTGGTGGTGCTGAATTCTCTTAGCTTTTGCTTGTCTCTAAAGCTTTTGATTTCTCCATCAGATCTGAATGAGATCCTTGCCGGGTAGAGTAATCTTGGTTGTAGGTTCTTCCCTTTCATCATGTTAAGTATATCATGCCACTCCTTTGTGGCTTGTAGAGTTTCTGCTGAGAAATCAGCTTTTAATCTTATGGGAGTTCCCTTGTATGCTATTTGTCATTTTTCCCTTGCTGCTTTCAATAATTTTTCTTTGTCTTTAATTTTTGCCAATTTGATTACTATGTGTCTCGGCGTGTTTCCCCTTGGGTTTATCCTGTATGGGACTCTCTGCGCTTCCTGGACTTGGGTGACTATTTCCTTTCCCATGTTAGGGAAGTTTTCCACTATAATCTCTTCAAATATTTTCTCAGACCCTTTCTTTTTCTCTTCTTCTTCTGGGACCCCTATCATTCGAATGTTGGTGTGTTTAGTGTTGTCCCAGAGGTCTCAGAGATTGTCTTCAATTCTTTTCATTCTTTTTTCTTTATTCTGCTCCTCGGCAGTTATTTCCACCATTTTGTCTTCCAGCTCACTTATTTGTTCTTCTGCCTCAGTTATTCTGTTATTGATTCCTTCTAGTGTATTTTTCATTTCAGTGATTGTGTTGTTCATCTCTGTTTGTTTGTTCTTTAGTTCTTCTAGATCTTTGTTGAACATTTCTTGTATTTTCTCAGCCCGTGCCTCCATTCTTTTTCCGAGGTCCTGGATCATCTTTACTGTCATTACTCTGAATTCTTTTTCAGGTAGACTGCCTATTTCCTCTTCATGTATTTGGTCTTGTGGGTTTTTACCTTGCTCCTTCATCTGTGACATATTTTTTTGCCATCTCATTTTTAATTTTTTTCCTTTTTTTAATGAGTGGGATTGTGTTCCTGTCTTACTGGTTGTTTGGCCTGAGGCTTCCAACACTGGAGTATGTAGGCTGTTGGGGAGAGCTGGGTCTTGGTGCTGAGATGAGGAGCTCTGGGAGGCCTCACTCAGATGAATATTCCCTGGGCTCTGAGGTTCTCGTTAGTCCAGTGGTTCGGACTCGGAGCTCCCACTGCAGGAGCTTCAGCCTGACCCCCAGCTCGTGAACCAAGATCCTGCAAGCCCCACAGGGCAGCAAAAAAACAAGAGAGAACAATATCAAGGTAAAAAAAATAAAATCAGACTAGGAAACTAACAGATATGTTAGAAAAAATAATAATAAAAATATAGATGAAACAACCACCAGAAGGTAAAACAGAACCACAATAATAAAAAAGAGAAGGAGAAAAAAAAGAAAAAAAGGTGGAAAAGGCCTTGGCTGTAGAGGGCAGGGCCTAAGGATGAGCGAGGTTTGGGCCGTGGCTGGGGCCTATGCTTAGGACACATAGGGCTGGAAAAGGTTCTGGGGGGGTGGGGGGTGGGGCTTAGGCTCAATAGTACAGAAGGAGTCCAGCTGTGCCTCCCGCCTCTGGTCTCAGAGGGTGGTGGACCCCAGCTGGGGGTCCAGCAGGCTTCCTGGGCTCGAGTGGGCAGGGCAAATGCCCTCTGCTCCTCTCCGGCTCCTCCCATCCAGGAGAGCCCCTCCCGCCTGCCTTCCTGTTCTCTCCTGGCCTCCCTACTATGCCCCAGGACCAACCTGGCCCAGAGGGGGCCTCTGAGGGCATAGGACCCAGCCAGAGAGCTGGGCAGACTTCCTTGGCCGACTGGGCAGAGGAAACGCTGGGCCCGCTCACCCTTGATCCAAGCCCCAGAGGGTCCCTCCAGGCGTGGGAACCCCTCCCCCCTCTCAGCCACCCCTCAGGGGCGCTGGTCCTGTCCAGTCTCCACGTCTCCTCTCCCCTCAGTTCCCCCACATCCTACCGGTTCGCTTGGGGGTTCTTCCTGTTTCCTTGGGCACTGGGGTCCCCCATCAGCGTCCAGCAGGCGCCCTCCCAAACTGATTTTTTAATTTACTCAACTGAATTTTTATTTAACATCCCCAATAGAAACTCTGTACCCATTAAACAATCATTCCCTATCCCCGGGTCCGTGTAACCTCTATTCTACTTTCTGTCTTGATGAATCTGTGTATTCTAGATGCCGTACATAAGATAAATCATAAATATTTGTCTTTTAGTGTCTGGTTTTAGTTCACTTAGCATAATGTTTTCAACGTTTGTGCATGTTGCAGCATGTATCAGAATTTTGATCCCTTTTCAGGCTGAATATTATTCCATTGTATGTATATACCACGTTTTGTTTATTCATTCATCTGTTGATGGACATTTGGGTTGCTTCCACCTCTTGGCTATTGTGACTAATGCTACTATGGACATTCATGTGCAAATATCTGTTTGATTCCCTTCTTTTGATTCTTTTGGGTATATACCTAGAAGTAGAATTTCTGGATCATATAGTGATTCTATATTTAACTTTTTGAGGAAACTCCATACTGTTCTCCACAGTGGCCATCCTATTTACATTCTGACCAGTAATGCACAATTGCAATTTCTCCACATCCTTGCTAATTCTTGTTATTTTCAGGTTTTTTTTAATAATCAGCATTCTAATGGGAGTGAAGTGGTATCCATATTTTTATGGGTTTATTGGTCATTTGCATATTCTTTGTAGACATGTCTATTCAAGTCTTTTACCCATATTCGAATTGGGTTGTTTGTTTTGTTGTTTAGTTGTGGGTGTTCTTTATATAGTCTAGCTATGAGTTCCCTGTTTTATATATAATTTGTAAATATTTTCTTCTATTCTGTTGGGTCACCTTTTCACTTGTTGACAGTGTCATATGAATGATACACAAAATTTTGAATTTTAATAAAGTCCAATTTATCTATTTTTGTTTTTGTCACCTATGCTTTTGATGTCATATCTGTGAAATTCTTGCAAAACCCAATGTCTTGAAGATTCTCCCCTTTATTTTCTACTAACAGTTTTTTTATTAACTTTGATTTTTCTCCCATCTTCACAATGATTTCTTTTAAGAGTTGTATAGTTTTAGCTCTTACGTTAGGTCTTTGATTTGTTTTAAGTTTTGTATATGGTGTAAGGTAAGGGACCAACTTTGGGTGTTTTTTTGCATATGAATATCCATTGTTCCCAGTACCTTTGCTGAAAAGACCATTCTTTTCTCGAATGTTCTTGGCACCCCTGTTGAAAATAATTGACCATATATGTGAGGGCTTATTTCTAGGCTCTCTTATTCTATTCCATTGACCTATCTGTCTGTTCATATGCCAGTACCACATTGTTTTGATTACTGTAGCTTTGAGTCAAGTTTTGAAATCAGAAATTGTGAGTCCTCCAGCTTTGTTCTTCTTTTTCAAGATCGTTTTGGCTATTCAGGGCCCATTAAAATTCTATATGAATTTTAGGATGTATTTTTCTGCAAAAAAACTCCAGATTTTGATAGAGATTGCATTGAATCTATAGATCACTTTGGGTAATACTGATTGATATCTTAACAATATTAAGACTTCCAATCCATGAAAACAGGATGTCGTTCTATTTATTCATTTGTGTCTTCTTTAATTTCTTTCAGCGATGTTTTATGGTTTTCAGTGTACAAGTTTTTCTGCCTCCTTGGTTAAGTTTATTCCTATTTTTAAATTATTTTTGATGCTATTGTAGATGGTATGTTTTCTTAATTTCTGCTATGAACACTGGGGTGCACGTGTCTTTTCAAATTAGAGTTTTCTCTGCATATATGCCCAGGAGTGGGACTGCTGGATCGTATAGTAGCTCTATGGTTTTTTTTGAGGAACCTCCATACTGTTCTCCATAGTGGCTACTCCAATTTACATTCCCACCAACAGTGCAGGAGGGTTCCCTTTTCTCCACATCCTCTCCACCATTTATTATTTGTAGACTTTTTGATGATGGTTGTCTCTTGTGTTGATTGTCATTAGGAGAATCATAAGGTAGAAGAAAGGCAAAGGCTCTACAAGCCTGGGGTTTGAGCTGGCCTCACAGCCTGGTGGGTTTACAGTTCCCAGACTGGCATCTATCTAGACAAACTTTGCTGTGGGTCATCCATAAAAGAAACAAACCCGATGGAACTCTCCTTTCATCTCCTCTGGTGTCCTGAGAGCTTGGCTTTGTAACCAGTGAGAACACTCTCTCTGGTTTGCCCAGCTGGGGGGCGCGGCTGGCATCAGGTGGCTCGCCAGCCGGGTGTAGGAACCCCAGATGCAAAGTGACAAGCAGCATTTCCTTTCTCTGATGGTGCCAGCTCTCAGGGGAGTTCTTTGCAATTAGGAGCCCAAGTCCCTTGGGGCTGTGTTGCTCTAACCTTGTTGCCTTGTCGGTGCTGGAAAAATCCCATCCCAGTATTGACTGCCCGTAGTCACAGATTACCAGGTCTGTGACTGGAAGTGTCTCATTTCTGTGGGAGACTGGAGACATGAGTTTTCATAAATATTTTTTACCACCTGTGGCAATAAGGATCTTTGCCTCCTTAAGGGCTATCTGTGGGAGTGGCCTTTTGCATCATGGGAGGTATGTCTTCTGCAACCAATTTGGGTGATGCCTCCTGGATCTATGGTGAACATTTATTCGAAGCCAGGAAAATTACCTCTGCGTCTTGCCATAAAAAGGCTTAGTGGATTGAGTCACTAGTAGAATGGATACACCTTTGAAGATCCTACCCATCAATGGTGAGATGAATGATCCTTTGATTTGGAAAAACACTTACATTTCTTAAAGATTTTAGAGGGGATTTCCCTGGTGGTCCAGTGGTAAAGAATCTGCCTTCCAATGCAGGGGACGTGGGTTCGATCCCTGGTCGGGGAACTAAGAGCCTGCATGCCCCAGGGCAACTAAGGCCGGGTACCACAACTACTGAGCCTGCACGCCTCAATGAGAGAGCCAGCGTGCTGCAAACTACAGAGCCCACGTGCCCTGGAGCCCATGCGCCACAACTAGAGAAGAGAAAACCCACAGGCCACAACTAGAGAGAAGCCCGCGCGCAACAAAGAGCCCATGTGCCACAACTAAGACCCGAAGCAGCAAAAAAAAACAAAACAAAACAGATTTTAGAGACCTCTCATCCTAAATAAGTGTCCTATTGTTACCAAGGTCAAGTTGATAGAAGGACACAAAAGAGCATTCTGGCTAACCTTAGGGACTCCTTTAACAAGAGTAAAAAACAGAAATCAGACTTAGAACAAAAATGAAAATCCACAGCCCCCATAAATTCCCCTTTTCCACCCTCCTATATGCCCCTTTATAACCAACTCCCTGTCCCTGACCCTCCAGAAGATCTTTGGATCTCTGGCTCCCTGCCCCAAATCCCTCTCCCCAAATCTAATCTCACCTCCTCAGCAAATTCCTTTAATTCCTAAAACTCCTCCAACCTCCCCAGAAAATCTCTCTAACACCCAGCTGCGAGCATTAAGTTCCCTCTCCCTGCAAGAATTCCAGAAAGCACTCTGGCAGGATCCTCCAGGCCTGGGGGATATAGGTTATTTATGTAAATACTGATATTGAGGAAGAAAACCTGGCAGGGGCTTCAGGACCTGTCTTGCCATCTCTGGCAATTAGGAGTACTTCCCAGGGCTCTATAATCAAAACTCATCAGCGGGCTTCCCTGGTGGCGCAGTGGTTGAGAGCCCGCCTGCCGATGCAGGGGACACGGGTTCGTGCCCCGGTCCGGGAGGATCCCACGTGCCGCGGAGCGGCTGGGCCCGTGAGCCGTGGCCGCTGAGCCTGCGCGTCCGGAGCCTGTGCTCCGCAACGGGAGAGGCCACAACAGTGAGAGGCCCGCATACCGCAAAAAAAACCTAAAAAACAACAACAACAAAAAACTCATCAGCTTCAGGCTTTCCCAGGCAAAGGGCTTGGTGAATGTATCCTGGACCCCCAACACAAAGATCTCATGCCCTGGACACCAGCAGTTCTTTTAAACTACAAAGCCCCTTTACTCCCGCTTTCAGAAGATCCTGCCAAATGTTGAGAGGAGCTAGAAAGATTAGTGGCCATTTATAACCCTGCTCATAGGGGCAGCTTGCAAGGGCTGTTCTTTCCACCCGTGATTATACTATAGCTATACGCCAAGACCTCCTGGAGAAAACTCCCCACACCGGGGAAACTGGTGGCCAATCCTGCCCAGGCCCTCCTGCAAATGACCAGGAAATGATGCAGGTAGAGGCTGATGGGAATGACGCTGAAGGCCTTTCCTCCAAAGGTGAACTGGTTCCAGGTTGACTTGTGCACTCAAACATCCCCAGATCTCTGTGGGAGGTGTACGCAGACTTTTCAAAGAGATACTGCAGCAAACCCCAAAGCCCCAGCTCACAGAAATCTTTTGATTTCTGCTTTAGTTGGAAATCTTCTCCCTGATGTAAAGAGGCAAATCCAAAATCTTGCAGTTGGGATAGACAATCTCTCAATGTTATTACAGAGACTGCAAAATAGCCTGCAGGAAAGCAGGAAGAAAAAGCAATCGAAAAACACAGTCCTTGCCTTTGTCCCAAGACAACTGCACATTCTGTAAAAAGCCAGGCATTGGGAAAACAGTTGTCCTGAACTTAAAATAAAGGAAACCTTAAAAAGCAACCATCCAGGGGACTTCCCCGGGACTAACCCTGGTGCAGTGGTTAAGAATCCGCCTGCCAACGCAGGGGACATGGGTTCGAGCCCTGGTCCAGGAAGATCCCACATGCTGTGGAGCAGCTAAGCCCACGTGCCACAACTACTGAGCCTGTGCTCTACAGCCTGCAAGCACAACTACCGAGCCCGCATGCCACAACTACTGAAGTCCGCACGCCTAGAGCCTGTGCTCCGCAACAAGAGAAGCCACCGCAATGAGAAGCCCGCGCACCGCAACGAAGAGTAGCTCCCACTCGCCTCAACTCGAGAAAGCCCGCGCGCAGCAACGAAGACCCAACACAGCCAAAAAAACAACAACAAAAAAGCAATCATCCTAGAACACCGAGCCCTCAGAGGGTCTGTTCTCCCCCTTCTAGGGGCAATTCCCCATCAAGGACAAGGTCAGTCTATCCTCAGTCACACCCCAGCACCCAACATTTAACTTAAGATAGAGGATCGGGGGACTTCTCTGGTGGTCCAGTGGGTGAGACTCCGTGCTCCCAATGCAAGGGGCCCGGGTTCGATCCCTGGCTGGGGAACTAGAGCCTGCATGCCACAACTAAGGAGCCTGCATGCCACAACTAAGAAGCCTGCATGCCGACACTAAAGATCCCGTGTGCTGCAACTAAAACCCAGCGCAGCCTAAATAAATAAATATTTTTTTAAAAGATAGAGGATTGGGAACTGAATTTCTTTTTTAAAAAATTTATTTATGTGCTCACTTCGGCAGCACATATACTAAAATTGGAACGATACAGAGATTAGCATGGCCCCTGCACAAGGATGACACACAAATTTGTGAAGTGTTCCAAATTTTTTCACTTTGTTATAAAGCAGAAACTAACACAGCATTGTAAAGCAATTATACTGCAATAAAGGTGTTTATAATTTTTTATTTATTTTAGTATTTGTACAAGGGGGGAAATCTGTAAACTCTCGCCACCCCTCTCCAGCCCAGAGTCCCTAATCCAGCCTCTATCCTCTCATCAACCCCCGCTGACGCAGCCTGGTTTACAGTGATTGACCTCTGCTCAGCTTTCTGTCCCCTGCTCTTGATCCCTCACTCACAATTTCTCTCTGCAATTACGTTTAGAGGGAGACAATTAACATGGACTCATGTACCTCAGGGATGTTGCGTGTCTTCCTCTATTAGCTTCCCAAGTCCTTACAGTTGACTTCGCTTTGTAGCCTTTACCCCAGACCCCACCCTTGCTCAGTACATGGGTGGTCTCTTACTCTGTAACTAGACGAGCAGACAGACCCTCTCGTTCTCCTTAGGGCAATCACTAGACAAGACCAGAGAGCTTTCAGATCTATGTTTCAGTGGGTGCTAACCACTGCCACCTACTCAGGACAGGAGTTATTGCAGGGGACTCAAAAGACTCCACCCCAAAACGCCTTAAATCACTTCTGTCCATCCCTCTCCCCAAATCAAAAGAGCAGCCGTGTACATCCCTGACGCACCTGGCTACTGCCGCCAACGGATTCTTATTTTTGCTGCCCTCGTTCAAGCTTCATTTGTCCTCCTTCCAGATGCTACTTGGAGCCCATGTCCTGGCCCTCGGAAGCGTGAACCTCCTCTGAGACTGTTTTCTTGTAACTGAGGCGTAGCTGATTTACAATGTTGTGTTAGTTTCAAGTGTACAGAAGCGTCATTCAGTTATACATATCCTTATATATCTATTCTTTTTCAGATTCTTTTCCCTTATAGGTTATTGCAAAACCCCTGTGCTATACCATAGGTCTTTGTTGGCTGTCTATTTTATATACACTAGTGTGTTTATGTTAATTTCCAAACTCCTAACTTATCCCTCCCCCCCTTTCCCTTTGGTAACCATAAGTTTGTTTTCTATGTCTGTGGGTCTCTCTTTTGTGTATAAGTTCATTTGTATTATTTTTTTAGATTCCACGTATAAGTGATATCATATATTTGTCTTTCTCTGTCTGACTTACTTCACTCAGTGTGACAATCTCTAGGTCCATCCATGTTGCTGCAAATGGCATTATTTCGTTCTTTTTTATGGCTGAGTAATATTCCATTGCATATACATATACCACATCTTCTTTATCCATTCCTCTGTGGATGGACATTTAGGTTGCTTCCATATCTTGGCTATTGTAAATAATGCTGCAGTGAACATCGGTCCCCTGAAACTTTAAAATGATCATTGTCCACAGCCCCAGCTCTTGGCTGATCTCATTTTGACGAAGCTCTTCACCTCTATTGCCATGAAGATGGTGGAATCGCTGTAGGTATTTTAGAACAACTTTCGGCTTCTCGGATAAGTCCTGTCGCGTATTTCCCAGGTCAGTTTAGACCCTGTGGCATCAGGCACGGCCCCCTGGTCCACCACCCTCACACGGGGCTCCCCAGTCCCCTCTGCTCTCCCTGCTTTTCCTATGACACGGCCCCTCTCTACACAGTGGCCCTAGGAACCCCCCCCCCCACCATCATCTTCCATCGCTGTAACACTTTAAACCCGGAACTAAGATCCCACAGGCCAAGATGCACCCAAGGGAAAAAAAAAAAAAAAAGTCAATTACACCTCAGTTTTTAAAAAAATGAACCAAACATTCACTAGCGGATTATACACTGGGCCAAATGGACTTCCAGTGGCCCCCCCTTTCTTTTTTTTTTTTTTATTGAGCTATAATTTGACCTTCTGGCTGCCTTATCTCCCATTAGGTGGAAACTGAGTGCAGATTGGCGGCAGCAAAGCAACTAAAGGACAATGGGTTCTGCCTCAGCATCCATAAAATTTCTAACCAAAGTATTTCCTGATGTGCTGTTTGGGACTCTCAGCAGGTCTCTGGAGAACAGCTT
This sequence comes from Kogia breviceps, assembly GCF_026419965.1. Taxonomy (NCBI): domain Eukaryota; kingdom Metazoa; phylum Chordata; class Mammalia; order Artiodactyla; family Physeteridae; genus Kogia; species Kogia breviceps. Next base: position 9,034,721 of record NC_081327.1, read on the forward strand.
ATCTCAGGAAATCCTCCAAGGTCCACAGTGACCCTTGCACTGGCCCGCACAGATTCCATACATTGACCTCCAGCTTCAGGCTATTTCCGCCGTTTGCTGATTGCATGTTTACTGGAGGGCCTGGAGGTTATCCAACTAGATGTGCTGACGCCATGACAGTGGACAAGAGGTGAATAACCGAGATTATCCCTCAGTTTGGTATTCCTCTGTGGCTGGAATCAGACCAAGGAACGGTGGAAATAAATACATAAATAAATTTACAGCAGAAACAAGCTGCTTGCTTCGCACAAACTCTGGGATGCTCCTTAAAATGTCATGCCTTGTAACATCCTCAATCATCCGGGCAAGTGGAACATAAAAATCTTGACCTAAAAAGGACTTCAGGAAAAAAATCTGGCAAGAACTTAACTAGAAGCATTACCCCTGGCCCTTATAAAAATATAAAATACACCAAATACAATAAGAGACATGGTTAACTGTTGAAATCGTTCTGGGGCACCCTATGCCTACTGGCATTTATTTCTCCCGTTTGTTTGTTTTTCTGCTGGCATTTCCTCCACGGAGTGAACATTATGGAGACTTGAGTAAGCAATTTGATGCTATGACTCGCTATGTACAAGAACTAACTGGTACAGGCAAGACCTTGGAGATATTTCGAGTTTGGTTCCAGATCACCGTGATAAAGTGAATATTGCAATAAAGCGAGTCACAAGAATGTTTTGGTTTCCCAGTGCATATAAAAGTTATGTTCACACTATAGTCTATTAAGTGTGCAATAGCATAATGTCTAAAAAAATGTGCCTACCTGAATTTAAAAATACTTTCTTGCTAAAAACATACTAACCATCATCTGAGCCTTCAACAAGTCATACTCGGGCTTCCCTGGTGGCGCAGTGGTTGAGAGTCCGCCTGCCGATGCAGGGGACACGGGTTCGTGCCCCGGTCCGGGAAGATCCCACATGCCGCGGAGCGGCTGGGCCCGTGAGCCATGGCCGCTGCGCCTGCGCGTCCGGAGCCTGTGCTCCGCAACGGGAGAGGCCACAACAGTGAGAGGCCCGCGTACCGCAAAACAAACAAACAAAACAAAACAAACAAACAAACCCATAACAGAAACTGGTGACTAACAGAAAGTCTAGAGCTTGTCTAACACGGCAGTAGCTAAGGGAATAGCTTGTTATAAGCCCCTCTGCTTATAATACAACAAAACTGGCCGAAACCAGACGCAACCAACATGGCCGATAGAAGTCTGCACAGAACAGACTTGCTTGTTGGATGGGTGACCTTCTGACGTCACAGCCCCCAATTCCCCCGAGTTTGCTCTTGCATCCCGTGAAGAAGAAGGTAACTTAGATACGCCTGCGCAGAACACCGATTACCTCACCTTCTCCCTCCCTCCCATCCCCTTTCCCCCACCTAAGACCACCCTGCTTCTTTGGCCCATCAATATCCCGAGCCCCTCGCCTTTGGGGGGGCGGGTTTGAGATCTGGTCTCCCGGTCTGCTCGCTTGGCTGCCTTGGGAGGAGAATAACCCCTTCTGTGCTGCAAACCTCGGCACCTCCGCGTTTGGCTTGCTGTGTGTTGGGCCCGTGAACCTGGTCTGGCAGCACTCTTGCAAGTGGACAGAAGCACGTGGAGAACGCAGGTGTCCCGGTGGGGATATGACCAAAGGACAAAGGTTGTGAACCTCTCCGAGCCTAGGGAACTGTCGGTTTTACTCTGACCCTGTTGGTGAACCACACCTACCTTTTTCTCTCCTGTGGTGATAGGGTATCTTCCTAACTAAACGGTCAGGACAGTGTGACTCGGATACCGGGTTCCCTCCATCGCCAGGCTGTGCACCTTAAATGCCAGCACATTACAGATGTGTGCTCCTTCGTTCACAAAGACGAGAAGACATAGAAAATCCACTTGTGTATGGCCGGGATGGTTTCAGTGGTGACAGTCTTATTTCCAACTTCGGGGAAAAGTTGGAAAAGGAGATCCTAAATCTTCCGTGGTCGTAGAACAGGAGTTCGATAGCATATGCAGACATTGCAAGTGCTCTAATCAGAAGGTAATAGTTTAGCCTCTGTTGTATCCCCAAATTGTCCCACCCTGGGTACACTGACTGCAAGCAAGGAGGCGCTTGTGAAATCATTGGCAGAAAATGCTGCCTTTATGGGAATCCGACAGGACAAACAGCGTCTAGTTTACACCTTTTAAAAGAGAAGATAGGGGACTTCCCAGGCGGCCCAATGGTTAAGACTTCGTGCTTCCATTGCAGGGGGCAGGGGTTTGATCCCTGGTGGGGGAACTAAGATCCCACATGCTGCGGGGCATCTAAGCCCGCGCGCCACAACTACTGAGCCGGCGCACCTCAACTAGAGAGCCCCGCGTGCCGCAAACTACAGAGCCCGCGCGCCACAACTAGAGAGAGAAAACCCGCACGCCACAACTAGAGAGAAGCCCGCACGCTGCAAAAGATCCCACGTGCAGCAATGAAGATTCTGCGTGCCACAACTAAAGACCTGACGCAGCCAAAATAATAATAATAATAATAATAAACATTTTTTTAAAAAAGAGAGAGAAAAGATAGGGGACTTCCCTGGCGGTCCAGTGGTTAAGACTCCGTGCTTCCACTGCAGGGGGAGCGGGTTTGATCTCTGGTCAGGAACTGAGATCCCGCATGCTGCACTGCGTGGCCAAAAAGTAAAAAAGAAAGAAAGAAAGAAGATAAACACTCTCCATCCATTAAATGAGTCTCAGCCATTTTATTGGACTGACCTATTCCCCAGATTGGGAGGCTGGTTTACTGGGATGTGGAGAAGCATTCTTAGATTTATTCTCTGCTGTTTGTTTATTCTCATGCTAATCTATGTTTGTATCTCACTTCGCAGATCTCTTGCCACTCAACTGCTAACCTGAAGCTTCTCTCCACAGCCAACCACTCAACTTTTAATACGTGAATCTTCGGACAAAGCTTCAGATGGGGGAAATTTAGGAGATCAAAATATGCCATATTTGCATAAGGACTGTTTTGAGGTGAAGACATTTGAGAATGAACACATGCAGAGGCTTTCTCTGAACTTCCTATGCCTGTCTAAAATTAGATCCTCTTCAGAAAAAATGGAGTTGCCATAAATTGCCTCTCTGGAAATTTCATCAACCAGGGAAGATTGACTTTTATCCCAGGAGAGGAGACTAGAAGTTGGCACCAAATCTAGACAAACATTGACACAAACTCTCATTTCTCCCATCTGTTCTCCTAAGGGCCCGTTGATCTTCTGTAAAAATCACTTTCTCTCCCATATGTGACCTCTCTTCCCCTCCCTTTCCCCTATTAAGATGGTATGAAAACTCTCAGATTTCACTTTTTTTTGGGGGGGAGGTACTCACTTTTTTTTGTATGATACCCCTGTGCACAAAAAATTGAAAATTAATAAATCTGTATGACTTTTCTCTTGCTAATCTGCCTGTTGTCAGTTTAGTTTACAGACCCGGCCACTGAACCTAAGAGGGTAGAAGGAAGTCCCTCCTCCCCTACAGTAGTGTCAGATCCCCCAACCTCCCCAACACACACATAATTTATGCCACACAAAAAAAAGAGATTTAAAAGACTGCCTGATCAAAATTGTTGCAGGCAAGATCTACTGATGGATGCTAAAATTAGTGGGCAAAAGTTTGAGGAGAAACAGGACATTTGCATAGTCTCAAAGTATCTGCCCCAAGACATTTGTCAATTACAATGGAAAAATAGTAACCTCACACTGAAGAAACCCAGCAGACACCACCTTAACCAAGTAATCAATATTAATATCACCTTGTAATAAGACATACCTACATCATGTACCCTCAATATAACACACCAAGGAGCAAAACGTCACTTTTGGGATATTCTTGACAAAAATGCACATTGTCAATATAATCATGAAGGAACCTCAGACAAACCCAAACTGAGGGATGTTCTACAAAATAACTGATCGATATCCTTTCAAAGTGCCAAGGTTGGGACTTCCCTGGTGGTCCAGTGGTTAAGACTTTGCCTTCCAATGCAGGGGGTGTGGGTTCAATCCCTGGTTGAGGAGCTAAGATCCCACATGCCTCGTGGCCAAAAAAACCAAAACATAAAGCAGAAGCAATATTGTAACCAATTCAATCACGACTTTAAAAATGGTCCACATCCAAAAAAAAAAGTGCCAAGGCCTTGGAAGATAAGGAGTGATTGGGGGACACTCAGGAAGAAGAACCACTAAATGCAATTTTGGATCCTGGATTGGTTTCTGGAACAGAAAAAAGGACATTAAAGGGAAAACTGCTAAAGTCTGTCATTGAGTTACTGGTTTTGTACCAATGTTAATCTCCGGCTTTTGATAATTGGACTCTAGTTATGTGAGATGCTAATATTAGGGGAAGCTGGGTAAAGGGTTATATGGGTATCTCAGTCCAGTTTTTGCAATTTTCCCATAATAATTTCCCCAAAAAAAGTTTAAAAAAAAAGGCTGCCTCATGAAATAAGTGCTAATTTCCTGCTTCCACGGGATAGCAGGAGCATCCGTGACAGTCTGACTTTTTTTTTTTTTTTTTTTTTAGCAGCGAAAGCACCAAATCCTAACCACTAGACCACCAGGGAACTCCCAGCCCAACTTTCAATCAAAAGGCCCTGAGCTAGAATGTGATGTGAGGCAACCATCTTTATTGGTGTGGCAGCCACTTTCCACAGAAAGCCGTCAAGGAACCCTTCCCCGGGACTCAGCCCCTGTGGAGGCCTTCCCATTAGAATCTGGCCTTGGCCGTGAGGCTTGCTTTGGCCACTAGCACAAGATGGAAATGACTGTAATTTCCGAGGCTGGCCTTAAAATATCGACATCATCTGCTTTCCATACACGTGGAAACCTGAAACCCAGGTGACACCTGGAGGAGCCCCAAGGAGGAGACTGAGGTGGGCCCCAGCTGAGCTTCCGGCCAAGAGCCATGTGAGTGAGCCGTTTGGGGCATTTAAAGGCTAGTTAAGGGGACTTCCCTGATGGCACGGTGGTTAAGAATCCGCCTGCCGATGCAGGGGACACGGGTTCGAGCCCTGGTCCAGGAAGATCCCACATGCCGCGGAGCAACTGAGCCCGTGCGCCACAACTACCGAGCCTGCGTCCTAGAGCCTGTGAGCCACAACTACTGAGCCCGCGAGCCACAACAAGAGAAGCCACCTCAGGGAGAAGCCCGGGCACCGCAACGAAGAGCAGCCCCCGCTCGCCGCAACTAGAGAAAAACCACGCGCAGCAACAAAGACCCAACACAGCCAAAAATAAAATAAATAAATAAATAAAGTCTAGTGAAGCATCCAGATGACTGCAGCCCCCGCTGTCACCACATGCAGCAGAACCACCCAGCTGAGCCCAGTAAACCCAGGACAGCTCGTAAGTGAGTGCTGTTGTATCAAGCCACTGAGTTTCAGGGTGCTATGTCGTGTAGCAGTAGACGATCCAAACAGTCTTCCTTATTCAAATACTGCTGTTTTCCCAACGTCTAGCACATTGAACACAACAAATGACAGCCCTATCTGTAAGCTCAGGACCTCACACATTTATAACGATCCTAGGAGAGGGATCATGGTCTTAACCTGACTTAATAGATGTATTCGTTTGCTAGGGCTGCCATAACAAAATTCTACCAACTGGGTTGCTTAGGCATGAGAAATTTGTTTTCTCACAATTCCAGAGTCTGGAAGTCCAAGATCAAGGTGTCAGCAGGTTTGGTTTCCTCTGAGGCCTCTCTTCCTGGCTTGCAGACAGCCACCTTCTCGAGGTGACCCCACATGGTCTCTCCTCTGCATGTGCCTGGTGTTTCTCCCTGTTCTGTGTCCAAATTTCCCCTTCTTAGTGGACATCAGCTGGATTGGATTAGGACCCACCCTAAAGACCTCATTTAACCTAGTCACCTCTTTGAAAGCTCTATCTCCAAAAACGGTCGGTCACGTGCTGAGCTCCTGGGGATTAGGCTTTCAACACATGAATTTTGAGAAGACACAAGTCAGTCCATAATACTAATAAGGAGATGCACAGGGAAATGAAACAATTTTTCCGAAGTCACACGGCTCAGAGGTGGCAAAGCTCAGACCTGAATCCAGGCAGGCGAGCTCTAGAGGCCACACTTTTCACCACTGAGCTCCACCACCTCAAGAAGCAGGAAGTGAATTGGGCTCAGCCAGCCCTCATGCTTCCCTCGGGCTAGAACCGGGGAAGGACTTAGCCAGAGCAAGGGCAAGCAGAGATCTGGGGCCAGTTCAGTTGCCCTGAGGCCTTCTGACAAGGACAGGGCACTCACCACCCCCCCCCCCCAGCATGGCTTGTGCCCTTGACTGAGCTCCTTGGTTCAGGGGGGTATGGTAGGCTGAATAATGCCCTCCAGTGATCTCCAGGTCTCGAGCCCTGGACCCTGTGACAGCTACCTTCCATGGCAAAAGGAACTTTTGAAGCTGTGACCAAATTAAGGATCTTGAGGTGGGGATTATCCTGATTATCCAGATGGGCTCAAAATAGAATCACAAGTATCCTTAATAAGAGGGAGGCAAAGGGAGATTTGACAGAAGAGAGAGGGCAATGTGACAACCTCAGCAGAGAGAGAGAGATCTGAAGATGCTGTGGTTCTCTGAAGGTGGAGGAAGTGGCCATAAGCCAAGGAAAGCAGGCAGCCCCCAGAATCTGGAAAAAGGCAAGGAGATGGATTCTCCCCTAGAGCTCCAGGAGGAATGCAGTCCTCTTGATACACTGATTTTAGGATTTCTGACCTCCTGGACTGTAAGATAATAAATCCACATCGGGTTGTTAAAATTTTATGTAATTATTTATTTATTTTGGCTGCGGCGGGTCTTAGTTGCGGCATGTGCGTGGGATCTAGTTCCCGGACCAGGGATCGAACCCTGGCCCCCTGCTTTGGGAGCACACAGTCTTACCCACTGGACCACCAGGGAAGTCCCCAAATCTATGTTGTTTTTTGTTTTAAAGCTTTTTTTTAATTTTAATTTTTTAAAATTTTTGTCTGCGTTGGGTCTTCGTTGCTGCGCACGAGCTTTCGCTAGTTGCGGCGAGCGGGGGCTACTCTTTGTTGCGGTGCGCGGGCTTCCCATTGTGGTGGCTTCTCTTGTGGCACAGCACAGGCTCTAGGCGCATGGGCTTCAGTAGTTGTGGCTCGCGAGCCCTAGAGCACAAGCTCAGTAGTTGTGGCTCACGGGCTTAGTTGCTCCGCGGCGTGTGAGATCTTCCTGGACCAGGGCTCGAACCCGTGTCCCCTGAACTGGCAGGCAGACTCCCAACCACTGCGCCTCCAGGGAAGCCCTCTATGTTGTTTCAAGCCACTAAATCTGTGGTAATTTGATACGGTGACAATAGGAAACCATATTTTCTATACCTCCATCCATTCAGGGGCTCAAGCCAGAAAGCTAGGAGTCATCCTTGACCTCCTCCTCCCCTCCATCACCCTTCAGCAGGTCTATTGATTTCACCTCCTAGCCAGTTCTTGACTCCAGCCACTTGTCTCCAGATCCCTGTACTTGCAGGTTTGGAAGGTGATCTAAGCCACCGTTGCGCCTCACCTGGGTCCTTACGCCAACCTACTGTTGGGCAAAATTTCAGAAACAAAGACGTGATTGAAATAAATAGATGTTTATTGGGGCTTTGTTTGGACTGCAGCCCGGGAGACACAGATTCAAGAAGCACTTGAATTGTTTCCCGCTGGATTACAAAATAGGGGAGGCTTATAAAAGCAAACTTGCAAAGTTACAGTTAGTTACATGAGTTGTTTCTCAAGCGTTATAATTGGAGCTGGCGAGCAGTAAGGGTGCTTGTTAAAGTAAGGATTGGTTGGGGTCCGAAATGGTTGCATAGTTACAAGGAGAGAACTTGAGAGGAAAAGGCTGCAGCTGGAAGGTATTGTTCTGACTACAGCTGTTGGTGTCCTCGGATCTGGCACAGTTCAGAGAAAGTTCAGGGCTTCCCTGGTGGCGCAGTGGTTGAGAGTCCGCCTGCCGATGCAGGGGACGCGGGTTCGTGCCCCGGTCCAGGAGGATCCCACGTGCCGCGAAGCGGCTGGCCAGTGAGCCATGGCCGCTGAGCCTGCGCGTCCGGAGCCTGTGCTCCGCAACGGGAGAGGCCACAACAGTGAGAGTCCCGCGTACCGCCAAAAAAAAAAAAAAAAAAAAGAAGTTCAGGTTCTCAGTGGTGCAGAGAGGTGTCTGAGACCAGATGCTCAATCAACGGCCGCTTGACTCCGTTTTTGAACCCCTGAACTGGTCTCACTCTGTTGTAATTTCAATTTGTCACCACTCCTGACTGGACTCACCGCTCCCACTCCTGCTTCTGTCTGCTTTTCATCCAGTAGCTGATATAATCATTTCAAAGTGCAACTCTGATCGCGTAACTTACACGCTTAAATTCCTTCCATGATTCCGTTGTTCTCCGGAGAAAGGAACACAGTTCTTAAGGGGGCCCCAGCCTGGTCTGGCCCCTGCAGACCGTCTCGTCACATTTCACTCCCTGTGCACCCGGCTCTTTGCCTCAAGATCCTCATCCCTGCTGTTCCCTCTGCCTGGGACACCTACCCTCATTTCTCATTTGCCTTATGAAATATTTACAACGTGCTAATCTTACAAGGAACAATGAACACCCCTGTCCTGACCATCCAGTTCAAGGGCAAAATGTCTTCAATTTAGGTGAAACCTGCCAATTACTCCTCCTGGATAACAGCCTTCTCCTTACCCACCAGAAGCAACCAACATCGCAACTGGGGCATTCTTTTATTGCTCCCACATTCCTTTAAACTTGTAGGGCACGTGCTTACAAACCCAGCAATCCATACCAGTGGATTGGTTATTTTTAATTTTTTTTAACTTTTTAATAAGCAAAAAATTGCTTATTTTTAAACTTTAGATGAAGGATAACATCCTGAATGTATTCTTCTGCAGCTTGCTGTGGTCTGCTGATGTTATGTCGGGGGGATTCATCCATGTTTATGCTTATATCTTTAGTTAATTCAGTTTCATTGCTGTATAGCTTTCCACTCTGTCAATATACCAAAACTTATATCTTCATTCTCCTGTTAATGGGCACTTAGTTACCAGTGTTTCTACCAACAAAGAGCAGGGCTTCCCTGGCGGCGCAGTGGTTGAGAGTCCGCCTGCCGATGCAGGGGACGCGGGTTCGTGCCCCGGTCCGGGAAGATCCCACAGGCCGCGAAGCGGCTGGGCCCGTGAGCCATGGCCGCTGAGCCTGCGTGTCCGGAGCCTGTGCTCCGCAACGGGAGAGGCCACAGCAGTGAGAGGCCCGCGTACCGCAATTTAAAAAAAACAAAAACAAAGAACACGCACTGGGGTGTGCAGTGGGTGGTACAACATCAGCTATCTTTAGGCTGTCTCCCCAGGGGGTCATGTCAATGTCCGTTCTCACCCACAGGGTGTAAATGTTGTTGTTTCACCTCCTCACCAACAATCAGTATTGTTAGACTTTAAAAATGTTGCCAATCTGATAGGCGTGAAATGCCTGTCCCACTATGGTTTTAATTTCGTTTCCTGCCATTTAAAACTACCCTGAGTACCGTTTTTCACCTATGAGATTGGCAAAGATAAAATCCGTTGCTGACGCTATTTGCCATTGGAAGGAAGCGGGCACTTCCACAGGGAGTTTGGTGGGGGGAGGTGTGTAAATTGGCCCAGCTCAAGGCAGGGCATCGGCCAACTCTAACAGGAAGCTTACATGTCTGTATCTTAGTTTTTCTGTTTTACCTCAGGTAGAGAAAGAGTATACATTCATGCTCTTAGTCTGCCTGTTTTCAGAATGGACTGATCTCCCCCATACCCGACTCCAGGCCAAATATCCTCTTATTTCCCCTCCAGCCGGCCCCCACCCCCTGGATGAATCCCCGGGCTTTTTCCAGAACACAGGAGGTGTGGTTGCCTCATCTGCAGTTAGGAGAGGCTAACAGGGATCTGGCTGCTTCTTAAACACTTTCAATCAACTCGTCTTATTTTTGCCTTCCCACTTACACTGTAGCTGTTTCAAACAACTCCTAAAATTTGAGGGAATTTTGCTGCTTAAAGCTGGTTCTCAGCTGTTGTCCTCTTCTAGGTTATTTTTCTCAGGACTGCTAAGATCTTTTCACTCATCTAGGTGCTTTTCATCTTTCCAAGCATTCTTGCCGTTGCATCTTCTTCCGTTCTTTCGAAATCTGTAGGATTTTGCCCTCTAAAAGTCCCTCTTAGAGAAAACTAGAACAAACCAGCAATGTTGGATTGGAATAGAAAGAAAGATAAAAAGTGTGTGCCAACAATCATGCTTCTTGGTATTTATCCAAAGGAGCTGAAAACGTATATCGTCCCCAAAACCTGCACACAAATGTTCAGAGCAGCTTTAAATTCATAATGCCCCAAACTTGGAGGCAGCCAAGATGTCCTTCCGCAGGTGAATGGATAAATAAACTGAGGTACATCCAGACAATGGGTTATTATTCAGTGCTAAAAAGATATGAGCTATTAAGCCGTGAAAAGATATGGAGGAAACGTAAATGCATATTGCTAAGCAAAAGAAGCCAACCTGAAAAGGCTACATACTGTATGATTCCAACTATATGATATTCTGGAAAAGGCAAAATTGTAGAGACATGAAAAAAATCATTGGCTGCCAGGGGTTGGGGGAAGGGAGGGATGAACTGACAGAGCGCAGAGGATTTTTAGGGCAGGGAAACTATTCTGTGTAGACATTCTACTGGTAGATACGTCATTTATACATTTGTCCAAACCTAAAGAATGTACAACAGTGAACTCTAATATATAATCTACAGACTTTGGGTGGTAGTGATGTTGACGTAGGTTTATCAATTGTAACAAATGTACACTAGATGTGTGGGATACTGATAGCGGGGGAGGCTGTGAGGGTTAGGGTTGGGGGCATATGGGACTTCTCTGTACTTTCTACTCACTTTTGCTGTGAATTACTCTAAAAATAAAGTCTATTTTAAAATGTGTGTGTGGTATGGGGATTGGATAGTTATTTTGTTTTTTGCCTCGTTTGTGTTTTTCTTCTAGGTCTGTGCATTGAGAGGGCCTGGGAGTAGCAACACCTCATTAGCAATGAGCCCACCCAGCACCCACGTCTCGGCTTCTAAACAGCATTTCCCACTAAAAGGAACCAGGGACCCTTGCAGAGATGGATGGTTTCAAGGCTGAGGCAGAGGAAAAAAACAAGATGTGCCTAGATCATTTTGTGCCAGAGGGCAAGAGAGTATTCAAAGAATGGTGAAGAAATCTCAATAGGACACAGAAGCCAGCTCAAAAGGGGTCCTGCTGGCCAAACTGGACACAATTTGAGCATCAGAATAGAGAGTAATATGTTATAACCCATTAAATAAAATAGTAATCTGGAGCACCCTGATGTGACCTCACGCTCCCCAGAGGGTCTGAGTGGCTGATGCTCTTATGTCTCAGGCAATCGTTTACCCAAGACAACAGTGAAAGAGAGGGACCAAAAAAGTCAACGACTCTTCCACAACCCACTGCCCCATCTAACTGTAGTGGTTTCAAAATAGATCCACAAATTCTGATACTCTCATTCATCAAAGGTCTATGTCTCCTTCCCCTCCACCCCCTCCTTTGAATCTTGGCTGGACTTAGTGACTTGCTAATAACTGAATGAACACAGCAGAAGTGATCATGCATGAAACCCAAGGGCTTCTACTTTGCCTAATGAAATATATTTGGAGTGCTGAGCTGCCATGTAAGGAATCTGATGACTTTGGGGCTGCCATGTTAGAAGGAAGCTCAAGGCCACATACAGACACTCCAGTCGGCAATCCTCATCTCTGAGTCATTGTAGTCCAGCCACCTGAGTGAGGTCTCTGGGACCCTCTGTGCCAACCCACTTGCCAGCTGAATACGAGTGACCTGTCATTACTCCAGGGAACTGAAGAATCTTCCAGCAGAGCCTTGCTGGAATTCCTGACCCACAGAATCTGTGGGCATAATAAAACAACTGTCGCAAGCCACTAAATCTTGGGTCATTTGTTACAAAGAAATAAGATGCAGAATACTATGTCAGACCACCTCTTTGTCCCTGAGGACTTCTCAACATTTTGTTATTCCTCGGATCCGGATTTCTTTCTTTTTTCCAGTCTCTCCAACGTTAAATTTGGGGAAGGGAACCAGCAGCCCATACTGGTTCATCACTTTATCATCTGGTCTATTTTGCAGTTTTCTTTTTTAAATAATTAATTAATTAATTAATTTTGGCTGTGTTGGGTCTTTGTTGCTGCACGTGGGCTTTCTCTAGTTGTGGCGAGTGGGGGCCACGCTTCATCGCAGTGCATGGGCTTCTCATTGCAGTGGCTTCTCTTGTTGCTGGGCCTGGGCTCTAGGCACTTGGGCTTCTGTAGTTGCAACATGCGGGCTTAGTGGTTGCGGCACGCGGGCCCTAGAGCACACAGGCTTCAGTAGTTGCGGCGCATGGGCTCAGTAGTTGTGGCTCGCAGGCTCTAGAGAGCAGGCTCAGTGGTTGTGGCGCACGGGCTTAGTTGCTCCGCAGCATGTGGGATCTTTCTGGACCAGGGCTCAAATCAGTGTCCCTTGCATTGGCAGGGAGATTCTTAATCACTGCACCACCAGGGAAGTCCTACTCTGCAGTTTTCAACTATGAACTTAGGTTTGGTCTATATTAGTCTGCTGTAATTCTGCATGAGGCTGGTTGAGGGTGTTTTCCCTGGCTTTGGCTAGAGCCTACTTTCAGTTTATTTCTATGCTTGGGGTTTCCTGAACTGCTCTATAAGGGTATGCCCAAACCCCAATCAGGTCTGAAGAAAAGCCTGTGGTTATGAACTCCCTGAGGAAAAATTCCCTCCACCAAGAGCCTAAGCCAAAATGGACAAGTTTCCTAGGTATGCCTCAACAGTATCAATCAGATTTTTTTCTACCACATTCTTTCATTCAAGATATAGCCCTTCAACGGACTAAGTTTTATGCCAGGGCCTCTGCTTCTCTAATAAGAGCTTGGCCCAAGGTCCAGCAGCTGTTAAAATCCAAGGCTTTATATGATCCAGCAATCCCACTCCTGAGCATGTATTCAGAGAAAACTATAATTCTAAAAGATACATGCACCCCTATGTTCACTACAGCACTATTTACAATAGCTAAGACATGGAAGCAACCTAAATATCCACCAACAGATGAATGGATAAAGAAGATGTGGTACACATACACAATGGAATATTACTCGGCCATAAAAAAGAATGAAATAATGCCACGTGCAGCAACATGGATGGACCTAGAGACTATCATACTAAGTGAAGTAACTAAGAGCAAGACAAAAATCATGTGATATCACGTATATGTGGATTCTAAAATACGACACAAATGAACTTATTTACAAAACAGAAATAGACTCACAGACATAGAGAACAGACTTGTGGTTGCCAAGGAGGAGGGGAAGGAAGGATTGGGAGTTTGGGATTAGCAGATGCAAACTATTATAGACAGAATGTATAAGCAACAAGGTCCTACTGGATAGCACAGGAAACTATATTCAATAGCCTGTGACAAACCATAATGGAGAAGAATATAAAAGAGACTACATACATATATGTATATATATATATACATACACGTGAGTAGAACTAAATCCCTTTGCTGTGCAGCAGAAATTAACTTGGGCCCAGATGTCTCATGTTCTCTCTGAGCTCAGCTGTACCTTTAAAAGGAAGTTTGATTTTTTTAAACCAGTATTTCTGGGTATTTATCAGAGGCAACCACACTGCAGAAGCACCAGTCTCAGAGTCTCCTTCCCCCAACACATCCATCAGATGGCATCATTCTCTGTTTACTGGCTGTTCAACAAAGACCAAGAATCTTTGCCTGGTTTAAAAGCTCAGCTTCGTCTGGCCCCTGCTAGCAGAGCACTCGCCACCCTCACCACCCCCGTCTCCCCTGCTCTCTCCACTCTAGGTGGAGAATAGAAGGTCTCACCCTCTTCTGTTACTAAACAGGCTCTGCCCCCTTCTGACTCAGGGCCTTTGCATATGCTATTCCCACTGACCGCAACTCTTTTCCACCCAACCTGTTTTACCTTTTTTACACCTTCAGGGATTGGCTCAAACTCAGTCATCACTTCCTCAGGGAAGCCATGTGACCTCCCCCCAAACAAGGTCAGACAGACCTCAGTTACACCCTCACAAAGCTCCTATATTTCTTTACGGCACTAATCACAATGCCAGAAAAACTATAGTTGAAATATAAATAACAATTATTAAAACTATCCACTTATTTGCAAGAATATTTTAATGGCTGTCTCCCCCACTGCACTGTGGGCTCTGCGAGGGCCCAGCCTGTGGGGCACCACCTGTGCCCAGCTCAGGACAGGCAAAGAACAGGAGCTCAGTGAATGTGTGGTGAATTAACAAAATACAAATAAATGCAGAACCAGGGCAAAAAACCAGGAGCCCCGATTTCCCGGCCACAGGCTCACCTTCAATAGGCCAGGCATGAAGGATCCCTTTCTTGGGACCCACATTCTCAGCAAAATCACCAACCTACCTGCCCCCAGCTTAGACGGGGAGATAAGAGGAACTGACCATATCAATAAATGTCTTGAGTTTTAATGAGTCTGCCATAGAGCCTTCTTCCCCACTTCTCCATCCTGGGGGCCCAGAACTCGGCTCAGGTTGGGGTAAGAGTGGGGGAGGGGAATAAATGTGAATGGGACTGAGGGACTGGGGCTGGGAGAAGAGGCACCAGGTGAGGAGCAGAAAGAAGGAGCTAACCCAGGCCCTGAAACAAGCCAGACAGCCAAGCCCTTTTAGCATCCAGAGAACACCACGGTGACCAAACAAAATACATGTGGTCCTTACTGGCAAAGTGGTGTCATATTGTGCCCAAAGTTCCAGGGCAAGTCTGTACTGGCCCCTAAGTGCCTGCTGGGGGCGCACTCAGAGTCAGGAGGAGGCCCATCCGGTACCTGGAACTTGGGCAGAAGGCGCGATCTTGGCCTGGAGGGTGGGAAGGACACACCAACTTGGGCCTGGAGAGCTGGGAGGGGGACGTCCTCGGGTCAGGAGAGGGTCTCATCTTGGGCCTGATGAAGAAAACCATACGGGGTCCCTGGAGCCCATAATTAAGTAGGTAGTTTAAACAGGATGGGAGATGCAAAAAGAAGCAGAACCAAACCTAAGGGTACAGCTGGACCCAGGAAACAAGATAAGGCC
Source organism: Kogia breviceps (assembly GCF_026419965.1). Lineage (NCBI taxonomy): Eukaryota > Metazoa > Chordata > Mammalia > Artiodactyla > Physeteridae > Kogia > Kogia breviceps. The sequence continues at coordinate 9,049,929 of NC_081327.1, forward strand.
AAGGGGGTGGAGCTAAGCCCAAGGAGAAGGAGCCGGGAGGTTGGAAGAGCAAGGACTAGGAGGAGATGGAATCAGAGCCAAGCCTGGGGAGCAGGAAAAGGGTCCAGATTAGAGGGCAAATTCCAGAGGTGGGACTAGGACTAGAGACATCAGGGAATCTGCGCCAGAAGCAGGACCAGCCCGTGGGAACAGAAACCAAACTGAGGAAGACAGACTGAAAGGAAAGGTGAGGCTCTGTGAACCGCTAAGATGGAGACAGATTAAGGAGTGGCTAGTTACCCAGGAGTTTGAGCCAAGCTTCAGACACACACAAGCTCTGAACCAGGGAGCAAGAACCAGGACCAGGGGGAGGAACCAGATGCTAGGGCCTGGCAGGGCTACACAGCATTAACCTCCCGTCCTCCCCCCCACCCCACCAACACACACACACAGAGCATTATCCAAAGGGCGGGGTTATCCCTGAGGGTGACAGCAAGATGGGTGGGTGGCTAAACAGGGCACAGAGCCGGTCCCAGAGGCCGCAAGGCCTACCCCCAGGGCTCAGTCAGGCGGGAGACTGGGTCACGGCTAGGCTCGCGGTCCCGGGTCTTGTTCGGGCTCGGTGGGCGGCACGCCGCGGATGTCGGGCAACAGGCGGCAGCCGGCCACGATATCCAGGCGCTCGGCCAGCGCGCAGAGGTCCCCCCGCGCCAGGCGCACGCTGTGGGCCGCCGCCAATCCCGCCGCCTGGGCAGCCGCTAGCCTACCGGCCAGGGCGGCCACATCACGGCCCGCGCGGCGGTATACGCCGCTCACCGCGGCCGCTACGTCGTGGTCCAGCCGCGCCTGGCTCTCAGCCAGCCGGAGCTGCAACAGCGAACGCGCGGGGGCGGGCGCCGGGGCCTCCTCCTCCCCCCATGCCTCCCCGGCAGTCTCCCGCTGCACCACGAGCGGAGGCAGATCCCTCGGCGCGGCCTTCGGCTCCGGCTCCGAGTCCGAGTCGGACTCCGCGGCCTCCCCGGCCACCCGCAGTCCCGTGGGGCGGCCGCGCGTCGGGCCCGAGGGGACCAGGTACAGCTCCTCCTCCTCCGACGAGGACGCAGAGAGCTCCGAGTCTGTCTCGGCCGCCTCCCCCGGCACCACCGTCTCAGGCCTCCGCCGACGACCCTGGGACGCCATGGCGCGAGCTAGGGAGAAGACGTGCGAAGGGATGATATGAGAGGCGGGCGCCCTGCCGTGGTTAAAAGGCGCAAGTTCTGGATTCTCAGCCTCTCCACGGACTACCTTAGCAATTTGGGGCCATCTGCTTCCCCTGCCTGGGCCTCAGTTTCCTTTTCTGCATCATCGTCCCTGATGATGATGATGATGGGGGCTACTGGACCCCAGCCTCCTCAGTGTACTGATGGTAAAACTGAGGACCCGGAGTCCCAAACTAAGCTCTTTCCGATTTTGCCTCCTAGCAGAGGCCACACCCTCCACACCGTCCTCCAAGCCTGTCAGATTCGGAAGCACACGGGCTCCTGAGCCGTTCAGGTACCAGTGCCTGGGTCACAGAAAGGGTAACAGCCCAACTGGACTCTGGGAAGGGTGCACTAAGGGCAGGGTAGGGAGCGCTATCACCGAAGACCGTACCGAGTCACCGGAGAGCCCAGCCTGCGGGATCCGCTACCTAGACGAAGTGCAGAGTCTTCACCGAGAAAGGAGAAGGAGGCAGCCCCAACCAATAGAGGAGCAGGTTGGGAGGGTGTTGGCGGCCAATCACCTGGGCCGCTCGCCTACCAACCAGGAAGCAAGCCCTCGGGACCAGCTTTGAGGGGGTGTGTGAAGAGCCACGTGAACATGGGCATGGCCAATAGGAAAGCTGTTGGGCTGGCGCTTCCGGATTGTGCTGCGAGGCGTAGAAACAAAAGGACGAGAAGTCACGTGTAACAAGCGACTCGGCCTATGGAAATGCTCGAGGACCCGGAAACGGGTAAGAAGCAGACGGAAGGGCGGAAATGCTTGTCACGTGCTGCCGATATAGACAAAGCAGGCCCTCCCCCTAGTCTCCCAGGTTCAGACGCGCACCACGAGAGGCCTTAAAAGGAAGGCGGGGCTAGCCCGAAACACCAATGGAAGCGAGAGTGGGCGGGCTCGCGCTTAGGTGCAGGAGGCGGGGGCCTGCCCAGCCGGGCCAATGAGAACACGAGGCGCTGGACGGTTGTTAGGCAGGGGTGGCCGGCGCATGGCTGACGCGGCACTGTTCGAGTTTCTGCACACGGAAATGGTAGCGGAGCTGTGGGCGCAAGATCCGGACCCCGGCCCCGGGGTGAGCGCCGGGCCCCGGGGGGAAGGAGGCACGGGCCGCGGTGGGAAGGCCGGGTCGAGGCCCCGGGATGAGCAGAGGGCGCGGCACCGGCCCGGGTCGAACCCCCGCCCCGCCCCTGCCTCGCTGGGAGACCTGAGGCGCCAGCTTCCGCCTCTGCAAAGCGGGATCGCAGCAGGGCCGGCCTCGAGGGTCGCAGCTAGAACTGAGCGAGACAGTTCGGGGTCAGGCTCTTAGCTCAAAGCCTGGCACAGAGTAAGCGGGTAGCAATTATAGTAATTACGATTATTGGGTATATATTGAGAAGTTATATATTGAGCCTGGGTTGAATCCCGCCTGCACCACTCATACAGGGTGTGAGAGCCAGTGATTCGACCTCTGTGTGCCTCAGTTTCCTCCCTTGTAAAGTGAGATCATAACAGCACCTAAGACTCCGAGCGAGACATTTAATTCATTCAGCAAACTTACTGAGCGCCTACTGTATTCAGGGCACTGTTTCCCTGTCCTCGTGAAGCTTACGTCTTAGTAGGGGAAATCAAAACAAACAATAAATAAAAATAGAATGTGCCACCAGCTAGTGAGACGTTTTATAAAGACAACTTCAGCAGAGTCGGGGAAAGAAGAGAGGTGCAGTGGTGGATGGTGGAGGAAAGCCTTTCTGAAGAAGAGAAGGGAGGAATCAAGCCCCGGGGATAAGTGGGGGGAAGAGCATTCCAGGGAGGGGGGAAGCCTTCTGTGAAGCCCTGCGGAAGGAGCGTGCCTGGCATCTTGGAAGTTGGCCCTCATGAAAAATAAATGCTCAGACTTCAAAGCACTGAGTACGATGTCTAGCACCTAATCAGCCCTCAAAACACGGAGCTCTTGTTTTAAAGTCCGTTACCAAGAAGAAAGGGTGATGGAGAGAGTAGGTGCTTAATAAGTGGGGCTGTGCTCACTTTTTTCATTATTCTTTCTATGATCATCATCATCAGTATGCAAGACATTTTTATTGGTCTGTTTTCTTCCCAATTCAGGAGGACAAGGGTGTTGCTTGTTATCATCTCAACATAGTTTTTTCAAGTTCATTCATTCAACAGACTGTCACTAAAACCTGCAAGGTGCCAAGCTTTGCTGTAGGCTCTGGGGATTATTCAGCGAACCATGCCAAAACCCTTGCCCTCCTGGAGCTTACGTTATAGTGGGGTAGATGGACAAATCAGATAAATGAGTATATATTGTACCTTGGGAAAGTGCTATGAGAATGTTAGCGTGTGGGAGAGGGAGTGTGCACTGGCCTGTGTTTTGGGGAGGGGGCTGCAGTGTCTCAGCACCCCATCCATCCTGGTTTTCAAACCAGAAACCCGGGAGTCCCTGACATCTGCCTTTACTCCCTCACCTCCAGCCATCAGCCAGGCCCTTCCTGTTGTGCTGTCTAAATATGGTTCCCATCTGGCCCCTCCCTGCTTTAGTCTGGCTTCCCTCCTCTCTGCCCTGTACCAGCCTCCTCCCTCATCTTCCAGCTCATTTCACCTGTCACATCATCACTGCCTTGACACCTATTAATCCTTCAGATCTGGGCTCAAATGTCCCTTCCTCGGGAAAGCCCTCCCTGAGCCTCCAGTGGGAGTGGGGTATCCTTGTATCACGATAAGTATGTATCTGAATTATGTACCCATATGATCCTTTGATTCACAGCCTCTCCTCTGCCAGGCTGCCTGCTCTGTGGTATGGATGGGGACCGGGTCTGTGTGGATCACCCCATAGCAGGTCCTCAGCATGGATTTGTTGAAGTGAGTGCAGCCCCTGTGCCACGGAGGGTGTGGACGGGGACTGGAATTCACTTAGTATCGTGGCCAATAGTAGCACCCATCATGTGCCCTGGTGGGCTTCAGATTCCTGACTTCGTTTGATCCACCTAACAACCCACAAAGGTCAGCATGATCCTCCCCACTTCGTAGATGAGGAAACAGAGGCTTTTATACATGGAGTCTTCACTGTCAAGTGGCAGAGTCAGGAATGTAACTGGGCCTCGCACTTCCACAGCCTGTGCTATATACTCTCGCCTGTCTTTCTCAATGTCTTCTCTGACGCGCTGGGAGGATTTTAATGGGTTCCTGCGGCCAAGCAAGTGGGGGGGACACGCGGTTACTCAGCTTTGCTCAGCACCGGGCTTTTAGAGCACGAACGCGCCTGTGACACTTGGGTGTGGCTCTCTGCCCAGCTGCCTCTGCGGTTCTGATGCTGGGGTCCCACACCAGAGATTCTGGTGGAGCTGGGCCAGGAGGTGGCCTGGGTGTCAGGCCTCAGAGCTTCTGGGTGGTTCCTGTGTGCAGCCAGGGGAAGGACTGCCGTCTCCCCCACATTCTTTCAAGCTGGGAGCCCCGTTTCTTAGCACATCGTGGGCAGCTGCCCTGTTTTCGCGCAGTCTTTTCTCTTTTGCTCCCGGCCCCTCCCCTCTCTGCTCCTTCTCTTTGGTCCAGCAAGTGTCCTGTCTGAACGACATGCAGGCCTCCTTCTGTTTCTTGGGTACTTATCGTGTCTCCAGCACAGGATTTTATCTGATTTAGTCCTCAGAACAGCACTCTTGAGGTTGACGTCATCATCCCGTTTTACAGGGGAGGGACTGACGCACCAGAGAGGGAGGGCTCCTCCGACGCTTCAGAGCCAGGATCAAAGGCAAAATCAGGACTCAGGCATCCGTGCCAGAGCTCATCTGTGGCATTAGGCCTGCCCCTCCCACCTGCCCCAGAACCCCTTGAGGAAATCGATGGTGGCTGGTTCATCTCTGTCCCCACAGCACAGGCGCCCAGGAGCCACAGTCACTGTTTAGGGCTTTTTGATCTCCACGTCTTGCCTGATTATTGGTGGCTGTTGAATGGATTCTCCTGGACGGTTACGGGTTGAATGCAAGACTGGCCAGAGGAACTGGGAGGTCGAAGGGCCTTTGTTATCAAAGAGGGAAAAGTTCCAGGAGTCCGAGGAAGAGGCTGTGGTTTGTCCACCTCAGGAGCTCTGAAGATAAGGGGAGCCTGTGGGCAAAGGAGTGAACCCCTCTGTGTGTGTAATGAGCTGTCATCCACTGGCTGCTGGCCCGGGAATGGCCTGGTCCCCCGAGGCCCAGTGAGTGCCCAGGCCAGCCCCTTCTCTCAGGAGGGCCTGTGGTGGGTGTAGCAGCCATCAGATATAGTCCTTGTCCTCAGGCAAGAGCCTGGAAAACCAACCAGTTCCTGGCACAGTGGATAGCAGGGGGCAGAGCCCTGGAGGGGGCGCAGTGCATCTGAGGCCACAGAGCCAGCAGTGGGGTCTCCATGTGGGAACTGGGGCTCTGTCCTGAGGGCGGTGGGGGCCAGAGAAGGTTTAAACTGAGGTGTGCCAGGCTCAGATTTACTTTTCCGGAAGTCCTCCCTGGCCATGTGGATGAGACTGGATGGAGATTGGGTGGGGAAAGGCGCTGCTGCAGGAGCCCAAGCAGAGGTGAGGGGTAGACGGAGGGCAGGCGGAGGGGGGGCTGGGTGAGCTCGGAGAGTGTCCGGGGAGAAGGTGGGATTTGGGGTTGTCTGGGCACCACCTGGGTGCATGAGGACAGGGCGACAGGGTGGGAGGTGTGCTCTCACCCCGTCACTCACCTGGTCACTCAGCATAGTTCTTTTGGGTCTTCTGGGGCCATTCACCTTGGGGAAGCTGGCAGTCATCCCTTCTCCCTGTGCTTTTTAAAAATATATTTATTTATTTATTTATTTATTTATTTATTTATTTATTTATTTTTGGCTGCATTGGGTCTTCATTGCTGCACACGGGCTTTCTCTAGTTGAGGCGAGTGGGAGCTACTCTTCGTTGCGGTGCGCGGGCTTCTCATTGCGGTGGCTTCTCTCGTCGCGGAGCACGGGCTCTAGGCATGCGGGCTCAGTCGTTGTGGCTCGCGGGCTCCAGGGCGCAGGCGCAGTAGTTGTGGCGCACGGGCTTAGTTGCTCCGCGGCATGTGGGGTCTTCCCGGACCAGGGCTCAAACCCGTGTCCCCTGTATTGGCAGGCGGATTCTTAACCACTGCGCCACCAGGGAAGTCCTCCCTGTGTTTTTCTTGAGGCAGGAACCAGCGCTGCTCCTTCCTGGGATGCCCTGCCCCGGGCCGGCACAGAGTGGCTCCGTGGGTGGGGCTTGAACCTCACAAATAACTAATAACTAAGGGGCAAGGCAGGCCAGGCCCACAGCGCCCCACCCAGCGCCACTGAGTTTCAGTCCAGGACGGGACCAGGGGGGAGGCAGTCTGGTTTACTTGTTTTCCATTCATCCTACTCGGAGCTCTGTGGCCCTTTTCGGTCTGGACACTTGAATCTGCCCTTAGCAGAGCACATGTTCCTCTTACGCTCCTTTCATTATTTCTTCTCCCGCATTGTTCCATCTCTCGCAGTCAGAGGAATCCTAGACTTGCTAGCTCTCTCTCCGCATGTCAACTTTTCTCTCATTTTTTTTCCTACCTCATGCTTTCCTTTTATCTTAACCATCTGTGAGGTTTTACCTACCTTCCAGATTCGTCTCTTTTTCAGCTGCCTCGTGAACAAACGTTTCTTTTGGCAACCATTTCATTTCTAAGAACGTTCCCTTGTCCGACTGTCCCTTCCTCCAAGTGCCTGTGCTGCTTCATGGACGCCCCTCGTGCGCACGCCGATAAGCCTCCTCTGAGGGGTCCCCCCTGTCTCTCCCATTATCTCGGTTCCTCTCCATGGGCTGTTGTGTCAGCTCCGCTGAGGCAGGTGTGGGGAGCCCGGAAATGCACGGGCTCTGGGCTGGGCCCCAGAGGCTCCCAGTGGGATGGGAGTGTCCCGCCTTGCCCTCTCTCCTCGACTCCCTAGCGTCTGGAGAGCTTGGGTAGGGACTGGGGCTTGAACACTGCTGAGTCCTGGGAGGCGGCTGCCAGAGAGCAGGTGGGGTTCTGCCGCCCTCCTCCTCCACCCTCTTTCCCGAGTCACCACCCGCTCACCCTCCGCCCTCCCCTCCCCAAGGCCTCTCCTCCTCCCTGCTCGCATTATTACCCCCTCCCCCCCCACCCACCCCCACCCCCACCCCCGTCTCTGCAGCGCAGCAGATATTTAACGGGCCCCTTTCAAGGGCCGGGGACCACGGAGCCAACAGCAACAGCTGCTGCAGAGCGAGCTGCCGGTCACACCACCCCTGTGAGGTCGGGCCCCCTCTGCCCTCTCACCAGCTTGTCATGCCCTGGGCGCCCGTCACCCCCCACTAGGCTTGCTCGGCGAGCTCCTGGAGGCCAGTCAGGAAATGTCTGTGGGAGTCCTCGGGACACAGATGCACTTAGAGTGGAACCCGGCCAGGCCCCCTCGGGGAGCTCACCTCTAGGAGGGAGGTGACGCAGGGGTGGCAGTGATCCAGGTGCTGAGATTCGTCAGCCCACAGAACGGAGCCCCTCCTTCGCGGGGCTTTCCTCCCCTTTCCCCATCAGCTCGGCATGCAGTTGGACAGATGCAGAGGCTGCAAATGACAATGAGAGTCACGCTTCCTGAGGCTGACTCAGAGCACTTGGCTTGCACTTACCCACTCCCTGAATCCTCACGAGGACCCTGGGAAGGTCCTCATTTTACACGTGAGGAAACTGAGGCACGGGGCAGCTGGTAGGGCTCAGGGGCTGATCTGGCCCCGGACCCCAGAACCAGCCACCAGGCACACGTCCCCCTCTCTGCCTCTCATGCCCCAAGCTCAGATCCCGCACATCCTGAGTCTTCAAGCCCTCCCCGCAAGGCCGGCCCTGCCGTGCTGGGAAGAAACCAGAGAGCGCACGCCAGTGCCACCAGCGGGAAGCGGTGTCCTTCCCCAGGCCCGGTTCCCGCTGGAGGAGCACAGAATGGCGGGACAGGGCCTGCGTATCACGTAGCCCAGCAGAGCAGAGGGCCAGCACGCAGGCCGCCTCTGCTCCGACCTCCCTACGCCTGGCGCATCCCCCCAGCGGGCCTCAGCCCCGGCCACTTCCCTGGGGCAGGGACAGCTGGGGGCGTTGCCCCGGCCGCCCACCCACCTGCCACCTGCAGGAGCCAGACCTGCTCAGGTCCGAAGGACAGCCCCGTGGCCGAGGGTGCCTCTGGGAGCCGTGACCTAACCCCTCTGTGCCTGGTCTCCAGGTGTGAAATACAACCCGCCTCATGGGGTTGTTAAAATTAAACAGGGGGGTCGGTACAGGGCACCCGGCACAGGGTGTGCTCGAGTCCCAGTTCCTCACTTTGTTCGTTCAGCATCTGTTTCTAACGCACCTCCTCCGGTGTGCCCGGCCCCGTGTTGGTCACTACAGGCCATCCTGGTAATTCTGACGCCCCCAGTCTGGGCCAGCCTCCCTCACCCGCTCAGCTCTCTCCAGGTCACACAGATCGAACACACACACAGGTCAGCTCTCCCCCAGCCACACCGTCCACACTCCTGGGCACGTGGACAGACACCAGGTGCAGCCCTCCTGCCACCCCTGTCCGCGTGCCTCAGCCCCTCCACCGTGAGACCCTGGCCTGCCCTCCAGAAGGCCGCGTTGCCACCACTGCCTCCACCGGGCACCCGAGGGAACGTTTCCCTCCCCTGTTCCCCTGTGCGTCCCTCCCAGGATTCTCGGCTAGTATGTTAAGGCCTAGTGATCACAGTTGACTTTTCAGCCCCGCTGCTGGCCAGAGGCCCGGGCCCATGCTTTGTGGACCCCTTACTCGTCACATGAGCCCCAGGGCACGTCGCCTTGAGTTTCTGGGGGTAATGGGAGTGCTACTCCACAGGGTGTTGTAAGGACAGACACTGAAAGCACATATAGGAAGTGACAGGTGTTACCAGGAAAGACTTGACCAGCAGGGTGAAGCTGAGCCTGCAGAAAACCCCTGTTTTCCTGGAATGAAGCGGAGCAGGTCCTGAGGGCTGATGGGGTTTCTGGAGGCGTGTGAGGAGGTGGAGGGACACCTAAGCCTAACGGCCTGTCCTGCCAGCCTGTGCAGCAAGGCCCTCTCCTCTGGGCCTCCTCGCCCTGCACGGGGCAAGGACGGCAAGTCCCCTGGCAGCTACCACACCCGGCGGCTCCCAGCGCCTCTCTTCCCTGGCCTTCTAGGGACAGAAGACGAGCCTGTCGGTCCTGGAGGGCATGGGCTTCCGCGTGGGCCAGGCCCTGGGCGAGAGGTGAGAGGCGGGCAGGAGCTGAGGTGGGGCCCCTTCCTGGGCACAGCCGGGCGGGGAGGGTACCTTGCTCCACACAGGAACCCAGCCTGGTTTCCCTCTTCCTCATCCCGGGGCTCCCCCCTCCCCTGGCCTGGCCCGCCACCCCAGGCTGCCCCGGGAGACGCTAGCCTTCAGGGAGGAGCTGGACGTCCTCAAGTTCCTATGCAAAGACGTGTGGGCGGCCGTGTTCCACAAGCAGATGGACAGCCTCCGCACCAATCACCAGGTGCGTGCCCACGCCGTGCCCAAAGGAGCTGGGGAGGGGAATCCCGCGCGCGCGCGGGCGGCTGCAGCAGGCCCAGCCCGGCCAAGCCGGGAGGCAGGCACGGGCCCCTCGGGGCCTCTGTGCCGTCCTCCAGGGGAAGCCGGGAGGCTGCCGTGGGGCGTGGCAGCTGCTTCCAGCCTCCCCGCAGGCCTCCCGGGATGCGCCCCAGAGCCGGCAGAAGGCCCCTTGCGGCGGGCGGTGCCTTGCCTTGGCCTGATGCTGCTCGTCCGGACCTGGTCCTAGTTCGCATTAGGAGCCCGTGCTGTGCGGGGGGGCCCCGCGCGGGCCGCTCCACGGGCCTGGCCTGCAGCTTCTCACCGCCACCCTGGAAGGTCAACGCGCCCAGCGGGGCGGGACACCAGGCCCGGGGCGGAAGGCCCGTGGGTCCTCGTGCAGCTCCGAAGGACAGGCCCATGACTGACCACCACGGTTTTGAGGGAAGGGTCCTTCCAGACCTCGGCCCAGCGGGGCTGGGCCCTGGGTCCTTGCTTCCCCTCCCCCCCCCAGACCCCATGGGCCCCTCCTCTGTCCCCAGGGGACGTACGTCCTGCAGGACAACAGCTTCCCCCTTCTCATCCGGATGGCCTCGGGTCTGCAGTACCTGGAGGAAGCGCCCAAGGTACGGGGGGCGGTGCTGGGACTCCAGCCCCAGGCAGGCCTCTCCCTGAGCCCAGGACCCCGGGAGAGGGAGGGGCCGAGCGTGGTCCCCCTGGTCCTGGGTGTTGGCCTCCCCCCTCTGCCCACAGTGACCTGTGTCCCCCGCCCCCAGTTCCTGGCCTTCACCTGCGGCCTCCTCCGGGGCACGCTCAGCACCCTGGGCCTCAAGAGCCTGGTCACCGCCTCCGTGGCAGCCCTGCCCGCCTGTGAGTTGGGGTGGGGGGGGCTCCCGTCCGAGTGAGGCAGGGGTCCCCCTGCTCCCGGGGGGCCGAGGAGGTGGGGCCGGGCCACCCCAGCCCCATCTCACAGACGGGGAGTCTTGGGCCCAGAGAGTTTAAGTCGCGTTGCCCAGGCCACGCAGCTGGTGCGGCGCGTCCGTGCCCCTGCCCCTGGGTGTCCCCCGCAGCCTGCTTCCCCCGGGGCACGCCAGCCTGGAGGAGACAACCCTTGACCATGACCTCTGGTCGAGTGGTTTCGAACACTCTTCCCGGCACGGGAACCCGGGTGGACATGACGGGAGTCTCCCGGGTTGGTGCTGTGCCGAGGGGCTCCACAGGCAGCCAGGCCCCATGGAACTTGCAGCCGGCGTGATGGGCTGTGCGCCTGACCCCCGGTGCCCTCCATCAGACGGGCCGAGGCCCCACCCTCACCTGGGGGCGGCCTGCAGGCGTCTTCCCCTCCGCCAGTCCCCGGGCCCACTCGTCACGGGGGGCCTGGGACCCGAGGAGGCAGGATCTGAGCAATACACGCCCCAGGAGCCCGTGCCAGCCCCTTCCCCAGCAGCTGACGTGCTTGGCCTTCACGCCCCCGGTCACCCACACAGCCCCGGGATGCAGGCCAGGTGGGCAGGAAGCGTCACCACCCTCGGCCAATGAGGAGACTTGATGCCCAGCTGGGGGCACCCAGGCTGTTGGCGCAGGGCAGGGGCGAACAGCTCTTAGCTACTGGGTGCTGCCTCTCCCCTCCGGTGCCAGCCGCAGGCTAAAGCCAGCCCTTCTCTTCCAGGTAAGTTCCAGGTGGTGATCCAGAGATCCTGAGGGAGCCCCAGGCCCCACCCCCAGCCGAGCCTCACGCCACCCCATCCCGGGGACCCAGCTGCTGCCCGCGGTGGTGGCTGGTGCCGGGGAGACGGGTCCCACCGCTTCAGGGCCTCACGAGCACTCAACAAATGGGTGTCACAGGGAGGTGTGGGTGTCCCGGGGGGCAAGGTGGGCCCCGCCCCAGTCGGGGCTGGTGTGGAGGGAGCCCACATCGGACACGTCCCTCCGCACGGCAGGTGCTCAATAAAGGTTCTGTACGTGGGACCAGATTCCAGGTGGAAGGCGGGGGTCACGTAGAGTGCCGGGGGCAGGGTCCCCTGCAGAGGGACTGTTTGTGTCACAGGTCCTGCGGGGGAAGAAGGCTACCCTGTGTGGCTCCCCATCCCGCCCCCTCCTCCCCAGCCTTAGCCCTGGAGCTTGCCGCCTCCTGCCCCGCACACCTGGCAGGGGAGGGTGGCCCCTGACGCTGGCACCCTTGCCAGCGTCAAGTCTGGGGCTGCTCTCTTCCCAGCGGGGCCCACAGAATGGACCTGTCCCTAGGAGGAGGGCCAGGGGCCCCCGGGGTGCTGGCAGGGGTGGGCTGGGCTGGGGCTGCCAGGACCAAGGACGGATGCAGGTGAGGTGGGCCAGCCAGACACCCTCAGCTCCCCCCAGAACACACACACACACACACACACGAGTACACAGTTCACGTGCCTGGTGGATGCAAGTCATACCAAGAGACGAACAGTGGCCAGGCTGACCAGTCCCTGGGCAGCTCGGCCTCCATGCCTGTACCCCGCCCCCTGCCGCCACCTCCAATGTTTACATTCATAGCATCCGGGGGCGTCACCTGTCTGGACTCTGCCAGGCTCTGCCACTTGCTGCCTGATGTGGGTAAGTACCCCCACCTCAGAGCTGTACACCGAGGCTGCGGCAGACCCAAATGGGAGGAGGAGGGGTCTCCTCAGTGGGTGGGGCTCCTCTGCAGACAGCCCATGCAGCCCCTCCCCGGCACACACAGCTGAGCACCAGGTCCCTGGCCTGCCTCCGTGCATTTGCACAGGCCATTCCCTGCCTGGCCCACTCCCCAAACTCCTGCTCCCTCTCCAGTCTCCAGCAGCCACCAGCCTGGGCTGCCCACCACATCCCTCGGGGCAGCTGCTCACTCGCCTGGCGCCTGCAGCCCTGGCGAGGGGGGCTCCTAGACAGCCTTGTCCTGCCCTGCCGCCGTGTTTACTTGTTTATGTCCCGCCACGCTTCCCCTTGGGTCCCTCTGGGTCCCTCAGCTGGGTGCTGGCACTGTCCGGCACGGAGCCTGCAGATGTTTCCCAAACGAATTGCAGTCATTCAGCTAAACTGTGTGCGTGCGGACGGGGTGGGGGGAGCGGGGGATCGGCCCAGCCCTGCCCTCAAGAAGCTCAGGGCTGTCCTGGAGGTTCCCCCCCAGACTCACCATGCCCCCACTCAGACACACCAGCCTGGCCTCCCTGATGGGGCAGGGGTGCTGGGAGGGGGGCAGAGTCCTAAACTGGCAGAGGACAGGGAGGAGGAAGTTGCTTGAAAGCCTGGTGAGGGGAGGGAGAAGTAGCCCAGGGGAGGGAAGGGGCATAGCTGGGCTACAGGGGGCAGTGTCTGGTCACTGGGCGCTGCTCTGTGGCTGCCTCCCCCATCTCCCGGGGGAGCCTCTGTTCGACCCATCACGCCAGCAGCAGCCACAGGGAGACAGGACCCTGGAGAGCAGAGGGCCCCCCCGCCACGCTATGTCTAAGGTACCTCCTTCCCAGCCATCCCCACCCCCAACCCCGCTCTCACCTCTCGAAGAACTCTGCAAGGCGCCTCCACCTACCCAGCACAAACCACTGCCTGCAAGGCCTGGCTCTGCTGCCTAAGACCGGGGGCAAGGGACTCCAGCAGTCCGGGCCTCCGTTTCCTCATCTGTAAAGGGGGCATTCACCCCCACCCCACTGGAGCGTGGCAAGGAGGAAAGAGGTTACTGTAGATAAAAAAGCATGTTGGGACTTCCCTGAAGGTCCAGTGGTTAGGACTCAGCCCGTTCGCTGCCGGGGCTGGGTTTAATCCCTGGTTGGGGAACTAAGATCCTGCAGTCCACGCGTTGGAGTCAAAAAAAGAGAAGCAAGTACGCTGAACGCGGCTCCTGGTGAGCCTGGAACACGCGTGTCATCATCATTTTATGGGGAGCATCTGGAGCAGCTGGCAAATGGGACAGTTGGCACCACTGTGGCTGAGCACCAGGCTGTGGGCTTCGGGGACTCCTCCTGACCACCACGAGAGGCACGCACGGACGCCAGCCTGCTCAGCAGTGAGGAAGCTGAGGCTCAGAGAGGTGAAGTCACCTGCCCAAGCTCACACAGCTGGGCCCTGGAGGAGCTGGCACCTGAACCTGGGGCTGCATCTTCTCTGGGCCTGGACTCCCAATCCGTGTCCTAGCTTTCTTCCCTCCCACAGCATAAGTGCCCAGACCAGGAGACTCTCTGGCGGGTCCCGCCCCATGAAGCAGCGTGGCCTGCCATCTCCATCCCTTACTGGGGTACCGCGTGGGGGGGGGGGGCGGGGCGGGGCGGGGCGGCGGCAGTCCCCAGTCCTTGCGAGCTGAGCACACCAGACAGGGACTGGGCAGGCTTGCTGGGAAGGGGCGGGGACAAGGTGGGCAAACCGGTCGGGCCACTGGGCTCCTGGCTCCCAGCTCCCAGGCCTCTCACCAGTCACCAGTCGGGCCGGCGCTGACGCTGCCCGACGGCGGGGCTGGCAGAGCAGCTCAGCTGGTGGCAGCGGCGGGGCAGGGAGCTGGGGCTGCGAGGCTGCCATCAGGTACGGGGGACCCCAGGCCAGGGGGGATGAGGTGGGCAGGGCCCCCAACCCTCACCGACTCCAGCTGTCACCCCCTCCCGTTTCCTCTGCCCCTTGCGTTCTCCCGTGCCTGCCTCTAAAACAGCCTCCTTTCCTCGCTTCTGCTTGGGGCTCCTCACACTTTAAACCCAGTGCCCCCCACCTCATCCCGAGTTCGTTCAGCCTCTCCCCAGAACAGACCGTGCAGACTTCATCTGCCCCCCTAGAGTCCCCCTTCCTCCAACCCCTCGTTAGGTCTCAAATGTCTCAGCCCTGACATTTCAGCCGCTCGCCTGCTCGGTGGCTCACTGCTCCCCGCCTCTCACCGCACTGGTTTCAAGTCCCTTCAAAGGGTGCCAGGCTCCACCGCCCACAGCACACCCGCCCAGTACCTAGCTCCCCACTAATCTTCCTCAGCCATCCCCTGGCTCCCAGCCCAGGTCGGCTCAGCACCCGCATTGTCCCAGCCTCTTGGAAACTCCCAGCGGCTCCCGAACACCCAGGCCTTGGAAATCTCACCCACCCCAAATCACCCCCCAACAGCCCCCAAGCGTTCTCATCCTCCCGCGCCTGGCTGTCCCGTCCCTCCATCCTGACCTCTCCCTGTTACTCTGAAGAGCACCCCCATGCCACCTGCGTAGCCCAGGACCCCAACATCAGGGATGAGGTCTCATCTATCGCAGGCCTCGGGGCCGTCCCGCGGGTGGGTGCTTGCTGCTGGCGCCCAAGGGGGCTGGGTACTGAGCCTGGCCTCTCCTCCCCCCCCCGCCCCGCCAGCAGGCCCACCGGCCGCCATGAACCAGCACTACACCGTCCAATTCGCCAAGGATGTCCTGCCCCCCCGGACCCCCACCAAGCATTACTCCTCGGACAGGGAATTGGGGCACCAAAAAGGTAGGGGTTCAGTCTGGGCGGTCCTGGTCACAAGAGAGACTTGTGAGTGGTGGGCTGCTGAGCGGATGGCCGAGCAGAAGAACCTCAGGCCCCCGGAGGGAAAAGCCACCGGCGCTCACCATGGAGGCGTCTGCACAGGGGGCCGCGGGGACCGCAGTGGGCCGTGGGAGGTCAGAGGTGCGAGCCTGGGCTGGGGATGCCAGCAGGGGGGGGGCCCACCTGGCCTGCCCCTCCCCCCAGCGTGGACAGAATTCTTCCCAGCCCCCCGTGGCAGCAGCTCTGCCCCGCTCACGGCGCCCACAAGGGGCCGCCTGCAACCACTACTGCCCGCGTGCAACTGGCCAGCACCCCCCCAGCCGGCCCCTGCACGCACCCCCTCACCCGCCGTGGCACGCACCACAGCCAGCAGCAGCCCAGCCCTACCCTCTGCAGCCAGTGCCCTCCTGGAGCCCAGGAGGCCCACGGACACCTGGCTCCTGCCTGCCCCCATAACCCGTAGCTCCCTTCACCTCCAACAGGTCCGGAGCTCAGCCAGCCTTCCCTTCCCGGGGCTCTGTCCCTGCCACGCTGCCTCCCACCTAGGCCTGGGGCCTGCCCTCCTCACCCTCACTCCGGGTCCTGTCTGGGAGGGCACTCGTCCCTGACACTGGGCCTCCGGGAAGCCACTGCTCCTTCACCTGTCGGGATCCAAGGCTTCCAGGCCAGGCCTGTCCGTGCCGCCTCCGCCCCGGGCTGGCCAGGGGCCAGGGCCCCAGCTTTTGACACCCTTGCTCTGCTCCCTCTCTTCCCAGCCCTCCTGACTTGGGGCAGCGGGGTCTGAGCACCAGCTTGCTCTGGTGTTGGGGGGTGCAGCTGCAGCAAGAGGTAGGGGGTGGCCCGAGGGTCGGAGAGAGCACAGCCCCATGACGGACCCGCCCACCCACCCACCCACTCACTCATTCACTCTGCGACCAGGTACTGGTTGCCTGCAGGGGGTGCCAGGCTCTGTTCTGGGGGTGTCACAGGAAGCAGGGCAGACAGAGATCGCTGCCCTCATGGAGCTCCCGTCCTATAGGCGGTGGGGGGCGGGGGGAGGCAGGTACAGGAAACAAGATAAACAGGGAAGTTCAAAAGCGTATCACCGGATGATAACCACGGTGCCAGAAGAATAAAGCAGGGAGAGGAAATGGGGTTTGCAAATTAAACAAGGCCGCCAGGCGAGGCCCCATCAAGTCTGCGTTTAAGAAAGATGGGGCAGTTCTCGCGAGTAAATAGCATTAGGATCAGCAACTGCAGACTCTGAGGTGGCCTGTTCAAGGGACAACGAGGAGGTACGTGTGGCTAGATCAGGGGAGGTGAGGAGGAGGGTCAGACGGGGTCCGAGAGGGTGGGAGGTGGCCTCGTGGATGCAGTGAGGGCTCAGCCTTCTCCCCCTGGGGAGGTGGGAGCCACGAGGGCCCAGAGCTGACTCGGGATGTGACCTGAGAGTTGACCGCAGGAGGCAGGGCAGGAAGCAGGAGTCCAGGCGAGAGGTGCCGGCAACCTGACCAGGGAGGTGGCCGTTTCCAGGTCTGGTTTGAAAGTAGAGCACAGCTGAGCGGGGACTCAGCTCCAGGTCAGGCACCACCTCATCGCTATAGCCTCTGGGCCTCAACGCCCATTTCACACACAGGTCAGCAGAGGCTCGGCGAGGTGAGGTCAGCCGCTGACCAGGCAGAGCAGGCTCAGGTCCTCCCCAGCTGCCACCTCAGCTGACCTTGGCCCAAGTCTGCCTCCTGCCCTCCCAGCTGTGCCTCCAGGCCCAGTGCTGGCCCCCAGCGAGGGATGGATGCTGCAGCCCCCGAGGCCTCTATGAAAGCGGGCGTGTCGTCCCCACCACACACCCTGAAGCTGGCCTGGCCTCCCCCCCTGCCCCACTGCCAACTGAGCCCTACCTTTCTGGTGCCCTGACTCCGGGTCCAAGATGCCTCCCAGAAGCACCACTCTGCCCGGGTCACGCGGGGAAAGGTGGCAGCGCCAGGACCCAGAAGACACATCTGTCTGGGGCTCGGGGCGGAACTAGTGACTTGTGGGCACGGGGTCATGGAGCGGGAGAGGGATCAGAGTAAGGGGTGGACAGGCAGCTGCGGAGCCTGTCCATGCTCGAGTCAGGCTAGTCGAGCAGAAAGGAACAGACTCGGCAGAACTTTTGAGGGTGTAAAGCGCCATCTTAGGTATCTGAGGGCCCGGGAGTCTCAAGAAAACCCTGTGGGGTTTTCCCAGGGGAACCGTGATCCTGGTGACCTGGGGCCAGGGCAGCCAAGTTCCCACACACCTCTGCGCCGGGGCCGGGGTGGGTCTAGCCTCCTGGCCTTTGCCTGGTGGATCCGGGGCCCAGAAGGGCAACATCTGGTCCTGAAGGAGGGGGCTGTCCGTGGCCACAGAAACCCTCTGTCGGAGGGTTTGACCTGAGTCATGGCTGGGAGTCAGGGAGGCGGGTGCCGGTGCCGGGAGGGACTGAGGGCAAGCCCTGAGGAGGGCAGACGGGGAGTAGGGTGGTGCCTGGCCAGCGTCATTGACTCAGTTTCCCCACCTCCACCCCCTCCCCACCCCCGGGGCCCCAGATATCCTGACAGAGGATGACATCTACTGCAGCTGCCTGGCCAAGACTCTCTGCCACGTGCCTGTCCCTGTGACCGTGGGTTTCTATGCCCACTTTGGCTGCCGCCTGCACATGATGCTGGACAAGATCATCGGTGAGGATCTGCGTGTGTTGGGAAAGGAGGGATTAAGGGAAACGGAACCTTTGGTCCCTGCCCAGCTCCAGGCTTCCCTAAGACCTGCTCACCCCTGAAGCCAGTCTGCCAGATGCCCATAAATCAGCATTAACCAGGTCCCTCCCTACGCCTTTGCCCCCCTCCCCCGCCAAGTCCACTGCAAGGAGTCTTTTCTAAAATACACGTCTAGCCCTGTCCTTCCCCTGCTCAAAAGCCTTCCATGGCTCCCCAGCACCCTAGGGAGAAAGCCCAGGTTCCTTGCTTGGCTCCTGCCAAGTCCCTCCAGGCCTCTGTGCTCCTCGGACCTATCTCTTCTCCTCAGCCCTGGCCGAGGGCCTGGCGACCACAAGACCCCTGACAGATAATGTTAATTGAAGACATGAGCTGAAACTTAGCCTGGTTCAAATGCTGCTAGAGCTCAGACCCCAGCCCCAATCATGGCCAGAGAAGCCAGAGGTGCCTCTCACCTCCGTGTGCCCAGCCCTGGTGAGCACCTATCAAACAAGCCCATGTCCTGCTCCTGTGTTGTCACAGAGCAACAAACAAGGTCCTGGAAGGAGAAAAGATTCGGCTCTAAGGTGAAAGGAAACAGAGCTTCTATTCTACACTGAGTGGCTCCGACTCATGCCCACTGGCTCACTCACTACCCTCACAGCAGGCAGATCGTGCCCCCAATCTCTCATGATCCATCCTCCAGACATTGCCCCCAGCACTTCCTCAGCACCCAAGGGACACAGGGTGGCCAAAACAACCAGGGCCCTGCCCTTCCTGGGCTCACAGACCAGTGCGATCGACAGACCTGTCCCCAGACAGGGATGACCCAGAGTGGGCAGGGCTGCAGTGGGGGAGCCCAGGGTCACCTGACCCAGCTTGGGGATCAGGGAAGGCTTCCTGGAAGAAGTGATAGCTGAGCTGAGAGCTGGAGGAGAGGCAGTAAGCCAGGAAAACTGGACCAAGGGTGTACACTTGCTACCCAGCATTTCTCTTCCTCAGCACCTGGCATGCATTCTTTCATTTATTAGAGCCCTCCCTGCCCCCACCGGTCCTCTCTCCTCTGGGGGCTCTACTTCTGCTCTCCCCTGACCCCCCAATTCCCCCTCAGACCCTTTCCTGTTCAAGCCTGGCTCCAGGCCTCTCCTTCCGCACTTCTGCACCTGCCCAGCACTTGGGGACGGGCCCTGGCTCCCCATCTAACATCCAGGCCCTATCCTGGCCTGAGCCAGGTCTAGACGCTCACACCTTCCCCTGCGCCCTCGGTCCCGGCAGCGCTGATGCAGCAGGAGGCGACCCAGTGCGAGGCCGAGGAGCTGCAGCACGTGCAGCGGCAGCCGCGGCCCGTACGGGGCTGGGGCTTCTCGAAGCTGCTGTGGTACCTGGTGTTCCTGCAGCCCATCATCACCGAGGTGCATCTGCAGCGCAAGAACGTCAAGTTCCTCTTCATCCGCTTCAGCGCCTGGCAGTACGCGGGCACTGACAAGCTGTGGGCCGGCCTGGTGACCACGCTGTGCGAGGGCATCCGCCAACAATACGGCGCACTGCCCTTCAGCTTGTACTCGGTGCTGGGCAAGAAGGCGGCCATGCGGCCGGGCTTCCGCCAGCACGAGTGGCACTGCCGGCGCCAAGTGTGCCTGGCACTGCTGGCGCTGCTGGCGGCGCTCAGCCTGGGAATGAGCCTGCTCTACCTGTCGATGGGCTCCCACGCGCTGGGCCACAACAACCTGTTCCGGGCATTCGGCGGCGCGACCACCGCGCTTTCGGGCTCCGGACTGCTCATGGCCGTGTACTCGGTGGGCAAGCACCTGTTCGTGAGCCAGCGCAAGAGAATTGAGCGGCTGGTGTCGCGCGAGAAGTTCAGCAGCCATCTGGGCTTCATGTGCGAGGTGAAGAAGGAGGTGGGGCTGCTCACCGACTTCCTGTGCTTCCTGGAGATCTACCAGCGGCGCCGGCTGCGCGTCGTGCTCGAGATCACAGGGCTGGACACGTGCTACCCGGAGCGCGTGGTGGGCGTGCTGAACGCCATCAACACGCTGCTGTCCGACAGCCACGCGCCCTTCATCTTCCTCCTGGTGGTGGACCCCAGCATCCTGGCCTCGTGCCTCGAGAGCGCGTGCTGCATGAGGGGCACGGCCGACAACGGTTACCTCTTCCTCAACCGCACCGTCACGCTACCCTTCTCCGTGCCCATCATGGGCCGCCGCAGCAAACTGCAGTTCCTGCACAATGCGGTGCGAAGCTGCCATGACCTGCTCTGTCGCGAGATGACGCTCAACGTGAGGTCGCGGGGCGGGGCCGGGGGCGGGGCTGGGGCCGGGGGCGGGGCGGGGGAGGGGGAGGCGGGAAGGGAGGGGGAGGCGGGAAGGGAGGGGGAGGCGGGAAGGGAGGGGGAGGGGGGAAGGGAGGGGGAGGGGGGAAGGGAGGGGGAGGGGGGAAGGGAGGGGGAGGGGGGAAGGGTGGGGAAGGGGGGAAGGAAGGGGCCGGGGGCCGGAGACCTGCCGCTCCTGGAGATGGGGGGGCTGGCCCGGGGCGAGAGTGCGCAAAGCCTCCTGGAAGCCCAGGCGGCGCGCCGCATCCGGGAGGCGCTCTACTGCCTGCACGACGAGTGCGACTGCCTCTTCGACTACGTGCCCGACAACGTGGTGTCCATGCGGCGCATCGTCAACACCGTGCCCATCACCGTGCGCCTGCTACAAGAGCAGCAGGGGGACTTTGGGGGCCTCTCGCCGCGCCAGGCCGTGGCTTGGGTAGTGCTCGCCAACCAGTGGCCGTGCCGTCTCAGTTGGGCCCTACAGTGTCTGGAGGACGAGCAGCAGGCCGGGAGCGCGCCCGAAGCCTGCGCGCGCCTCTGGGACGTGTTCTGCGACCACAGCCTCGAGCTGCACGCCATGACCGGGACGCTGCAGAAGGTGCTCGACCTGGACGGCGACCCCGAGCTTTTCCAGCGCTTCCTGGCCGCTGACTTCCCCTTCACCGTGGCCGAGGCGCAGAGCCTCTTGCACTGCACCGTCAACCTGGACCACTCCATACGCCGCCGCATGGGCCTCATCCGGGCCATCAGCACGCTCAAGCCGCCCTGCCCGCCCAAGCCCCCTGCCCGCAAAGCCCCGTAAGCCGCCAGCGGAGCCAACCATGCCCCCGGGGCGGCTTGGGCAGGCCAGGCTCCTGCGCGTGACTGCGAAGCCCACCAACCCCCGGCCGGGGGCAAGTCGGGACCCGTGGCCTGAGTGCCCTCCACTTGGGGTCAGTCTAGCCCAGGGGGGCCTTGAATGGAGGACCTTGGGCGCAGCCGAGGACAACACTTCCTTCTGCCCAGATGAGAGCGTTGGGGGCCTAAACTGGACCCAAGTCCCAGGGTCCAGTGTCTGGAATGAGGCCTGTGGTGGCCACATTCCCCAGGTGAATGTGTGAGCCCGAGAGAGCTGTTGGCAGTAGCCACCAGGAGGCAGGCAGTGTATCAGTGACAGTGTCTGAGAGCCCGGGCAGAAGGACCCATG
Source organism: Kogia breviceps (assembly GCF_026419965.1). Taxonomy (NCBI): domain Eukaryota; kingdom Metazoa; phylum Chordata; class Mammalia; order Artiodactyla; family Physeteridae; genus Kogia; species Kogia breviceps. Next base: position 9,071,291 of record NC_081327.1, read on the forward strand.
CGGAACTCGGGGTTCAATAAACGAAGATGTGAAAACCTCAGATTGGTCTTCATGGCCCAGTCTCCCCAGCTCAGTGAGGACTGGCCACCAGGCCTGCCCTGTTCTGCCAAGCCCACTTCATCCCCAGGGAGTCGGGCAGCCTCAGCTGGCAGCCTGCTCCCTGGCACCCCAGAGGCGGGAGTGGCTGCTGGGGAAGCGGGCGAGGCTGCGGAGGCCGGGGAGATGAAGGCCAGAGGGATGCGCCCAGCTGACTCAGTGGAGCGCACCCAGGCCTCCGGGGATCCAGATCCCTGTCCCCACACCCGAGCTCGCCCCTCTGTGGGCGGGGGCAGGAGCTGGCATCCCCGAGGGTGGTGTCCCCAGCGACCTCAGCAGGCTGCTCCACTCGGGGTGGCTCCTCCCCTGGCGTAATGAGTTAATTAGGCCTCGACGGCACTCCGGTCAGCTGGGGCTGGTAGCGCCGCCCCCACGAGTAATTGTCCAGGGGGTACCTGCCTTACGGGTCACTCCAGGGCCACCCAAGGAGGCCCCTCGATGAGGACAGGGAAGTTGAGGGGCATCGGATGGGGCACATGTAGGCCAGGGTGGAACTAGGGCTGGACTCCACCACCACCGTGGCTCACCGCCTTCCTTTCCACCGGGGGGACAGAGACCTACGAGGGGGGCGCCACTCCTCAGGGCAGCTTCCCAGTCCTCACTAGTCAAACAGCCACACGCTCAGGCCTGTGGTGTGCCTGGCCCAGTCCAGTGCAGGAGGGGGCATGACTTCTGAGCCAGGGCCCTGAGAGCCAAGGGGACAGTCCCAAGAGCTCTGCAAAGATGCCCAACCTCAGGCCCTGCAGCCTAGTGGGATACTGACCTCACACGCCTTACCTCCAAGGCTGGCCACAGCACTCCAACATCCCTGGCCGATAACCGGTTCAGAGTGGACATGGGGCAGAGAACCAGCCTGTGACTTACAGGAGCTTCCGGGACTGAAGCCCTGGCAGTCCTGGCCTGGCTGAGCTAGTGGCACCACCCTGGGCGTGCTGAGAGATGTTTTCCAACAGCAGAGGGAGAGCCTCTGCCCCAGAATGAAGCCACCACAGGGAGAGATGCACGGGTCCTCGAGACGCTGTTAGACCGACATCTCTGCAGACGTGCGACTGAAGACAACGTACATCCCTTCCCGCGGCTCCCTCGGCCAACTTGACTTGGGCTTCTGTTTCTTACCACCCAGAGTCCAGGCTGGAAACAAACTGGCCCCAGCAGTCTGGGCTGCTGGGGAGGCAGGACTAACCCTTAGATTTGGCTGGAGGTCGGGAGCAGGACTGAGGACACTGACCCCCGGGCCCCAGGAGGAAGCTGCTCCCCGTGACAGCGGGATGCTGAGCAGCGGTCAAACTGGTGCCCAATTTATCTTAGACTCTGACCGTGTGCCTGCCAAAGCTAGAGCTTTGGGAGACAAAGAAACAAAAAAAACAAAACCAAAACAGTATGTCAGAGGGGCTGGGTGTGGCCAAGATGGCTCCCTGTCCCCCGGCATTCATGGGCCTCTACAGTGTGGGGCTTTTGCTGGGGACTTGCGCCTAGAAGGGAGCGTGGAAGTGACGTGTGCCCCTTTCCCATCACAGCAACGAGTTAAGAGGCAGGTTTGCCTTCTCCACTTTCCTCCCCCACCTGCCTCCTGGATGCAGGGTCTCCTGAGGCCCTAGGGGATGGCAGAGCCACCAGAGGGCGCGGGGGCCTGGCTTCAGGAGTCACTTCGTGGAGAGAAGCTGCCTGTCACCCCGAACACCCACATGCAGGAAAACAAACATCTCCCACGTTAGGGCATCGAGATCTAAGATGTGGTACAGCGCCTAGCTTGGGCGGTACTCGGATGGCTGAAGGCAAAAGAAAAGAAAATACTCGGCCAAAGGGATCTAACGCCGTGATCCAAGACCCCTAAAAGGTCGGAAAATCAGAGCATTGCAGAATTGGTCCATTAGTCTCCTGGGGCTGCTGTTAACAAAGCTCCACAAACTGGGTAGCTTGGAACAACAGAAATTTATTTTCTCACAGCTCTGGAAAGTCAGAAGTCCCAAATCAAGGAGTTGTCAGGGCCACACGCCCGCAGAAACCTATAAGGGAGCCCTTTCTTGCCTCTTCCAGCTTCTGGTGCTCTGCTGGCGTCTTTGGCGTCCTTGGCTTTTGGGGTTGCATCATAAGCCCTCCATCCTCCCAAGGTCTTCTGTGTCCTCACATCTTTCCTTTGAGCATGTCTATTCTGTCACTGTCTCCAAACTTCCCCTTTTCATGTTGGATTGGGGCCCACTCTATAACCTCATTTTTAACTCGATTACCTCGACAAAGACACTTATTTCCAAACAAAGTCCCATCCTGCGGTGCTGGGGATTAGGACTTCCCGTATCTTTGTGGGGCGGGGAGGTGGGCACAGTTCAACGCTGAAGGAACAGTTGAAAAGGCCCAATTCCTCACCACAAGCTAAACTGAAGGGCGGGGACAAGGCTGGGAGCAGGACCCCAGCCCCTCCCAGGCACCGCACACCCTCCCCGCCCCTCCCTTCAGCCATCTGTTGACCACCTGGCCTGCAGGTGGCAGCAGAGAGCAAAGAGGATGGGCGAGCACCCAACGCCGCTGTTCAGGGCCAAAAGCCCCCACCAGGGTCGATTCCTGAGCAATGGCTAAACGCGACCAAAGGCCTACTGAGATTTTTAGGGGACTGTACGGACAGACCCCAACCTGGCAAAGGACTGCGGTTTCTCAGCATCTTGAAGCAAATCTCGCATTTCCCCAGTCCCCCCAAGAAGACCTGGGCAGGAGGCAGGGCACCCTGGAGGGGCTCATTCCACACCCACCTCACACCGGGGCACAGCTGCGCCAGCCAGAGGATGACACTGTGCGGGTGTCTCCCCGGCTGCCAGCGGGGTGGCTTCCCCCAGCCCCTCGCCCAGATGAGAGGGAGCCCCAAATGTGGCTGCCTTAAGGAGTGGTCAGGACACCGGAGCTGTCGGTGACTGAGGAGCAAACAGACAGCGCGGCCTCAACAGGAAAGGTGCTCATCCCAGACACCGAGGCAGCTGCGGCAGAACATTGCCGGGTTGTGCTGGAACCAAACGGGCTCCCAGTCAGCAACGCTGTGATGCTCATAAACTTTCCACCGCGGGAAATTTCTACCCTCCCCGGGCCGGCCTCCCACGCAGGAGAGGAGTGGGCACAAAGGCCTTCCCCTTAAGTGGTTCTCGCCTTTCCTGAAGGGTGAAACTCAAGATTTCCCAGAAATGCCCAAGAGCCCGCTGGGCGCACCTCGGCGCCTGCAGGCGGCCGGCCAGGCTCCGGGGCAGAGTGCCCTCCTGCCTGAACAATCTAGGGCTGCCGGCGACGGGCTGGTGTCTGTTCTCCTTGGGCCACAGGCGACCGGGCACCGGAATGACCTCTGGACCCGCGTGCCAGGTCCACCACCCTGAGAAGCTGGACCTGAAGCTGGAAGGTATTTGGGGGCTGTCTCCTCTGAAGAGAGGAAAGCGGAAGTGGGATCATACACGAGATGGCCAGCTGTGTCAGACGCGGGAGTGTGGGCGTGCGCGCCAGGAAGGGGCCTGCTCGTCCCGCCTCTCCTCTGGGGCCCATCCACACACGCCCCAGCAGATGTTCCGCAGCCAGGACCCGCCTGGCCCCTGCCCTCCCCATCTCTGTGCCAGAACCCCCGCAGGGGGAGCCCAGCATCAGCACAAGCAGAGAGCAGGCCAGTGGGGAACCCAGCTCTGGTTTATTAGAAAAGGTGTTGAGACCTGCACCGACAGGAGCAGCCCTCCCCCTCCCGCCCCCCCCCCGCCCGCCCGCCCTTTGCCCCACACCCGTGCCAACCCCACCCTGCGCTGCAGTGCCTCTCGGGGCGCCGCCTCGAGTGGCCCAGACAGCAGGGTCTCCAAGCCCTGGCTGCTCCCCACCCCAGCTCCCTGATAGATTTATTGCACTTAAGAAAAAGAAAGCTCTGATCCTCTGATCTCCCCCACCCACCCCAGCCCAGGCCCTCACCCTGCCTGGGGCTGCTCTACAAATTCCAACCACCACCATCACTCACGGCCCCTCCCAATCCATGCCTCCTGCCTGGTCCTGTGCCCGGGGCCACCAGGGGACCATCCTGCCACCACCTAGGACGCCTGCCCTCGACACGGGGCAAGCCTGGCCAAATGGTGCCCTGGAGAAAGGTGCCCGGCCCTGTGGCCGGTAACATCTCCTCCCCACCCCCACCCCCACCCCCGTCATCCTCCCATCCACCCCCAGCCCAGTCTTCGAGAGTGTCGGACACATAAATAGAAGTGCTTAAGTCAAGGCGGGGAGGGCCACTCCCTGTAGCTCCTGCGCCCCATGTAGTGTTGCTGTGGGGGACAGGGGTCCCCAGGAAGGCCCCCCACCCGCTGGGGTCCCAGGCCTCAGGAAGGCTGGGGGTGAGGGTGAGCAGATTCTCATGGCTCTGGCCTCAGCTCTTCAAAGACGGACCGGAAGAAGGGAACTTAGGGAGAAGAGATCGCAGGGGGGCACCTGTCAGAGCCAGGAGCTCCATCACCGGCTCCCCAGCTCCCGGGGCCCCAGGCCCTCACCGCACCTAAAGTGTCACAGTGTCTCCTGCCCAGATTCCTGACTGGCTTCCAGAAGCAGCTCCTCGAGCTCCTTGTCGTTCTTGGAGCAGCTCAGCTCTGTGCGAGAAGAAGGGTGGGTGGCCTCCCGTCAGGCGGGTGGGTGGGTTGGGGGGGTACCAGCCCTGCCTGAGCTAGACCCGCAGGGTAGCACAGGCTCAGGTACCAATGACACCATCAGACTCAGAGTCAACAGATCTTGCGTGCCCCGCCCCCAAGGAGCTCCCAGGGATCCAAGGGAAGTAAGGCGGGGCCTGAGGATCAAGTCCCACTTGTCCCTGCCCCTTCAAGGGCCATTTCAAAGAGGGGGAAACCGAGGCACACCGACAAGCAGGTGCTTGGCCGGGGTCACACACAGCACGCAGGGGCCCCAGAGGTCCTCTCACCGTGTTCCAGGCCACAGCTGCCCACCTTGGCCTCGGGCCCTGGGGGCGGCTCCGGGGGCAGTGCGAGAGCGAACTCGGGCTTCAGGCCGTTGGGCAGCGGCGGCCCTGACTGGGGCGGCTCCGGCTCCGGCTGCGGCTGCGGCTGCGGCTGCGGCTGCGGCTGCGGCTCAGACGGCCCTGGGTCCCGAGTGTTGACGGCCTCAGCTGGCGTCCGGCCAGGTGAGGTGGGCAGGAAGGATAAGGCAGGTGGGGAGGGAGGACAAGGAGGGGCAGGTGGGGAAGGAGAGGCGGGTGGCACAGGAGGCTCTGCCCTCTCGGGTGGGCTCTCCACCCGGGTCACCACAAACACTTTGTGGCCCCGGCCCGGGCTGGACACGGAAATGCGCTGCTCAGTGGGGGAGGAGGGGCAGCCTGGGGGGCTCCTGTCCCCAGGGCCCAGGGAGTCTGTGGGGGGCACCAGGGCGGGGCAGGGGGCCTCAGCCCTCTCCCCATCCTCCTCCTCCTCCCCATCCTCCCCCTCGGAGTCCGAGTCCGAGTCCGAGTCCGGCCCGGCGCCGGGGCCGGGGGCCCCATTCTCCTGCGCCTCGGCGGCGGGCTCCTGCCCGGGCCCGTCGTCGTCTGGCTGGGGCTCGGTGGCCGAGATCTCTGGCATGGACGCCGACGGCTGCAGGCACCGCTCCTTCTCCTCCCGCTCCCGCGCCAGCACGAAGTTGCGCTTGCAGCCGTTCTGGATCTCAGCAAGCAGCGCCTTCTGCGTCTCGATGAAGCTCTTCACCTGCGGGCAGAGCGGGCCTGGCTCGGGCTCTGGGTGGCCCCGCCCCAGGCCAGCCAGCCCCCCACCTGCCCGCAGGGAAGAGCGCACTCACCGCCTCCTTCTTGGGTTCGCGGTCAAGGTCCAGGCGCAGCAGAGAGTGGTTCACCTTGAGGGCCAACGACAGTGCCATGAGCCCGCCCGTCTTGATCTCGTTCTCCCGAAGGTCCAGTCTCAGGAGGCGGGGGCTCTCGGCGATGAACTCCGCCACCGCCACCGCGCCTGGGAGGGGGACCGCAGGGGCTGGCCACGGGCCCACACCCGGCTGGCCGCCCCCCGGCCCGGCCGCCCCGCCTCCCACGCCCGGCCCCGCGCCCTACCCTCGCACGTGAGCTTGGTGGAGGCCAGGCCGAGGCGCAGCACGCTGCGGTTGCCGATGAGGCCGTTCTTGAGGTTCCGCACGCCCTCGTTTCCAATGGGGTTGTGGCCCAGGTTCAGCGTCTCCAGGCTGTGTGTGTGCGGCTGGAGGGAGCGGCGCACGAGAGCCAGGAAAGGCCCAGGAGGCCGGTCAGGAACGAGGCAAACGCACACGCTCTCTCCTCGGCAGGGCCCCCCGGTCCGAACACCAGCACGTTCCTGCTTCGGGCCGGATCCCTCGTGTACTCGGAAGTCTCCCCAGAGCCAGCTGCCCTGTCCACTCCTCAGCCCTCCGAGCGTCCAGCCAGGCCCCTGTCCCCACAGCCCGGGCCCAGCCTCTGCCCTCGCCAGCATCCCAAGGACTCTGGGCACAGGCCTGACCGTGGAGAATTCTTAACCTGGGTCTGAGTCTTTGAACCCTGTGGGCTGCCTTTAAGTACCACATAACGAAGAGATTTAAGACTTACTGATGGCTTCCGGAAATACTAACTTTCTATGCAAAACCCTTTCACCTCGTACAAAGCATTGTACCGGGCTATGGTGCCGGATGCAGAGAGACAATGAAAGAAGGGCTACTTTCCTCAAGGGAAAGAGGGTGCAGAAGCTGAAGCAAAGACCAAACAGGGCTGGAGGAAGAGAGCAGGTTCCTGAACTGGCAGGACGAGCAAGACCGGGAGCCGCGACAGCGGGAGACGATGAGAGCGGGGGAGGGAGGGGTGCTGGGCCGGACCGCGCTGCCCCCTCCCCTCTCTGGCCGACTCACCAGCGTCATGCCCAGAAAGGCCATGCCCGTGTGCGTGAGCTGGTTGTTCCACAGCACCAGGGTCGCCAGCCCCTTCCTCTGCTCCTTGAGGCCCTCGCAGATGTAGGCCAGACCTGGGGAGGCCCGTGGGCAAGTCCTGTCTGTGGTTGGGGGACCTCCCCGGGGGACACCGGCCCGGGAGCCACCACACCAGTACTCAGAAGCCCCTGCCCCAGCCTGCCCGGCCCCACAGGCTCTGGCCCTGACACCTCCTGATACTGCCTGCCCTGCCTTGGGCCTGGCACACATGGCTCCCCGACCCCTGGGCCGGGAACGTTCCTCCTCTGGACACCCTGATGAAGGCCTCCGCCATCTGTGTGAGGTCTCTGCTCAAACCTCCCCCTCTCATGGGACAATCCCGGCCAGCCTAACCTCAGCAGACAGCTCAGCCCGCCATCACCGCTTTATTTTTCCCCAGAGCACATTTCACCATCCGACAGACTCAGCATTCCATCAACGTATCTTGGCTTTGTCTCTCCCGAGGGCAGAGACCCCTGCCGCACTCACGGCTGTGAACCCAGAGCCGACAGGCCCCGAGCGTGGGAGGTGCCGAGTACTCGTGGTGTCCGGGCCCGGCTGCCCCGGAGGAGGGCACCGGCCTCACTGTCCCACTCTGCACCCCCTCCCGCAACCCTGTCTTCACACTGAGGCCAGGGGACTCTGCTCGACGGCGAACAGGGACGAAATCAAATTCCTCCCGCTGGCAAGGCCTTGCTGACTATACTCCCTCTTCACTTCTCACTCACCTCCTGGCTCACCAGGGCTCTTCCCCCCACCCAGATATCTAATATCTAAGCTCTTTCCCACCTCAGGGCCTTTGCACTTGCTATTCCCTCTGCCTGGATTCTCTGCCTAGGCTTTTAAAACGGCTGGTTCCACCCCAGCTTCCTCATTACTGCCCAGAGGCCCCTTCCTGCACACCTTCAGCAGCTTTCGGTTGACCCTTTATCTCAACATCCTTGTTTCCTCCAGGGCACTTTCCCCAGATTGAATTATTTCAATTATCTGCTCAATACCCCACCTCATCCTGAAGGAAGAGCTGAGCTGTTCCCTCCTCCAGGATTCCTCCCTGATCCCCAGACTGGGTCAGACACCTGCCCTGGGCTCCCCCAGCCCAGCCCAGTCTGAGGCATCACCAAGAGGGCAGGGCCGGGACTGTCTTGGCCACTACTGCGCTTCTAGCACCACGAGCACCCGGCTGGCACACGGCGGGTGCCGGGCAACCAGAGCCGGGCGGGGGCGCGCGGACCTCGCGCACACCTGAGTCCAGTACGTGGTTGTTACGGAGGTCCAGGATCTGCAGGGAGCAGTTGAACTTGAGCAGGTTGCCCAGCTGGGCCGAGTCCTGCAGGCCGTTGAGCTTGTTGTCGGCCAGGTACAGCTCCCGCAGAGTCATGTTCATCTTCAGGGCCGTGGCTGGGGGAAAAGGGGAGGGTGCTGCGACTGGCCAGGCCCGGGGGACCCGGCCAACAGCCCGAGCCCGCCAGCACACCGCCCCGGGGCTCACCGAGCAGCACGAGGGGCCGCCCCGACAGGCTGGCGTTCTCCAGGTGCAGCACCGCCAGGCTGCTGCGGATACGCAGGGCGCGCGCCACGAAGGGCGCCGCGTGGTCCAGCAGGGGCGTGTTGCGGGCATCCAGGTACTGCAGGCAGCTCGTCTGCGTGGCAGGTGCGGGGCTGGGTCAGGCTGGCCCCGGCCCTCCCCGCTCCGGGGGACCTCCCGCCCCACACCCCAGTATCCCCGTGCGCAGCAGGGCCACCCGGCTTTACGGCTGGGGACACCGGCCGGTGAGGGAAGGCCCAGCCTGGGGCCGCGGGGGTGAGCGAGGCAGTGCTGGTGACAGCTGAGCTCGCTGATTCCTGTGTGGCAGAGACGCCCCGTGTGTGAGTGAAACGGGAATGGTGACCACAGCCACCTCCAAGGGACACGTTACGGGCAAGTGGAGGAGGAGGGGAAATGCCTGAAGGCAGAGGAGGGGCCGGGGTGGGCCTGGAACAGGGTGCCTCTTGACACCGCTTTCTCCCAGGCCTGCGAGCTGGGGCCCAGCGCCCTCCGACGGCTCGTGGCCCCAGGCCCTACAGGCCAGGGGCCCCCACCTTGCGCATCATGTGGGCAGCGGCCTGCCAGCCCCGGGTGCCGATGTGCTTGTTGAAGGAGATGTTGAGGTGGGTGGCCGACTCGTAGTACTCGATCATGTCGAAGAGCGCCGAGGCACCCTGGGCGGAGACAGCGGGGCTCAGCCTCAGGGCGCAGCAGCCCGGGGAAGCCAGGAGGTAGGGGCTGAGCGGCTGGGGACGGGAGAGGCCGGGTGCTGCTCTGGCACCTCTGGGTTCCAGCAACCAATCCTTCCCCTGTCCTGCTGCAGCCGGTCCGCTTCCTCTTACTCGCCCCCCAGAGCGGTCTAAGTGACCGGGACAGGCCTCTGCCGTCCCCGGGCCTCAGGTCTCCAGGAGCCCTCCCCCGGGCTCCTGGTGGTCTCCGGACCTGGGGAGGTGAGGGCACCTGGGCATGAACAGGGGGGCTGCTTTCAGAATGTTTCGTAAACTCTCTCCCCTCCGGGCGCTGTGATTCTCAGCGGGCTGGGGGGGCATGCGTTTCTGGAAAGGCTCCTTTCTGGTGGTCATACACCTCCCCTCCGGCTTGGCTCCCCAAGTCTCTCCCTTGCTTACAAAGCCCCTGCCTTTGGGGTGGGACTGTGAGACCCTTCCTTCTCTGGGCCTCACACACAGTCCAACATCCCCCGCTCACTCTGGCCACACTGGACATCTCCCCAGTCTTGTCCCTCAAGAGGCCCCGCCCAGCCTTGGTCCAAGGGGGCTCCCTCCTCCTGCCACGCCCTCCCCCCAAACCTCTAAGAGGCGGGGAGCTCCGGGAGTAGGTATGGGCAGTGGCGGGCTGCTCACGTCTTCGTCCAGGTTCGTCTGCTCCAGATCCACGACCTTGAACTGCAGCCTCTTGAAGACCTCTTCCAGGGCCTCGCAGGTCTTGTAGTCGAGCTTCTCACCTGGGACGGCACGGACGCCGCGTGTGTGCACATCTACGATTCCCCTTGTGCGTGCACGCTCGCGAGTGGGGTGAGGGGCTGGGTGGAAACACGGGCTCCGGGCCAAGCGGGGGAGGAAAGGTCCTCTGCCCCTCCCCACGCACCTCCCCACGGCTCGCAGCACCTGCCTCACCTCAGGAGGGGCGCCCACGCCTCCCTGCCCGCTACCCAAAGGCCCCCCGGCCCCGTCCAGACACACACCTTTCAGGTCCAGACAGTCAATACGATGCCCGAGGTCCGTGAACTCCTGGGAAAGCAGAGTGCACGGCGGTTAAGGCAGGAGGACACCTGCAGGCGCCAGGCTGGACCTCCCTGAGAGTGGGGCAGCCAGGGCTCTGAAACAAGCCACCTTGGAACACGCTGGAATGACCCATCCAGAGGGAAGGCACCGAGGCAGTGCTTTGCCAGCGCGACCAGGCCGGGCGGGCGGCAGGAAAGGCACCTGGGAGAGACGGCTGGGGGCGAGCAGGCCAGGCGTACAGCGACACCCGACTCATCTAAAAATGGAACCTGCCCTTGCGTCTGTGTCCCTCTACATAGTGACTCGTTCTCTGTTTATAAAAACGCAGAAAGTCCAGGGGACAAAAACCCCAAGCTGTCACCAGCGGGGACTCCTGGGGAATTGGGACTCGGGCAAGAAGTGAGAAACAGGTTTTGCTTTTTGTATCTGTAGTATTTTAACTTTTTTTAAAAGTCAGAGAATATACATTACTTTTGTCATTCAGACTTTTCAATTTTGTATACGTGGCTTTTCCCCTGGGGAAGAGAATTGCTTTGGGAAGTGGAAGATCCTTGACAAGGAATTTCCCACTTCACATAATCCTGTACTGCTTAAATATTCAGGAAGAGCCCAGTTGCTCTTACAGGTGAACAGAGGGTTTCCAGAGACATATTTACAGTCCCCTGGCTGGCCAGCCAGGCTGGGGCGGGGAGTGCTCTGTACACCCTCCCTCTCTTGCTCCGGGGGGCGGACACCACAGGCCCGGAGGGGGCTGGGGGGCGGGATGAGGGCAGCTTCACCCCAGGGACTGCCCCCCAGCATCCCCCCCCCCCCCCACTCCCAGCATGCGGCATACCTGGAGCTGCCTGAGGAGCTTGGGGAGCTGCCTGCAGTTTAGCTTCTGGCAGGCCTGCTTGTAGGCACCGAGGACCTCATCCACAGTCACGTTCTGGGCTGCAGGCAGAGAGGACCCGGGCCTGTGACCTTCCACACCCTGGGCCTCTTTCCCCCACTCCCGCCCGCTGGCCTGTGCCACCCCCCCTCCCCCTCAACCTCCATGATAAACCTTCCTTCCAGCAACCCACTGAGCCCAGTCCCGCCTTGAGGTGCCTCGCTGTGGCTGCTGCTCTGGGGAGGTGTCCCCGGATGCCCCCAAACCAAGTCCGCGCCACCCTCCCCAACTCGCCAGGGCTCCCCCAAACACCTTCATGTGAACGTTACACAACTGCTATCACGCCATTTCTCTACTTGCCAGCTGCCTCCCCCTCTAGACTGCGAGTCCCAGGAGGGCAGGGCTGGGGCTGTCTTGGTCCCCACTGTGTCCCCAACACCATCCAGCACAGGGCCAGGCTCAGAGCAGGTATTTTGATTTGTGGGGTTTTTTTTGAATGAGAGAATGAATCCACACTTCGACCTTATAAGGAAGTGGAGCTCAGAAAAGTGAAGCACCTTGCCCAAGGCCACACAGCTGCTAAGTGGTGGAGCCGGAACTCAGCTCTCCACTGAGGTGCCACGTGGCTTCTCAAACTCCCCGCTCCCTCAACAGCGAAATATTCCTGCACGGTACTCAGGACGGGGCTTCCTGTCCCAGGGATACGGCAGCGGTCAGAGTCCCTGACACGGCCCTGGTGCCCCGTGGTTACAGGCAGTGGCTCCCAAAATGAGCAAAAGGACGCAGCCCAAACCCAACAACTGCACAGCCCTGTCCTCGGGAAGCTCAGGGCCTGGCACCATGTGGAAGGTAAGGCTGGCCTTTGTCTGCACAGATTTGCCTTTTCTGGACATTTCACAAAAATGGTAGTAAACAGTATGTGACCTTTGGTGGCCAGCTTCTTTCTGGAACATAACATTTTTGAGTTTCGGTCCCTTTGTAGTGCTACGTAGTAACTGTCCGATGCATGCATTTTGTTTATCCATTCGCCAGGTGAAAAGACATTTGTATTCTTTTCAGTTTTTGGCTCTCAGAGCTTGGATTTTGTGCTGGGGCAACCAGGAGAGCAGGAAGAAAAGGCTCTGAGCAGGGGAGGGACAGGGTCAGGCCTGGGAGTAGACAGCTCTCAGGGCCAGCCCAATGCAGAGGGCACAGGAGCGTCAGGGTGGCCAGTGGATGGGCCGGCGGGAGCCCCTGCTGAGCTTCTGGGCAAAAGCATCTCTGAGAGGATGCTCCCTCCGGCCCCTGCTCTGGCCGGGAGCCATATGCCCCGACCTCATCAAGCAGCACCCCGTCTTCTAGGGGAGGACACCAAGGTCCAGGGAAGGAAAGCTGCCTCCCTGGGGTCAGGCAGGTGGTAAAAGGCAGAGTCAAATATTTGCTGCAGAACCCTCTCCACTGTGTTGGGTGGGGTTGCTGGAAGAAAGAAGCCGACAGAGGCCCCAGGCTTCACAGAGGTCAGGCCCCGTCCTCTGCCCCTCTCTTCCTCCCTGGGTGGAAGCAGGAGGGGTGGAGCCTGGGTGAAGCTATAGGTGATCAGCAGCCTTCCCCAGTGTCAGCTGCCATCGTGTGCCTGGTGGCTTCCAGCTCTTGGGGACGGGGTGGGGGGGAACAGGAGCTGGCCTGCAGCTGCCTCAGGGAGTCCAGCCAAGCAGGGGCCACTGACCCCAGGGGGGTCCATGAACTTGAGTGGGGAAAAACTGCCTTTTTATTTGCACTAACTGAACTGAAATGAAATCCAGCATTTCCTTCCTAGTAACATAGCACAAAAGAGAGAGAAAAAAAGAAATATTGTTTAGCAGACCCGAAGACTTTGTCCTCAATAGAAATGGCAGACGTTTTCCCATCACATCACAGTTATTATTGCAGATTGTGAACGCTCATCACTGCTTTGGTGGTCATGCGAGCTGCTGCTGTACCCTGTTATTTCATGTGTCCACGAGGAAGAGCATAATTACTAGATCACGATTTTTCGAATACTTAATAAACTGTATTTTAACTGGTATCCTTTGTAATCCTACTTTTTGCCTTTAAAAATCATCACTCCAAGAAAGGGCACACAGGTTTTATCAGACGACCAAAGGGCAAAAAGCTGCTCCCCTAGACACTCTCCTTTCCATAAAGGCCCCCAGGCCAAGGCGGGGTTGGCCTGCTCATGTCAGACGGGGATGAAGTAGGGACTGGGTACACGTGGGGTCGTCAACTAGCAGTTCTCGGTGTCCTAGACCAGGGGTCCCTAACTCCCGGACCGCGGAATGGTAGCATTCCGCAGCCTGTTTAGGAACCGGGCCGCATAGGAGGAGGTGAGCGGCCGGCAAGCGAGTGAAGCCTCACCTGCCGCTCCCGTCACCTGCATTACCGCCTGAGCCATAACCCCCACCCGCTCCGCCTCCAGTCCGTGGAAAAACTGTCTTCCACGAAACCAGTCCCTGGTGCCAAAAGGCTGGGGACCACTGTCTTAGGCAGTCTACAGGGAATAAGAGCCCTAAGCAACCTCTCAAACTGCAGCTGGTCCTTTAGGTGTTCAGCTCTGACATCCCTTCCTCCAGGAAGCCCTCCCTGACCGCATAGGACTTTCAGCTCCTTAAGTCCCCTGGGATCCTGCGTCTTTGTTCTGACAAGCCTCCTGGTGAGGGTCTCTGACCCTCACCACCTCCACACCAGTCACAGGTACCATCCAGCCACCCCTTCAGCCAGGCACCCATGGGGTTTGGATGCAGGCACAGCCTCACACAAGGTCACAGCCAGGGTTCGGGGAGGCTGTATCTGCCCACTCGTGTACAGCAGGGGAAGTTGAGAGCTGGGGGTAGGAAAGATGGACATACTCAGAGACATGGGGGGTCCAAGGCCCAGAGCAACTGGAGACAAGAATGATAAGTGCATCTTGTCACTTTCCTCTGATGCTGAGACACATGTTCAAGGTGGGGACGGCACTGGGGAAAGACACTAAAGGAACAGAAGCGGGGGTTCAGTCAGTGCACTGTGGCGTGGGCTCGGCAGCCTGCTGGCACCCCAACAGCATCACGAGCACGTCCCCAGGCCTGGCCCGTCACCAGTGGGCACACGCGAGTGTCAGGCGGGTCGGGAAGAACCTCGTAGTAATCATTACGTATGTGTGTTTCATTCATATACTAAGAAAAAAGAACTATCACATCAAAACCATCACTTGGAAATGAATGAGATGAAACATATTCAATTTTTTTAAAACGAACCAATTAAAAGAAAATGGTAAGGAAACGGCAGTGCAGGTGGTTTGGAGAAATAACACGGAGCATCGAGACAGCACTTCCGCTGTGCCAGGCGCCACCCAAGCACTTTATAAGCTGGCAGGGCTGGCCCGGGCCGGCTGGCTCAGCCCCGGCTGCCACACACTTGTTCATTTGTGATGTTGTGACAAAATCGAGACCTCTACCTCGGGTCACCCACCCTCGACTCGTCCAGCCTTAACCGAACCACACAGGCTGCGGCGAGTCAATGGGCTGCTCTCCCAGGCCGCAGCGGCTCCGAAGCAGGCGGCCCGGGCCTCCAGGCTGCAGCTCGGCACCCGCAGACATGCACGCGTGCCCAGTCTACCCCGAGGACTCAACGGGCGGGCGGCGAGCTGGGGAGGAGGAGGGCCGCTCATGCGGTGTGCTGGCTGCACACTCAGGGGCGGGCCGGGCTGAGAGGCCCGAGTCGGAGCTCTGGGGCCAGGTTCCGGAGGGCGGGGTTGCAAAGTGGTGAGGGCCCCGCTCCAGCCCGAAGTCAGGGGGCTTGGATCCTGGCTCCTCCCTCCCGTACTCTGTGAGCTCGACCTCGGGAAGGCCCTCCCCGGGCAGCATCTCACGGTGCCCACCGCAGACGGGGCATCTCGCAGCACGGCTGAGAGCACGGGCTCCGGAGCCAGAGCGCCGGGGGCCGAATCCTGGCTCCCAACTTAAACTCCGTGACTCCGAGCAAAGCGATTTGACCTCTGTGCCCCAGTCACCTTAACTTACCCTGAAAACGGGGCTGAGTGTGAGTCCTCCCAGGGTAAGCGCGGTGACTGAGTCAGCACAAGTCCATCCCTCAGACCAGGGCTTCGCACACGCCCGTGAGCGCTCACCAAAGGCGGGCTATCACTGTCGCGCTGTGTCCCCCACCGGAAGGCAGGGACCCAGAACAGACTTGCCAAAGCACCTGTCCAGCGACGGACCGGTTGGCGAGACCGGGAGGACACGTGGGTGTGCGAGGGGGACACGGACGTGAGTGTGTTTTCCCTCAGCTCCCAAGGCCACGGCTCCGAAGGTTCGACTTATGCAGGGGCTGGTTGAAGCGGCTGTCGGAGAGGAGGGGAGGTGACGTGAGGGGCGCCCAGCCCCGTGTGCCAGGGATGGGATGTGCCGAGGTCATGGCTTTGAATAAGAGGACCTGCGTTCCAATCCTTGTCCTGGTGAGACTATGATCGACATTGTCAACAACCTCTTTCCCTCTCTGAAAGCGACATCTGTAGGGTCTCAGGAGATAAGGGACGTGAGGGCGCCCGCCAAGTAGCTGCCCAGTGCGGGGCCTGACTCAACAGGAGACAGAGCTGGAGAAAAAGATGATGGTGGTGGTGGCCGTGGTCACCACTTCCAGGTATCGGGCACTTACTCCGTGTCAAGACACCACTCCGAGCACTTTCTACGCACAGTTTCATTCAGCCAGCTGCGCGATCCTATGAAACTGGCAGTGATATCTCCATTTCGTAATAAGGGGAAGAGGCAAGCTCAGAGAGGGCAAGCCGTCTGTCCAAGGGACAGACTCCACGGAGCCACGAGCAGCAGCACTGGAACGCACGCCCAGGCCTGTCTTGCTCTGTAAGTGGAACACAGCTTCATTCTCGCATTACCTTGACAGGCCCGAGCGGGAGGCAGGGGCCGGGGCCAAGACGAAGGTCTGAGCCCGGGGGAGGGACGCTGCCGTGTGCAGCGGGCGCCAGTCTCCCGGGAAGAGGCTGTGGGGCAAGCAGAGACTGCTCCCCCTCCCGCCCGCCCTCACAGAGGGACGGAGAGAAACCCAAGGCCAGGCATCAGGTGACAGGCAGAAAAGTCCGTCCCTCCTTTGCACACAGGTGCAAAGGCACCCACAAGATGCAAGGACAGGTTGGGCACCAGGGGGCGATGACTCAGGCCACCCCTGCCAGCCTGGAGCTGGCACTCATCCAAGTGGGAGTCAAAAACCAGGAAGCAACAGTGGGGGGTGGGGACAGAGTGGGGACAAGGGGGTAGGGGGCCAACTCTCTCTGCTGGGGCTTCAACAGCTAGTTGGAGACACGCATGAGACAGGTACAGACACAGCGGCGGGCACCAGGAGGCCAGCACGGCAGGAGGCGGAGGCGGAGGCGGGAGGCGATGGCCTCAGCAAGGACTTTGCTCTCAGCGTGACACAGGGGCCACCGTGAGGTCTAGGGAGGACTGAATCTGTAGGAGACCAGGGTTGGGGAGGGGGAGCCCACTGGGTCCCCTAACAGGGAGGCTGCCAGGACTGGGCACCCCAGAGGTGACCAGCGAGGCTGAAGCTACTGGGCGGCCCAGAGCCAGGCCTGGGTTCTAATCCCCCCCCATTAGCTAACCGCAAGCGGCCTTCACTCCCATCAGCAGAGCCCACCCTGGGAGGCCACCTGTCACGCCCTTCCCGCCCCAAGAGGGAAGGGCACCGTCACCGTCACCCCACCTGACAGAGTGGAAACTGAGAGTCTCGCGCCGAGTGGGTGGCCGGGCCCACGCGGGCCCCAGGACCCCGGCTCGCGAGGCTCTTTCCTGCAGGACTCCCCAGGCTCTCGTACTCCCACGACTCGACGTGTGTGGGCACCATCCTCCCCCGCCCAGGCTGCCTGGGCTCACAGCTTCAGAGGGGGCCAGGCCAGTGCTAAAAAGGCACACGGAAGCTGGGAGCTGAAGCCTACACCCCCAGCAGTCCCCCTGGCGGACGTATCAGGCGCACAACCCGCCTCTGGGGTGAGGCTGCCTTGGCCTGTGAAAGCGCCAACCGGCCCGCTTCCCCTCCCGCTTCCCCTCCCGCTTCCCCGGGTAGACGGGCACTTCCCACCACCTCCCTCGTGACGCCACCCCAGGACCCCAGGGGGGACGTCCACGTTACTTCCACTGCCCACTGTCCTCCCAAAGCCCCTGTCACGGTGACTGGTCGAGGACAGGAGGCTGACCCGGGTAGGACCAGCCACAGCCCATCCCGGGGCCTGTGCTGGAACGATCAGGAGATACGAGCTCTCTTCCCGCGGGGGTCGCTGAGGTTGCCTCCCATTTCTGGAGCTGCTGGCAGCCACCCAGAGGAGGGAACCTCCCAAGAACAAAGCCGACTCACAGGAAAGGTGACCTCAGAGGTGAGGAGAGACACAGAGTCCCGACGGACGACGCTGTTTGAGACCCTGGATCCAGCGAGGCCTGAAAGTCAAACTATTCAAGGCTCCTCAGATCCATAAGCCAATAAATTGCCCCTTTCGGCTTCAGCCCCTTGGAGTTAGGCTTCTAATCCAGAATGCCAACTTACATACCATCTTGCTATTCATCAGTAAATATCGCCCGAGGATGAATGCGTGCCAAGCTCTGTGCTGGCACTAGGAGGACAGGGAGGGCTCTGACCGGGTGCCCTGCCCTTCAGGGCTTCTCCCTGGGGAGAGGGGTATGCAGACGATCCAGGGAGGCCCTCGAAGGGCAGGGCGCCGTGAGTGTTCTGGACTGAGCTAGGACAAGGCGGGCAGGAGGGAGCCAGGCCTCAGGGGCCCCTTTTAAGCCTTGTCCATGCACGGGACCCTCCCCCGACCACCGGGCACTGTGCTCTCGCCTCACCCCAAACTCTTCCCTTTCCTCCCAGTGCAGGCCCCGTGCTTCACCACACCTCATTCTCTCCCTCCTCTTATGCGTTACACTCTCATTCCAACCCTCGGCTCAAGGGTCCCCTTCTCCAGGGGGACCTCCATGAGCCCCAGCTGGTCAGGCTCCCTCCCCCGGGCTCCCCCATCTCAGCCCTGCCCACACTGAACTGTCCCCGTCTAAGGGACCGGCCTGTCCCCCCCACTGGACGGGGAGTCCCAGGGTTGTGGGGCTCCGTGCATACCCCCAACACTGCCCAGAACAGGGCCCGGCACAGAGAGGGCACCAAGACAGGGCGAAGGAGCGACGGACGGACGGAGGAGCTCACGGCTGGCCGGTGTCCTAGGCCTCGAAGGCAGACGGAGCCCTCTTGACACTGCAGGGCGGGGGGCGGGCGCGGGGGGCCTGCTCCACGTGTAGAAGACCACGGAAGCCTGGATAAAGGCGAGAGGGACGCCAAGGCCCAGACCCGGCCAGAAACTACTCGTTTTGTGAGGCAGGCTCTCAAAGTCCGAGTGCTCCCTGTATAGAAAGGCACAAGGTGCTCTTATTTCACCCCGATTCCCTACCAGGCACCCTGCCAGGCGCCCCGTGCTGGATCTTTAATCCTCATCAGGTCCCCGCAGAGCAGAGAAACCCCGAGCCCACCACCTATCACTGCACACAGGAAGAAACCTCTGGGGATGCTAACTGGCCTCCAAGGGTCGTGCAGCTGGGAAGGGGTGGGGCGTCAAAGCCAGGACTGTTCCCGTCTGACGCTGGTGCCCTGCGGCCCTCAGGCCCCTCAGCTTCAGGCCGGACACAGGGGTCCGGTGGGCAGCAGAAACGCAGCCTTCTCTAATAGCAGGACAGGGAGGTTGCCAGAGGGATCACTTTCTCTTTGTGGTTTCTGGGGCCTGGAGAGCCAGTCCTGCCCTGAGCAGGGACGCCCTCACAGCACCTGCTGAGACCGGCTCTCCACAGGACATCCTCAGGTACCGGTGGCTTCAGGTGAGAAGCGCAGGTGTGGGACAGCCTTCTCCCCACCCCCAAAGTCCCCTAGTAAGCAGCCACCAATTCCCCTACACGCTGGCCCTATCCCAGAGCCCCCGTGCGGACAAGGAGACAAACCCAGAAGCAGTCGCAAGGCAGCCTCACGAGCCGTGAGAGATTGAGGAGGGATCATGGAAGCGTGGAGGACAGGCCGGTTGGGACCTGCTGAGGGGAGAGCACCCGGAAAAGCCTCCCAGAAAAGGTCTTGCAGAGTGAGACAGCAAAGGGGGAAAGACACCCCGGGCAGAGGGAACTCTGTGGACAAAGTGCAGAAGTAGAGGCTGCACTGTGCGTCTGGGCGGAGAGCTGCAGGACTGGGAGGGCCCAGGGTACGTGAGAGGACGGGGTCAGCCAGGAGGCTGGGGGAGGCCACCCATGGAGGCCTCAGCCGCTGAGCATGGACTGGGGGTGTCTTCCTAGAGGTGCTGGTGGCAGAGCTTGCACGCAGGTGAGGTGCGAGGGCAGACCTGGCTCGGGGGCTACAGCAGTCAAGGTCCCCATCCGAGCTACATCAGTGACAGAGCCACCTGGATATAAGGCCTCAGGGCCTTTGCACCTGCCGTGCCTCCGCACAGAGCACTCTT